>NW_025422165.1:0-416250 GCF_011764305.1 Mustela putorius furo | reverse complement strand
CATGAACCTTGCCCCACACCAAACACTGAACCGCATGACCATAAAATCTGACCATGACCCCTGAACCTGACCCTAAACCTAACCTCATCCTAACACTGATCCGTCCCGTACTGTGACCGTAACACTAACAGTGAACCCTACTGTGAGCCTGACCCAATACCCTACAGGAACCTAACCTCAACCTGACCCTACCCTAAAGCCTTAACGCTAACTAAGACCTCAACGAACGTCTAACCATAACCCTGACCCTAAGTCTTCTTAACTATAACCCTAACACTACACTATCTAATCCCAGCCTTGCTCCCTCCAGCAGGGACAACAGCTGCACCCAGGCTTCCCAGGGGATGGGGGGAGGCGTATTGGGGTCACTTGGATGGGCACTGCGTTGAGTGGAGTGTGAGCCTTGAGCAGCTTGGGGACGGTAGCTCAGGGAGCTCTGGTCGAGCAGGAAGTCGGTTAAGGAGCCCCCAGGCAGTGGTGACCTCACTTCCCTGACGACAGAGCCCCAACGGAATTGGAACCCCACGTATCCAGGCACCCCATTACAGAGAAAACACCCTGACCCAGCTCATTTTCTAGGCACATCCTAAGGGAAGCGACACGTTTCTTCTCTGTACTGAAGCTGAGAGGATGCAGGGCGAAGAGAGCTCGCCCACCACAGACACGTCCCCTCCATGTCAGGTCATATCAGGTTTCCCAAACGCCTCAGGCCCTTTGGCTAATAAAACCAAAAAACGTGACACCAGGGGGCTCAGAGTCAGAGAGTCCAACAACTTCTATTCGACTGGTGTAGCCCTTGGTCTCCTCCCTGTCTCTCTCTCTGTGTGGTCGTGTGTGAGTGTTTTGCCACTGGGTTTCTGTGTCTGTATGTAAAGAGGACCTGGCCATGCCATTGTGGATGGAGATGCCACAAGCAGGATCAGGCTGATGATGGGTTAGATGCCTGGTGGGCAAGTCATGAGTCCATGACCCAGGAGCGGGGCGAAACCCTAACAGTAACCACTAACCATGACCCTGACACTGACTCTGAGCCCTGCCCCAAAACCCTAACCCGAACCCTGACCCTGACCCTGACGCTAAAACTGACCGTGATCCCGACCCTGACCCTTAATCTGAACCTGAGCCTGACACTGACCTTGTCCGGATCCTGGACCTAAAACTAACTCTGGAATAACCTAGCTATGACTCATCCCTAACCGTGACCCTGACCCTGACCTAAAACCTATCTAATACTGACCTTGAACTAACCCTGACCCTAACTGAACCCTGTCCGTGACTGTGTGCCTGACCCTAAAACTAACCCTAAGGTAACCCTAACCGTGACCCTTATACGGACCCTGAACCTAAAACCGAACACTGACCCTGACCCTAACACTAACCCCTACCATAAACCAAACCCTCACCCTACCTTACGCAGTCTAACCCTAACCCCTCACGTTAACACTACTAACTCTAACACTAACCCCATCCCAAATTTTCCCATAAACCTAACTGTGAACCTTAACCGAACATAAAGCAAAAAAGCCTGAACCCTAAATCTGACCCTGGCCCTGACCTTCACCTGACCCTGACCCTGACCCTAATCCTAACCATGACCTTAACACTGACCAACATAACCCTGTCCCTGACCGGAATGTGGACTTTAACCAATACCTGATCCTGACGCTAAACATGACACTGGCCCAAACTTCACCCTGACGCTGACCCAGGCCATGACCATCAACCTAACCCTGACCCTAACAGTGACCCTGATCCAAACCTAACACTAACCCTGAGACTGAATGTGAGCCTGACCCTAAACTCTACCCCTAAACGTAACCCTAACCCTGACAGTACCACGGGTCCTCCGCCGATCCTATCGCTGAACCTAACCCTAACACTATACTCTAACCCTACCGCGGATCCTGACCCTAACCAATCTAACCCTAACCCTCAAAACTAACTCTAACCCTAATACTAAACCTAAACGTTAACAATAACCCTTACCTTATACCTGACTATGATCATAACCCTAACCCTGAACTTTGCCTCTACCAGACCCTGACCCTAAACCTGACCCTGGCCCTGACCCTAAACCTAACCATGACATTAACACTGGACCACTACATAACCTTGTCCCTAACCCAAATGTGGACTTTGAACCAATACCTGATCCTGACCCTTAACCTGACACTGGCTCTAAAACTTCACCCAGACCCTGACCCAGGCCATGATCATAAACCTAACCCTGAGCCTAATAGTGATCCCGACCCTGACCTGAACACTAAACCTGAGCCTGGCTGTTAGCCTACCCTACTCTAACCGTAAATGTAACCCTGACCCTGACACTAACGCGGGCCCTACCCCGAATCCTATTGCTGAAAACTAACCCTAACACTAATCCCTAACCTACCACGGACCCTGACCCTAAACAAGTTCTAACCCTTAACCATCAACCTAACGCTAACCCTAACACTAACGCTGAACTTTAACAATAACCCTGACCCTATAGCTGACTATGATCATAACCCTAACCCTGAAACTTTGCCTATACCAGACACTGACCCTAAACCTAACCCTGAAAAATTGCTATTAGGGACCCTGATCCTAAACCTGACCATGGCCCTGACCCTAAACCTAACCATGACCCTAACAATGACCACTACATAACCCTGTCCCTGACCCGAATGTGGACTTAAAACCAATAGCTGATCCTGACCGTAAACCTGACACTGACCCTGACCCTGACTCTGACAGTAATGGTAACCCTGACCCTATTGTGAGCCTGACCCTAAAACTAACCATGAACCTAACCCTAACCCTGACCCCTACCCTAACCCTAACACTAACCCTGACCCCAACAATGTCTCACCTAACCCTAACCCTAAGTCTCTCGCTAACACTAACCCTAACCCTAACCCTAACCCTAACCTTAACTCGGTCTGAACCCATCTCTGTTCCCAGAAGCGGGGACAATAGTTGCATCCAGGACTCCCAGGGGCTAGGATTGGGCTGTGTGGGGGGTCACGGGATGAACAGGGCATGGATTGGTGGGTGAGCCTTGAGCAGCTAGGGGATGGGCACGCTCAGGGTGCTCTGGTGGGAGCAGAAAGTTTGGTAAGGAGCCCCCATTCAATGGTGACCTCACTTCCCTGACGACAGAGCCCAACGGAATTAGAATCCACGTATCCAGGCACCCCATTACAGAGAAAACCCCCCCTGCCCAGCTCATTTCTAGGCACATCCTAAAGGAAGCGACATGTTCTTTCTTCTGTACTGAAGCACTGAGGATGCAGGGAGAAGAGAGCTCACCCACCATACACGTCCCCCTCACTGGCAGGTCATATCAGGCTTCCCCAACGCCTCAGGCCCTTTGGCAAATAAAATCAAAAGGTGATACCAGTGGGCTCAGAGTCAGAGAGTCCCACACCTTTTAATTGAGCGGTATAGCTCTAAGTCTCCTCCCCATGTGTGTGTGTGTGTGTGTGTGTGTGTGTGTGTGTGTGTGTGTGTGTGTGTGTGTGTGTGTGTGTGTGCCTCTGGGTGTCTGTGGCTCTGTGTGTAAAGAGGACCTGGCCATGCCATCGTGGGTGAAGATGTCCCAAGCAGGAGCAGGCTGATGAGGGGTTAGATGCCTGGTGGGCAGGTCATGTTTACATCCCAGTGTAATGCTGGCTAAGTGGGATCGGGTGTGGGGTCTACAGCCTTCTGCCCAGGGTTTTTCCTGAGAACCTAAAGGGAGGGGACAATGAACCAGGAGCGGGGAGAACCCTAACAGTAACCACTGACCGTGACCCTGACACTGTGAGCCTGCCCCAAACCCTAACCCGAGCCCTGACCCTGATCCTGACCCTAACCCTGACCGTGATCCTGACCTGAACCCTAAACCTAAACCTAAGCCTGATGCTGACCCTGATCCGGACCCTGAACCTAAACCTAAGTCTGAGATAACCTAACTATGACTCATCCCTAAACAGGACCCTGACCTGACCCTAATCCTAATCCTGACGCTGACCTAACCCTGACCCTAACCCTAACCCTGACCCTGACTGTGTGCCTGACCCTAAACGTAAACCTAAAGGTAACCCTAACACTGACCCTAATATGGACCCTGTACCCAAACCGAACACTGACCCTGACCCTAACACTAACCCCTACCCTAAACCAAACACTCACCCTGACATAACCCTGTCTAACCCTAACCCACACGATAACACACTACTTCTAACTCTAACCCTAACCCCATCCCAAACTTTTCCCCTAACCTAACTGTGAACCTGAGCCGAACATAAAGCAAAGACTGAACTTAAACCTGACCCTGGCCCTGACCTTAACCTGACTCTGACCCTGACCCTAATCCTAACCATGACCCTAACACTGACCACTACACAACCCTGTCCCTGACCCGAATGTGGACTTTAAACCAATACATGATCCTGAAGCCAAACCTGACACTGGGCCTAAACTTCACCCTGAACCTGACCCAGACAATGACAATCAACCTATCCCTGACCCTAACAGTGACCCCGACCCAGACCTGAACACTAAACCACACCCTGACTGTGAGGCTGACCCTTACTGTAACCCTAAACTTAACCCTGACCCTGACACTAACAAGGGCCATACCCTGAAACCTAACGCTGAACCTAACCCTAAAACTAACCCCTAACATTATCCCTGAAACTGACACTAACCTGTTCTAACCCTAACCCTCAACCTACCTCGAACCCTAACCCTAACCCCACTTTAACAATTATCCTAACCCTCTCCCTGAACCTGATCATAACCCTAACTCTGAACATTGCCTATGTCAGAACTTAACCTTAAAACTGACCCTGGCCTTGACCTGAACACTGACGCTAACCCTGACTGTAAACCTAACTCTGACCCAATCCGTGAGCCTGAACAGAATCGTCACCCTAAATCTCACCCTGATCCTGAACCTACTCATAAAACAGAACCTAAACATAAAGCTGGCCTTACCATAACCATGAACCTAACCCTGACCCTGACCCTAACCCTGACAATAAACCTGTCCCAAATCTAAACCTGACCCTGACATGAACCTTGCCCCCACACCAAAACTTGAACCTGACTCTAAATCTGACCATGACACTGAACCTGACCCTAAAACTGTCATCCTCAACCTACTGACCCTGTCCCTGACTGTGACCGTAACGCTAACCGTGACTCTACTGACCCTAAACCATAACATGAACCTAACCCTAACCCTGACCCCTACCCTAAGCTTTACGGTAAGCCTGACCTCAACGACGTCTAACCCTAACCCTGACCCTAAGTCTTTCTTAACCCTAACCCTAACACTAATCTAGTCTAAACCCAGCTCTGTTCCTTCCAGCGGGGACAACAGCTGCACCTAGTCCTCCCAGGGGGTGGGAGGAGGCTGTATGGGGGTCACTGCATGGGCACTGCGTGGAGTGAGTGGAGTGTGAGCCTTGAGCAGCTTGGGGACCAGTGGACCAGGGAGCTCTGGTCGAGCAGGAAGTTCGGTAAGGATCCCCCAGGCAGTAGTGACCTCACTTCCCTGACGACAGAGCCCAAGGGAATTGAAATCCGCGTATCCAGGCACCCCATTACAGAGAAAACCCCAATGCCCAGCTCATATCTAGGCACATCCTAAAGGAAGCGACATGTTCTTCTGCTGTACTGAAGCTGAGAGGATGCAGGGAGAAGACAGCTCGCCCGCCAGACAAGTCCCCTACCTGGCAGGTCATATCAGGTTTCCCCAACACTTCAGGCCCTTTGGCTAATAAACTCAAAAGGGGACACCAGGGGGCTCAGAGTCAGAGAGTCCCACACCTTCTTATCGACCAGTGTAGCCCTAGGTCTCCTCCCTGTCTCTGCTCTGTGTGTGTGTGTGTGTGTGTGCTTGTGTGTGTGTGCCACTGGGTTTCTGTGTCTGTGTGTAAAGAGGACCTGGCTATGCCATCGTGGGTGGAGATGACCCAAGCAGGATCAGGCTGATGAGGGTTTAGATATCTGGTGGGCAAGTCATGATCACACCCCAGTTTAAGGCTGGTTAAGTTGGATCGGGTGTAGGGTATACACCCTTCTGCCCAGGGTTTATCCTGAGACCCTGAACGGATGGGTCCATGACCCAGGATCAGGGCTAACCCTAACAGAACCACTAACCCTGACCCTGACACTGACTGTGAGCCTGCCCTATACCTAACCCAAGCCCTGACCCTGACCCTGACCCTGACTGTGATCCTGACCTGAACCCTAAACCTAAACCTAAGCCTGACACTGACCCTGATGTGGACCCTGAACCCAAACCTAACTCTGACATTACCGTAACCATGACTGAAATCTAACAAGGACCCTGACCCTGACCCTAATCCTAATCCTGACGCTGACCTAACCCGGACGCTAACCCTAAGCCTGAACGTGACTGTGAGCCTGACGCTAGCCCTAAAACTAAAGGTAACTCTAACCATGAACCTCTACGGACCCTGAACCTAAACCTAAGGCTGAAACCTGACCCTAACACTAACCCCTCCCCTAAACCAAACCCTAACCCTGACCTTATGCTGTCTAACCCAACCTAACCATAACCCTACTTCTAAATCTAACCCATACCCCATCCCAAACCCTACCGCCAAAACCTAAGTGTGAAACTGAACCGAATATTGACCCTATACCAAAGCCTGACCCTCAACCTGACCCTGGCCCTGACCTTGATCTGACCGTGACCCTGACCCTAATCCAAACCATGACACTACACTAACCACTACATAAACCTGTCCCTGAACCAAATGTGGATTTTAAAACCAACCTGAACCTGACCCTCAACCTGACACTGGCGCTAAACTTCACCCTGAGCGTGACCCAGACCATGACCATAAACCTAACCTTGACCCTAACAGTGACCCCGACCCTGACCTGAAAACTAAACCTGACCCTGACTGTGAGCCTGACCTTAACTCGAACCATAAATGTAACTCTGACCCTGACGCTGACACTGGCACTCCTCGAATCCTATTGCTGATCCTAACCCTAACACTAACCCCTAAACCTACCACGGACACTGACCCTAACAAGTTCTAACCCTAACAGTCAACCTAACGCTAACCCTAACACTAACCCTAAACTTAAACAATAACCATGACCCTATACCTGATAATGATCATAACCCTAACACGGAACTTTGCCTATACCAGACCCTGACCCTAAATCACCCTCACACCCTGACCCTAAACCTAACCATGACCCTCACAATGACCACAACATAACCCTGTCCCTGACCCGAATGTGGACTTTAAACCAATACCTGGTCCTACCATAAACCTGACACTGGCCCTAGACTTCACCCTGAGCCCGACCCAGGCAAAGACCATAAACTTAACTCTGACCCAAACAATGACCCTGACCCTGAAACTAACACTAAACCTGACACTGAATGAGAGCCTGACCCTAACTCTAACCCCTAAACGTAACCCTGACCCTGACACTAACATGGCCCCTGACCCGAAACCTAAGGCTGAACCTAACCCCAAAAAAAAACCCTAACATTATCCCTGACACTGTCCCTAACCCAGTCTAACCCTAACCCTCAACCTATCTCTAAGACTAACTCTAACCTCACTTTAACAATTATCCTGACCCTCTCTCTGAACCTGATCATAACCCTAACTCTGAACATTGCCTATGTCAGAACTTAACCTTAAAACTGACCCTGACCTTGACCTTAACACTGACCCTAACCCTGACTGTAAACCTAACTCTGACCCAATCCGTGAGCCTGAACAGATTAGTAACCCTAAAGCTAACCCTGATCCTGAACCTACTCATAAAACAGAACCTAAACATAAAGCTGACCTTACCATAACCATGAACCTAACCCTGACCCTGACCCTAACCCTGACACTAAACCTGTCCCAAACCAAACCCTGACCTGACATGACCTTGCCCCCAAACCAAAACTTGAACCTGACCCTAAAACTGACTATGACCCTGAACCTGACCCTAAACCTAACCGTGAGCCTAACACTGACCCTGACCCTGACTCTGACCATAACGATAACCCTGAACCTACTGTGATCCTGACCCTAAACCTGACCATGAACCTAACCCTAACCCTGACCCCTACCCTAAGCCTTATGCTAACCCTGACCCCAAAGACGTCTAACCCTAAACCTGACCCTAAATCTTTCTTAACCCTAACCATAACACTAACCTGGTCTAAACCCAGCTCTGTTCCCTCCAGTGGGGAAAACAGCTGCACGCAGGCCTCCCAGGGGCTGGGGGGAGGCTGTATGTGGGTCACAGGATGGGCACTGCATTGAGTGGTGTGTGAGCCTTGAGCAGCATGGGGAACAGCGGCTCAGGGAGCTCTGGTGGAGCAGGAAGTTTGGTAAGGAACCCCCAGGCAGTGGTGACCTCACTTCCTTGACGAAGGGCCCAATGGAATTGGAACCCACGTATCCAGGCATCCCATTACAGAGAAACGCCCTCCCCAGCTCTTTCTAGGCACATCCTAAAGGAAGCGACATGTTCTTCTGCTGTACTGAAGCCGAGAGGATGCAGGGAGAAGAGAGCTGGCCCGTCTGACACGTCCCCTCCCTGGCAGGTCATATCAGGTTTCCCCAATGCCTCAGGCCCTTTGGCTAAAAAATCAAAAGGTGACACCAGGGGGCTCAGATCAGAGAGTCCCATACCTTCTGATCCACTCGTATAGGCTTAGGTCTCTTCCCCCCGTTGTGTGTGTGTGTGTGTGGGGGGGGGTGCCTCTGTGTGTCTGTGTGTCTGTGTGTAAAGAGGTCCTGGCTATGCCATCGAGGGTGGAGATGCCCCAAACATGATCAGGCTGATGAGGGTTTAGATATCTGGTGGGCAAGGCATGTTCACACTCCAGTTTAAGGCTGGTTAAGTGGGATCGGGTGTAGGGTCTACACCCTTCTGCCCAGGGTTTATCCTGAGACCCTGAACGGATGGGTCCATGACCCAGGATCAGGGCTAACCCTAACAGTAACCACTAACCCTGACCCTGACCCTGACTGACTCTGAGACTGCCCCAAAACCTAACCCAAGCCCTGACCCTGACCCTGAAACTGACCCTGACTGTGATCCTGACCTGAAACCTAAACCTAAACCTAAGACTGACACTGACCCTGATGTGGACCCTGAACCTAAACCTAACTCTGACATTACTGTACCATGACTCAAACCTAACCAGGACCCTGACCGTGACCCTAATCCTACCCTGACACTGACCTAACCCGGACCCTAACCCTAACCCTGATCGAGACTTGAATTGACCCTAAACCTAAACCTTATGGTAACTCTAACCATGACCCTAATAAGGACCCTGAACCTACACCTCATGCTGACCCTGAACCTAACACTAAACCCTACCCTAAACCAAACCCTAAACCTGACCTTATGCTGTCTAACCCACCCTAACCATAACCCTACTTATAAATCTAACCCAAACCCCATCCCAACCCCTACCACCAAAACCTAAGTATGACACTGAACCAAATATTGACCCTCTACCAAAGCCTGACCCTCAACCTGACCCTGGCCCTGACCTTCATTTGACCGTGACCCTGACCCTAATCCAAACCATGACACTAACACTGACCACTACATAAACCTGTCCCTGAACCAAATGTGGATTTTAAACCAACCTGAACCTGACCATCAACCAGACACTGGTGCTAAACTTCACCCTGAGCGTGACCCAGACCATGACCATAAACCTAACCTTGACCCTAACAGTGACCCCGACCCTGACCTGAAAACTAAACCTGACCCTGACTGTGAGCCTGACCTTAACTCGAACCATAAATGTAACTCTGACCCTGACGCTGACACTGGCCCTCCTCGAATCCTATTGCTGATCCTAACCCTAACACTAACCCCTAAACCTACCACGGACACTGACCCTAACAAGTTCTAACCCTAACAGTCAACCTAACGCTAACCCTAACACTAACCCTAAACTTAAACAATAACCATGACCCTATACCTGATAATGATCATAACCCTAACACGGAACTTTGCCTATACCAGACCCTGACCCTAAATCACCCTCACCCTGACCCTAAACCTAACCATGACCCTCACAATGACCACAACATAACCCTGTCCCTGACCCGAATGTGGACTTTAAACCAATACCTGATCCTACGTCAACCTGACACTGGCCCTAGACTTCACCCTGACCCCGACCCAGGCAAAGAACATAAACTTAACTCTGACCCAAACAATGACACTGACGCTGAAACTAACACTAAACCTGACACTAAATGTGAGCCTGACCCTAACTCTAACCCTAAACGTAACCCTGACCCTGACACTAACATGGGCCCTGACCCGAAAGCTAAGGCTGAACCTAACCCTAAAAAAACCCCTAACATTATCCCTGACACTGACCCTAACGAAGTCTAACCCTAACCCTCAATCTATCTCTAAGCCTAACCTGTCCCAAACCTAACCCTGACCCTGACATGAACCTTGCCACCAAACCAAAACTTGAACCTGACCGTAAATCTGACCATGACCCTGCCTGGACATAAACCTAACCGTCAGCCTAACACTGACCCTGACCCTGACTCTGACTGTAACGCTAACCCTGAACCTACTGTGATCCTGACCCTAAACCTAACCATGAACCTAACCCTAACCCTGACCCCTACCCTAAGCCTTACGCTAACCCTGACCCCAAAGATGTCTAACCCTAAACCTGACCCTACGTCTTTCTTAGCCCTAACCCTAACACTAAGCTGGTCTAAACCCAGCTCTGTTCCCTCCAGCGGGGGGAAAACAGCTGCACCCAGGCCTCCCAGAGTCTGGGAGGAGGCTGTATGTGGGTCAATGGATGGGCACTGCATTGAGTGGAGTGTGAGCCTTGAGCAGCGTGGGGACCGGCGGCTCAGGGAGCTCTGGTGGAGCAGGAAGTTTGGTAAGGAACCCCCAGGCATTCGTGACCTCACTTCCTTGACGAAGGGCCCAACGGAATTGGAACCCACATATGCAGGCATCCCATTACAGAGAAACGCCCTCCCCAGCTCTATCTAGGAACATCATAAAGGAAGCACCACGTTCTTCTACTGTACTGAAGCCCAGAGGATGCAGGGAGAAGTGAGCTCGCCCGCCAGACACGTCCCCTCCCTGGCAGGTCATATCAGGTTTCCCCAACGCCTCAGGCCCTTTGGCTAATAAAAAATCAAAAGGTGACACCAGTGGGCTCAGAGTCGGAGAGTCCCACACCTTCTGATCTATGGGTGTAGCCCTAGGTGTCCTCCCTGTCTCTCTCTCCTGTGTGTGTGTGTGTGTGTGTGTGTGTGTGTGTGTGTGTGTGTATGAGTGCGAGTGCCTCTGGGTGTCTGTGTGTCTGTGTGTAAAGAGTACCTGGCCATGCCATACTGGGTGGAGATGCCCCAAGCAGGATGAGGCTGATATGGGGTTAGATGTCTGGTGGGTAAGTCATGTTCACACCCCAGTTTAAGGCTGCTTAAGTGGGATCAGTTGTAGGGTCTACACCCTTCTGCCCAGGGTTTATCCTGAGACCCTGAATGTATGAGTCCATGACTCAGGAGCGGGGCTAACCATAACAGTAACCACTAACCCTGACCCTGACACTGACTGTGAGCCTGCCCCAAACCCTAACCCAAGCCCTGACCCTGACTCTGACCCTGACCCTTACTGTGATCCTTACCTGAACCATAAACCGAAACCTAGCCTGGCAAGGACCCTGATGTGGACCCTGAACCTAAACCAAACTCTGACATTACCGAAAATATGACTAATACCTCACCATGACCCATACCCTGACCCTAATCCTAACCCTGACGCAGACCTATCCCTGACCCTAACACTAACACTGACACTGAATGACCGCGAAATCAACAGAACACTAAACCTGACCCTGACTGTGAGACTGAAACTAACTCTGACCCTAAATGTAACCCTGACCCTGACACTAACATGGGCCCTCCCCCGAATCCTATATCTGAACCTAACCCTAACACTAACCCGTAACCCTACCACGGACCCTGACCCTAACAAGTTCTAACCCTAACCGTCAACCTAACGCTAAACATAAAACTAACCCTAAACTTTAACAATAACCCTGACCCTATACCTGACTAAGATCATAACCCTAACCCTGAACTTTGCCTATACCAGACCCTGACCCTAAACCGGACACTGGCCCTGACCCTTAACCTAACCATGAACCTAACAATGACCACTACCTAACCCTGTCCTTGACCCGAATGTGTACTTTAAACCAATACCTGATCCTGACCGTAAACCTGACACTGGTCCTAGACTTCACCATGTCCCCGACCCAGGCAAAGACCAGAAACCTAAGTCTGACCCTAACAGTGACACTGACCCTCACCCTAACACTAAACCTGACACTGAATGTGAGCCTGAACCTATCTCTAACCTTAAACGTAACCGTGACCCTGACACTAACACGGGCCCTGACCCGAAACCTAACGCTGAACCTAACCCTAAAAAAACCCCTAACATTATCCCTGACACTGACCCTAACAAAGTCTAACCTAACCCTCAACCTACCTCTAAGCCTTACTCTAACCCCACTTTAACAATTATCCTGACCCTCTCCCTGAACCTGATCATAACCCTAACTCTGAACATTGCCTATGTCAGAACTTAACCTTAAAACTGACCCTGGCATTGACCTTAACACTGACCCTAACCCTGACTGTAAACCTAACTCTGACCCAATCCGTGAGCCTGAACAGATTAGTAACCCTAAAGCTAACCCTGATCCTGAATCTACTCATAAAACAGAACCTAAACCTAAAGCTGACCTTACCATAACCATGAACCTAACCCTGACCCTGACCCTAACCCTGACACTAAACCTGTCCCAAACCTAACCCTGACCTGACATGACCTTGCCCCCCAACCAAAACTTGAACCTGACCCGAAAAACTGACCATGACCCTGAATCTTACCCTAAACGTAACCGTGAGCCTAACACTGACCCTGAGCCTGACTCTGACCGTAACGCTAATCCTGAACCTACTGTGAGC
The DNA here is from genome assembly GCF_011764305.1 of Mustela putorius furo. Lineage (NCBI taxonomy): Eukaryota > Metazoa > Chordata > Mammalia > Carnivora > Mustelidae > Mustela > Mustela putorius. Next base: position 403,237 of record NW_025422165.1, on the reverse strand, counting down.
CAGACCCTAAACCTAACCATGAACCTAACCCTAACCCTGACCCCTACCCTAAGCCTTATGCTAACCCTGACCCCAAAGACGTCTAACCCTAACCCTGACCCTAATTCTTTCTTAACCCTAACCCTAACACTAACCTGGTCTAAAACCAGCTCTTTTCCATCCAGTGGGGAAAACAGCTGCATGCAGGCCTCCCAGGGGCTGTGGGGAGGCTGTATGGGGGTCACAGGATGGGCACTGCATTGAGTGGAGTGTGAGCCTTGAGCAGCGTGGGGACCGGCGGTTCAGGGAGCTCTGGTGGAGCAGGAAGTTTGGTAAGGAACCCCCAGGCAGTGGTGACCTCACTTCCTTGACGAAGGGCCCAACGGAATTGGAACCCACGTATCCAGGCATCCATTACAGAGAAACGCCCTCCCCCCAGCTCTATCTAGGCACATCCTAAAGGAAGCGACATGTTCTTCTGCTGTACTGAAGCCGAGAGGATGCAGGGAGAAGAGAGCTGGCCCGTCTGACACGTCCCCTCCCTGGCAGGTCATATCAGGTTTCCCCAATGCCTCAGGCCCTTTGGCTAAAAAATCAAAAAGTGACACCAGGGGGCTCAGATCAGAGAGTCCCACACCTTCTGATCCACTCTTATAGGCTTAGGTCTCCTCCCCTCTGTGTGTGTGTGTGTGTGTGTGTGGGGGGGGGGGGTGCCTCTGCGTGTCTGTGTGTCTGTGTGTAAAGAGGTCCTGGCTATGCCATCGAGGGTGGAGATGCCCCAAGCAGGATCAGGCTGATGAGGGCTTAGATATCTGGTGGTCAAGTCATGTTCACACCCCAGTTTAAGGCTGGTTAAGAGGGATGGGGTGTAGGGTCTACACCCTTCTGCCCAGGGTTTATCCTGAGACCCTGAACGGATGGGTCCATGACCCAGGATTAGGGCTAACCCTAACAGTAACCACTAACCCTGACCCTGACCCTGACTGACTGTGAGACTGCCCCAAACCCTAACCCAAGCCCTGACCCTGACCCTGACCCTGACCCTGACTGTGATCCTGACCTGAACCCTAAACATAAACCTAAGCCTGACACTGACCCCTATGTGGACCCTGAACCTTAGCCTAACTCTGACATTACCGTAACCATGACTCAAACCTAACCAGGACCCTGACCCTGACTCTAATCCTAACCCTGACGCTGACCTAACCCGGACCCTAAACCTAATCCTGACCGTGACTTGTGCTTGACCTTAACCCTAAACCTAATGGTAACTCTAACCATGATCCTAACAAGGACCCTGAACCTAAACATCATGCTGACCCTGACCTTAACACTAACCCCTAACCTAAACAAAACCCTAACCCTGACATTACGATATCTATCCCTAATCCTAAACATAACCCTACTTCTAACTCTAACCCTAACCCCAATCCCAAACCCTACCGCCAAAACGTAACTGTGACAGTGAACCGAACATTGACCCTATACGAAAGCCTGACCCTCAACCTGACCCTGGCCCTGACATTTACCGGACCCTGACTCTGACCCTAATCCTAACCTTGACACTAACTCTGACAACTAAATAAACCTATCCCAGACCCGAATGTGGACTTTAAACCAATACCTGAACCTGACCCTAAACAGGACACTGGTGCTAATCTTCACCCTGACCCTGACCCAGACCATGACGATAACCTAACCCTGACCCTTACAGTGACCGCGAAATCAACAGAACACTAAACCTGACCCTGACTGTGAGACTGAAACTAACTCTGACCCTAAATGTAACCCTGACCCTGACACTAACATGGGCCCTCCCCCGAAACGTATCTCTGAACCTAACCCTAACACAAACCCCCTAACCCTACCACGGACCCTGACCCCAACAAGTTCTAACCCTAACCGTCAACCTAACGCTAAATGTAGAACTAACCCTAAACATTAACAATAACCCTGAGCCTATACCTGACTCTGATCATAACCCTAACCCTGAACTTTGCCTATACCAGACCCTGACCCTAAACCGGACACTGGACCTGACCCTTAACCTAACCATGAACCTAACAATGACCACTACATAACCCTGTCCCTGACACGAATGTGGACTTTAAACCAATACCTGATCCTGACCGTAAACCTGACACTGGCCCTAGACTTCACCCTGACCCCGACCCAGGCAAAGACCAGAAACCTAAGCCTGACCCTAACAGTGACCCTGACCCTCACCCTAACAATAAACCTGACACTGAAAGTAAGCCTGAACCTATCTCTAACCCTAAACGTAACCCTGACCCTGACACTAACACGGGCCCTGACCCGAAACCTAACGCTGAAACCTAACCTTAAACCTAACCCCTAACATTATCCCTGACACTGACCCTAACCCGGTCTAACCCTAACACGCAACCTACCTCTAACCCTAAACCTAACCACACTTTAACAATAATCCTGACCCTCTCCCTGAACCTGATCATAACCCTAACTCTGTACTTTGCCTATGTCAGACCTTAACCTTAAACCAGACCCTGGCCTTGACCTTAATACTGACCCTAAACCTGACTGTAAACCTAACTCTGACTCAATCCGTGATCCTGAACAGATTAGTAACCCTAAAGCTAACCCTGATCCTCAACCTACTCATGAAACAGAACCTAAAAATAAAGCTGACCTTACCAAAACCATGAACCTAAACCTGACCCTGACCCTAACCCTGACACTAAACCTGTCCAAAACCTAACCCTGACCTGACATGACCTTGCCCCCAAACCAAAACTTGGACCGGACCGTAAATCTGATCATGACCCTGCCTGGACATATAACTAACTGTCAGTCTAACACTGACCCTGACCCTGACTCTGACCGTAACGCTAACCCTGAACCTACTGTGATCATGACACTAAACCTAACCATGAACCGAACCCTAAACCTGACCCCTACACTAAGCCTTACGCTAACCCTGACTCCAAAGACGTCTAACCCTAACTCTGACCCTACGTCATCTCTTCCCAATTCGGTTTTCAGGCTTCAAAACCTAGACGTTTTCTCCAATCACTGCCCAGGGTTGAACATGAGGCAGAAATCTGAATTCCTTCCCCATGGCAAGAAATCTTGTGGTTGGCGTGTTGCCCAACGTTCAGTGTAGTTGATAGCAGTGTGGCCCTTTGACCCCGCCATGCTTGAGGGCCGCATTGGTCACAAATACGCATTGTGACCCTCAGCGTGAGCCCAGTCTCCAAGTAAGGTCTCCCAGTGGCTGCACCAAGAGACGGCATATTGGGCTTGCCATGCCCCTAGGCCCCAATTTTTTAACCATAGTTCGTGTTGTCCATTCGCCCCTCCCCATTGCTCTGCTTTAGAATGAGGTAACCAAATTGAAAGGACTCCTCCCATCCCACAGATTGACCCCCAAAATTGGGATCGGGCCAAATCCACAGAGAGGAAGACTCATCCATGGCCCATGAGGCCACCCCGACATTCCACGCCCATCGTTGACACAAAATCCAGAGACAAAAGCCTGAATAAGCGCCTCACACTCGCTCTTTCTTCCTATCCCAAAGAGTTCCCCTCACGATCTGTAGATCGGAACTGCCATACATACGTCACCAAAACAAGCCGAGTGTGTGTTTTCAGACTTCTATCCCCACATTCCTGGCTTCCACTCCCTCCAGCCTGGGGACCCTGGAGCCACACATCAGGTCTGTGCCTCTCAACTCCACAGGAATTCTGCCCCTTCCATTGACCACAACCATACAAACTCGGAGAAACCTCCAAAGTCCCCAAGGCCATCCCCATAGTATAGAACGCCCAGGACAAACAAGGGCTGCCTGGAACCAGCTGAGCATCCATCTCCACTCATACTTTAGATGGATGTCCCCAGAGAAGGAGCTTGAACGGGACAGGGCCCTAGGCCCTAATGGGGTCCATTGTTTTGGTTTCCTGCTATCTCTCATCAGAGGCCTGGTTTCCAATATCAGCATGTGGGGCTTTCCTGAGGCACCAATCAGATCAAATCTAGTCTCCACATGGGAAACTTGTCTTTTGGAGATGATGCAAAACCTCTGGTTAGGAGAAGCATTCAGGGTCCGTGTGCCACCGCCCCCGTGCCAAGGTCTCCATGCACACAAACCCACAATAGGACCCATCCGCAGGAGAGTCCATTTCAAATCAGCCCCCTCCGTTGCTCCCCTAGAGCTAGCATATCAAAACTGTCTGTTAACTAGGAGACAGTAAGAATCGAGGCAGTCTGCCCAGGGTTCCATCCTTCGATCCTTGCTTTGCTGTCGTTCCGTATGAAACATCCTGGTGCGATCCAACAGATCTCAATTGTTGATCAGAGAAAATCCTTGTGGCTTGGAGCATATCCCAACTCCCCTCCTGGGTAAACCTCCATGGCCTCGAGATGCTGCCCCCTTCAAGAAAGGACCATAATGGACAGAAACTCCAACCTGAGCCTAGGTCTGAACCCTCCCTGACTTCAGATGCACGAAGTACCGATTCAGATGTGCAGATAGTGCCTGCCGTGCCCTCGCCCCGAAACCTACGCCTAACTTGTGTTCTTATTCTTCCGTCCTCACACTCCTTGCCCAAAGGGCATCCAGTTTGGGAATTCCAAAGCCACAAAGCAGCACTCTGCCTGCCCTCCAGAAGAAAAACGTTGCCCTTGGGGCTACCCAGAAACGCTAAATGAGGATCAAGCTGCACGGTACTCGACTCTCCCCCAATTATACAATATACCCTGAAAACTAATGCCTGGTCTGACGCAGCCTAGGCCTGAACCTTCCGACCAACACTCAGCGACCTGGCTCCACACTGAGCACGTCGGACCTGTCATGGACTTAAGTCGTCATCTCTTCCCAAGCTCGGTTTTCAGACTACACAACCTAGACCTTAACTCCAATCACGACCCAGCGGTGAAAGAGATGAAAAAAATCAGAACTACTACTACCCCCCCATGCACGAATAGATGTGGTGGCATGGAGCCCAACGTTCAGTGTAGGAGCAACAGTGTGGACCATGATTCCCGCCCATGATTGAGCGCTTAGAAGGCATAAACACACATTGTGACCCTCAGCGTGAGTTCTGTCCTCAAGGAAGGCCTCTCAGTGGCTGGAACTAACCATAGTTTGGTTTGTCCATTCACCCCTACGCAGGGCTCTGCTTTGAAATCCCTCTTTTGGTGGGACACCTGAGGTAACCAAACTGATAGGACTCCTCCCATCCCCATGATGGACCCAAAACAATTGGGTACGTGCCAAATCCACAGAGAGGAAGACTTGTCCATGGCCCATGAGGCCTCCTCGACATTCCACGGCCATTGTTGACACAAAATCCAGAGACAAAAGCCTGAATAAATGCCTCACACTCACTCTTTCTTCATATCCCGAAGAGTTCTCCTCAGGGCCTGTAGATCGGGCCTGCCATACTTATGTCCCCAAACGTAAGCCGCGTTAGTGTTTTCAGACTTCTATCCCCACGCTCCTGGCCCACACACCCTCCAGGCTGGGGCCCCTGGAGCCACACATCAGGTCTGTGCCTGCCCACTCCACTGGAATTCTGCCCATTCACTTGACCACACGCCTCCAAATTAGGAGAAACCTCCACAGTCCCTGAGGCCATCCCAATTGTGTAGGCCGCCCGGGACAAACAAGGGCATCTGACAACAGCTGAGCATCTACCTCCACTCATACCGTAGTTGGATGTCACCAGGGTAGTAGATTGAACCTCACAGGTCCCTAGGCCGTAATCGGATCCATTGCTTGGGTTTCCAGGCATCTCTCCTCAGAGGCATGTTTTCAAATACCAGCATGCGGGGGTTTCCGGAGGCAAATCTTGTCTCGACATGGGAAAATAGCAGGCTGGAACTGTGTCAAAACTTCCGGTTAGGAGAATCCTTCAGGGGCCCGGTGCCACCACCCCTTTCCAAGGTCTCCATGGACACAAACCCACATTAGGATCCATCCGCAGGAGAGTCCATTTCAACTCTGGCTTCTCGGTTGCTCCGCCAGAGCCAGCAGATAGAACCTGTCTTGTCGCTAGGAGACGATTGAGATGCGAGGCGGCTTGCCCAGGGCTCCGCCCTTAGAACCCTGCTCTGGCGTCGTTCCATATGGAACGTCCTGGACCCATCCAAAAGTTCTCAAATGTCCTGCAGGAGGAATCCTTGCGTTTTGGAGCATCTCACAACTCCCAACGTGGGAAAAAACCGTGATGGCTTTCTGAAGCCCCCACCCCCTTTCTGAAGGGGAAATCATGGACAGGAACTCCAACCTGAGCCAACGTCTGATCCTCGCCCTGAATTCAGATGCACGACATCTCGATGCAGCTCTGCAGAGTGTGCCGGCCTTGCCCTCGCCCTTAAACCTATGTGAAACTTCTGTTCTCCAATGTCCGTCCTCACACTCCTGGCCCCCAAGACCTCACGTTTGGCAATTCTGGACCCACAAGGCAGCACTCTGCCTGCCCTCCAGATAAAAAGCAAAATGTTGCCCTATGGAGCTTCCCAGACTCCCGAAATGAGGATAGACCTACACGGCACCCTTCTGTACACAAATTATATCGACAAATCTGGGCACTAATACACTGTCTGACACAGCCTGAGCCCGGACTTCCTGACCAACACCCAGAGAGCTGACCGCACACTGAGCACAACAGACCTGCCATGGCTTTAGCTCGTCATCTATTGCCAACCTAGCTTCTCAGGCTTCAGGACATAGACCTTAACTCCACACCCCGCCAAGGGGTGAATGTGATGCAGAAATCAGAACTCCTCCTTCCCTATGGCAAGAAACCTTGTGGTTGGCATGTTGTCCCACGTTCAGTGTAGGAGAAACCAGCGTTCACCATGAGGCCCCGCCCATGCTTGAGTACGAAGAGAGCACAAACACGCATTGTGACCCTCAGCGTGAGTCCTGTCCTCTAGTAAGTCCTCTCAGTGGCTGGACCATTAGACGTCATAATGGGCTTGCCATGCCCCTAGGCCCCAAGTTTTAACCAGCTTTCTGGTTGTCCGGTCGCCCCTCCCCAGGGCTCTGCCCTGGAAACTCTCTTTTGGTGGGACAACTGAGGTAAAAACAAAAAACAAAACGGACTCCTCCCATCTCAAAGAATAACCCCAAACTCTTCGGATCGGGCCAAATGCCCAGAGAGGAAGACTCGTCCATGGCCCATGAGGCCACCCGGACATTCCACGGCCATCAGTGACACAATATCCAGAGACAAAATCTTGAGCAAGCGTCTCACACTCGCCCCCTTGTTCATATCCTGAAGAGTTCTCAACACGGTCTATAGATCAGTCCTGCAATACCTACGACCTGAAACCTAAGCCGGATTTGTGTTTTCAGACAACTGTCCCCACAGCCCTGGCCCACAAAACCTACAGGCACAGGTTCTTGGAGCCAAACCTGGGACTGTACCTGGGAATTCTGCCATTCCATTGGCCACAAACCTAGAAATAGGATGATAAACCTCCAAAGTGCCCGGGGCCATCCCAATAGTGTTGACTGCCCAGGAAAAACAAGGGCGGTCTGACACCAGCTGAGCATCTACCTGCACTTAGACCCGTGGACAGATGTCCCCAGAGGTAAATTGGAATGAGCAGGCCCCTAGACCTAATCGGATCCATTGCTTTGTTGTCTAGGCATCTCTCCCCAGAGGCCTGGATTAAAATAGCAGCATATGGCTGTTTCTTGAGGCACCCATCAGAACAAATCTCGTCTCCACGTGGGAATCATGCACGTTGGAGCTGTGTCAAAGCCTCTGGTTAGGAGAACCCTTCAGGGACCCTGTGCCGCTGCCTCATTTCAAGTTCTCCATGGACACAAACCCACATTAGGACCCATCCACAAGAGAGTCCATTTCAACTCAACCCTCTCAGTTTCTCCCCCAGATCCAGCAGATCTAACCTTCTTGCCACTAGGACACAAGAGGAATGAGAGTCGGGCTTCCCAGCCATCCATCCTTAGAACCCTACTCGGAATCGATCCGTATGGGAAGTCCTGGAGCCAACCAACAGGTCTCAATCGCCCTGCAGAAGAATCTTTACGGTTTGGAGCATCTCACAACTCCCATCGTGGGAAAAAATTTCCATGGCCTCGTGATCCACCACCTCTTCATGAAGAGGGCCATAAGGGACTGAAACTCCAACCTTAGCGTTCGTCAGATCCTCACCTGATTTCAGATGCACGAGATCTCTTTTCAGCTCTGCAGAGCTGAGTGTGTCAAGTTTCAAAGTGCCAGGAGGCAGCACAGTGCATTCGGGAAACTACAGCAAGTTCAAGACAACCGACAGCTGATCTCACAGCATCACCTGGGGATGGAGGCTGAGCCCCGGGGTTAACACTGGGGGTGAGATGGTTTGTATACTATGCCGAGGAGGTGAGGTTCTACACTGTGTGGGCACAGGGAGCTACCGGAGGATTTCAAATATCAGAATCGTAACCATAATAGAGTATTTAATTGCATCCTAGCTTTCATCAAGGGTAAGATGCACTATAGTTTATGTTCGACTAAGAAAGAGAAATGCTGACAGTTAAACTAGGATATGTCATCAAGTGCAAGGTGAGTGCCACCTTAAGAGATATTAAAATGGGGCGTGTGGAAAAATCTTAGAACTATAAATTGTGGTACTAGAATAATTAAGAAAAATAATACAAGAACACTTGGATCAACAAAAAAATTGATTATTGCTTACCATGTGCCCCAAACTATATTAAGTCTCCAAACGTTTTATATCATTTGCAAGGTCAGATATATATAAAATTACATTTAAAGTTTTTAAAATATCAGCAAATATTTTCATTTAAATGCAAATTTCAAAGAAAATCTACTTTTCCAATCACGACATTTTATCCTACTGTTTTTTAATTTTGTCAACAACTGATAAAATGTTTAGTGAGACTATAAATGTTTGATCGAAAAAAAATGATTAATCGATGTAGGTTCAAATTATTATGCTCCAGTAAAAATGATTTAGTCTTTGATGAACATCTGTTTGGTAATATGTTGTATCCAGATATAGTAAATTAATGACATATATAAAATTATAGGGAAATGACACCTTCCGTTCCATTATGAGTAGAGCTTTTAAAATGCTATTTGTCACAATCTGTCATCTTGTCATTATGTAGCATTATGTAACATTTAAAAAATGTATACTCTTCACTTTGAAGATTTAGAAATCTAAAATATGACTTTCTATCGTTTGTGTTTCCATATTCCTTTAATGCCAGTTTGAACAAAGCCACATGCTTTGATTCGAAGGTAATAAATTCCTCTTATTTGGAAAAATGATGTTTATTTTTGTTCTCTCACCCTTAGCAGGTGGATTCATTTTAGCACACTTCAGAGTTATAATTTCATGATTATGAAAAACATTTTTATGATCTACATAGATGAATGATACTTTTATTTTATTAAATTATTCGCCAAAAAAATCTGTTATTTTTAAAAATGTATTTCCTTTAAGGGTTATTTTAGAGCATTCAGAGAGGATCTAGGAGTGTGGTATTATGCAATTTTTAAGTAGGTATGAAATGGTTATTTATATGATTGTTGCCCTAGGGAAGACTGAAAGGACAACCCGATCTATGGTTAAAAATTGGGGCCTGGGGGCATGGCAAGCCCAATATGCTGTCTCTCCATCCAGCCACTGAGAGGCCTTACCTGAGGACTGGGCTCAGGCTGAGGGTCGCAATGTGTGTTTGTGTGACCAATGTGGCCCGCAAGCATGGGCGGGGCCTCATGGGCCACACTGGTTTCAACTACACTGAACCTTGGACAACATGCCAACCACAAGGTTTATTGCCATGGGGAAAGAGTTCTGATTTCTGCATCATTTTCAAACCAGGGCCGTGATTGGAGATAAGGTCTAGGTTCTGAAGCCTGAAAACCGAGGTTGAGAAGAGATGACGACCTAAGGCCATGACGGGTCCGATGTGCTCAGTGTGCGGCCAGCTGTCTGGGTGGGGCCAGGAGGTCCAGGCTCAGGCTGTGTCAGAAAGGGCATTAGTGCCCAGGTCAGCCTATATATTTGGCGTGCCGCGTTTTTCCTCATTTAGGGTTTCTGGGTAGCCCCAGAGGGCAATGTTTTTCTCTGGAGGGCAGGCAGAGTGTTGCATTGTAGTTCTGGATTGCCAAACTGGAGGGCTTGTGTGCCAGTAGTCGGAGGACGGAAGTCTGAGAAGCCAAGCTAGGCCTAGGTTTCTGGGTGAGGATATGGCAGGAACAATCTACAGACCTGAATCGAGATCTCGTGCTTCTGAAGTCAGGGCGAGGCTCAGATGATTGCTCAGGTTAGACATTCTGTCCCTGATGGCCCCTTCTTGAAGGGGTGGTGGATCACGAGGCCATGGGGGTTTTCCCACGATGGGAGTTGTGAGATCTCCCAACTGCAAGATTCTTCTGCAGGACAATTGAGACCTGTTGGTTGGCACCTGGACAACGATTCTGAGCAGGGTTCTAAGGATGGATGGCTGGGTAGCCCACCTCTCATTCCAAATGGCTCCAAGCAACAAGACAGGTTAGATCTGCTGGTTCTGGGGGAACAACCGAGGAGGCTGAGTTGAAAAGGACTCTCCCGTGGATGTTTCCTAATATGATTTTTTGTCTATGGAATCCTTGGAATGAAGCGGTGGCACTGGGGGGCCTGAAGGGTTCTCCTAAAGAGACGCTTTCATACAGATCCATCGTACAAGTTTCCCATTGTAGATGAGATTTGTTCTGATGGGTGAGTCAAGAAACAGCCATATGCTGTTATTGAAATCCAGGCCTCTGAGGAGAGATGCCTGGAAACCAATGCAATGGATCCGATAGTTGCCTAGGGTCCTGTTCGTTCCTTTTTACCTCTGGGGACATCAGTCAACGGGTCTGAGTGCCGGTAGGTGCTCAGATGGGCCCAGATATTGGGCTTGCCATGCCCCTGGGCCATGCCCCTAGAACGTGTCTTGTTTCTTGGAGACAATTGGAATGCGAGGTGGGCTACCCAGCCATGCATCCTTAGAACCCTGCTCGGAATTTTGTCCTGGATCCAACCAACAGGTCTCAATTGTCCTGCAGAAGAATCTTTGCAGTTGGGAGCTTCTCAGAACTCCCATCGTGGGAAAACCCCCATGGCCTCGTGATCCAAACCCCCTTCAAGAAGGGGCCATCAGGGACTGAATGTCCAACCTGAGCGATCATCTGATCATCGCCCTGGCTTCAGATGCATGAGATCTCGATTCAGGTCTGTAGATTGTGCCTGCTATATCCTCACCCAGAAACCTACGCCTAGCTTGGGTTCTCAGACTTCCGTCCTCAGACTACTGGCCCACAAGCCCTCCAGTTTGGCAATCCAGAACTACAATGCAGCACTCTGTTTGCCCTCCAGAAGAAAAACATTGCCTTCTCGGGCTACCCAGAAACCCCAAATGAGGATCAACCTGCACGCCATTCGGCTGTACCCCAAATATATAGGCTGACCTGGGCACTAATAACATTTTGACACAGCCTGAGCCTGGACCTCCGGGCCCCACCCAGACAGCTGGCCTCACACTGAGCACATCAGACCCGCCATGGCCTTAGGTCGTCATCTCTTCTCAACCTCGGTTTTTAGGCTTCAGAACCTAGACCTTATCTCCAATCACGGCCCGTGTTTAAAAATGATGCAGAAATCAGAACTCTTTCCCCATGGCAAGAAACCTTGTGGTTGGCATGTTGTCCAAGGTTCAGTGTAGTTGAAACCAGTGTGGCCCATGAGGCCCCGCCCATGCTTGCAGGCCACATTGGTCACAAACACACATTGTGACCCCTCAGCCTGAGCCCAGTCCTCAGGTAAGGCGTCTCAGTGGCTGGAAGGAGAGACAGCATATTGGGCTTGCCATGCCCCTAGGCCCCAATTTTTAACCATAGTTCGGGTTGTCCCCCTTCACTCTTCCCCATGGGCTCTGCTTTGGAATTCCTCTTCTGGTGGGCCACCTGAGGTAACAAACCTGAAAGGAGTCCTCCCACACCCACAGATTGACGAAAAGCAATTGGGTTCGGGCCAAATCCACAGAGAGCAAGATTCGTCCATGGCCCATGAGGCCTCCCCAACATTCCACGGCCATCACTGATACAAAATCCGGAGATAAAAGCCAGAGCATGCGCCTCACACTCGCTCATTCTTCATATCCTGAAGAGTTCTTCAGATAAGAACCTACACGGCACTCGAATGCACCCCAAAATATATAGTCTAACCAGGGCACTAATGCACTGTCTGACAACCTGAGCCCGGACGTCGTGAACAACACCCAGACAGCTGACCGCACACGGAGCTCATCAGACCCGCCATGGCCTTAGGTCATCATCCATTCCCTACCTCAGTTTTCAGGCTTCAGAACCTAGACCTTATCTCCAATCACTGACCAGGGGTGACTGTGATGCAGAAATCAGAACTCTTCCTTACCCATGGCAAGGAACCTTGTGGTTGGCGTGTTGTCCAACCTTCAGTGTAGGGGAAACCAGCATTCACCCTGAGGCCCAGCCCATTCTTGAGTGCGACGAGGGCATAAACACGCATTGTGACCCTCAGCGTGAGTACTGTCCTCTAAAACGTCCTCTCAGTGGCTGGAGCATTAGATGTCATAATGGGCTTGACATGTCGCTAGGCCCCAATTTTTAACCAGATTTATGGTTGTCCAGTCGCCCCTCCCCAGGGCTCGACTCTGGAATCCCTCATTTGGTGGGACACCTGAGGTAGAAAAACAAAACAAAACAAATCAACAACAAAAGAACAACGTACTTCTTCCATCCCACAGAATGACCCCAAAGTCTTTGGACGGGGCCAAACCCCAAGAGTGTAAGACTCGTCCATTTCCCATGGTGTCACCCGAAATTTCACGACCATGGCTGACACGATATCCAGAGACAAAAACTTGAGCAAGAGCCTCACACTCGCCCTTTTTTCATATCCCGAAGAGTTCTCCTCATGGTCTGTAGATAAGTCCTGCCATACCTATGACCCGAAACATAAGCCGAGTTTGTGTTTTCAGACAACTGTCCAAACAGCCCTGGCCTACACACCCTACAGGCTCAGGCCCCTGGAGCCAAACCTGACGACTGTACTTGCCCTCTCCAAGGGAATTGTATGTGCCCATTCCAGTGGCCACAACCCTCCTAATAGGATAAACCTCCAAAGTCCATGAGGCCATCCTAATATTTGTGGCATCCCAGGACAAACAGGGGCAATCTGGGCCCATCTGAGCACCAAGCGGCACTCAGACCCGAAGACTGATGTTCCCAGAGGTAAAAAGGGACGAACAGGCCCCTAGGCACCTATCGGATCCATTGCTTTGGTTTCCAGGCATCTCTCCTCAGAGGCCTGGATTTCAATAACAGCATATGGCTGTTTCTTGACTCACCCATCAGAACAAATCTCATCTACACATGGGAAACTTGCACGATGGAGCTTTGTGAAAATCTCTCTTTCGGAGAATCCTTCAGGGCCCCAGTGCCACCGCTTCATTCCAAGGATTCCATAGACACAAAATCATATTAGGACACATCCACGGGAGAGGCCATTTCAACTCAGCCTCCTCAGTTGCTCCCCCAGATCCATCAGATCTAACCTGTCTTGTTGCGTGGAGCCATTTGGAATTAGAGGTGGCCTACCCAGGCATCCATCCTTAGAACCCTGCTCGGAATCATTGTCCTGGATCCAACCAACAGGTCTCAATTGTCCTGCAGAAGAATCTTTGCTGTTGGGAGATTCTCAGAACTCCCATCGTGGGAAAACCCCATGGCCTCGTGAACCACCCTCCCTTCAAGAAGGGGCCATAAGGGACAGAATGTCCAAACTGAGCGATCGTCTGATCCACGCCCTGACTTCAGATGCACGAGATCTCGTTTCAGGTGTGTAGATTGTGCCTGCCATGTCCTCACCCAAACCTAGGCCTAGCTTGGGTTCTCAGACTTACGTCCTCAGACTACTTACCCACAAGCCTTCCAGGATGGCAATCCAGAACAACAATGCAGCACTCTGCGTGACCTCCAGAAGAAAAACATTGCCCTCTCGGGCTACCCAGAAACCCCAAATGAGGATCAACCTGCGCGCCATTCGGCTGTACCCCAAATATATAGGCTTACCTGGGCACTAATGCCCTTTCTGACGCAGCCTGCGCCTGGACCTCCTGGCCCCACACAGACAGCTGGCCTCACACTGAGCACATCAGACCCGCCATGGCCCTAGGTCGTCATCTTTTCTCAACATCGGTTTTCAGGCTTCAGAACCTAGACCTTATCTCCAATCACAGCCCGGGTTTGAAAATGATGCAGAAATCAGAACTCTTTCCCCATAGCAAGAAACCTTGTAGTTTGCATGTTGTCCAAAGTCCAGTGTAGTTGAAACCAGGGTGGCCCATGTGGCCCCCCCATGCTTGCGGGCCACATTGGTCACAAACACACATTGTTACCCTCAGCCTGAGCCCAGTCCTCAGGTAAGGCCTCACAGTGGCTGGATGGAGAGACAGCATATTGGGCTTGACATGCCCATAGGCCCCAATTTTTAACCATAGTTCGGGTTCTCCCTTTCCTCTTCCCCAGGGCTCTGCTTTGGAATTCCTCTTTTGGTGATCCTCCTGATGTAACAAACCTGAAAGGAGTCCTCCCATCCCATAGATTGACGAAAAACAATTGGGATCGGGCCAAATCCACAGAGAGCAAGATTCGTTCATGGCCCATGAGGCCTCCCCAACATTCCACAGCCATCGCTGATACAAAATCCAGAGACTAAAGCCTGAGCACGCACCTCAGACTCACTCATCTTCATATCCTGAAGAGTTCTTCAGATAAGAACCTACACGGCACTCGAATGCACCCAAAATATATAGTCTAACCTGGGCACTAATGCACTGTCTGACAACCTGAGCCCGGACCTCATGACCAACACCCAGACAGCTGACCGCACACTGAGCACATCAGAACCGCCATGGCCTTAGGTCATCATCTCTTCCCTACCTCAATTTTAAGGCTTCAGAACCTAGACCTGATCTGCAATCACTGCCCAGGGGTGACTGTGTTGCAGAAATCAGAACTCTTCCTTACCCATGGCAAGAAACCTTGTGGTTGGCATGTTGTCCAACGTTCAGTGTAGGAGAAAAACCAGCATTCACCCTGAGGCCCCGCCCATTCTTGAGAGCGACGAAGGCATAAACACGCATTGTGACCCTCAGCGTGAGTCCTGTCCTCTAGTACGTCCTCTCAGTGGCTGGACCATTAGATGTCATAATGGGCTTGACATGTCCCTAGGCCCCAATTTTTAACCAGATTTCTGGTTGTCCAGTCGACCCTCCCCAGGGCTCGACTCTGGAATCCCTCATTTGTTGGGACACCTGAGGTTGAAAAACAAAACAAAACAAACCAACAACAACAGAACAACGGACTTCTTCCATCCCACAGAATGACCCCAAACTCTTTGGACGGGGCCAAACCCCCAGAGAGTAAGACTAGTCCATTTCCCATGGTGTCACCCGGAAATTTCACGACACTGTGTGACACGATATCCAGAGACAAAAACTTGAGCAAGAGCCTCACACTCGCCAATTTAACATATCCCGAAGAGTTCTCCTCATGGTCTGTTGATCAGTCCTGCCATACCTATGACCCGAAACATAAGCCGAGTTTGTGTTTTCAGACAACTCTCCAAACAGCCCTGTCCTACACACCCTACAGGCTCAGGCCCCTGGAGCCAAACCTGACGACAGTTCTTGCCCTCTCCAAGGGAATTTTCTGTGCCCATTCCAATGGCCACAACCCTACTAATAGTATAAACCTCCAAAGTCCCTGAGTTCATCCAAATATTTGTGGCATCCCGGGACAAACAGGGGCAATCTGGGCCCATCTGAGCACCTACCGGCGCTCAGACCCGGAGATTGATGTCCCCAGAGGTAAAAAGGAACGAACAGGCCCCTAGGCACCTATTGGATCCATTGTTTTGATTTCCAGGCATCTCTCCTCAGAGGCCTGGATTTCAATAACAGCATATGGCTGTTTCTTGTCTCACCCATCAGAACAAATCTCATCTACACATGGGAAACTTGCACGATGGAGCTGTGCGAAAGCCTCTCTTTAGTAGAACGCTTCAGGGCCCCAGTGCCACAGCTTCATTCCAAGGTCTCCATAGAAACAAAATCATATTAGGACACATCCACAGGAGAGTCCATATCAACTCAGCCTCCTCGGTTGCTCCCCAGATCCAGTAGTTCTAACCTGTCTGGTTGCATGGAGACAATTGGAATGCGAGGTGGGCTACCCAGCCATCCATACTTAGAACCCTGCTCGGAATCATTGTCCTGGATCCAACCAACAGGTCTCAATTGTCCTGCAGAAGAATCTTTGCTGTTGGAAACTTCTCAGAACTCCCATTGTGGGAAAACCCCCATGGCCTCGTGATCCACCCTCCCTTCAAGAAGGGGCCATAAGGGTCAGAATGTCCAAACTGAGCGATAGTCTGATCATCGCCCTGACTTCAGATGCACGAGATCTCGATTCAGGTGTGTAGATTGTGCCTGCCATATCCTCACCAAGAAACCTAGGCCTAGCTTGGTTTCTCAGACTTCTGTTCTCAGACTACTGGCCCACAAGCCCTCCAGTTTGGCTTGTAGATCAGTCCTGCCATACCTATGACCCGAAACATAAGCCGAGTTTGTGTTTTCAGACAACTGTCCAAACAGCCCTGGCTTACACACCCTACAGGCTCAGGCCCCTGGAGCCAAACCTGACGACTGTGCTTGGGTTCTTAGACTTCCGTCCTCAGACTACTGGCCCACAAGCCCTCCAGTTTGGCAATCCAGAACTACAATGCATCACTCTGCTGCTGCCCTCCAGAAGAAAAAAAACATTGCCTCTCGGGCGACCTAGAAACCACAAATGAGGGTCAACGTGCACGCTATTCGGCTGTGTACCCCAAATATATAAGCTGACCTGGGCACTAATGCCCTTTCTGACACAGCCTGAGCCTGGACCTCCTGGACCCACCCAGACAGATGGCCGCACACTGAGCACATCGGGCCCGCCATGGCCTTAGGTCGTCATCTCTTCTAAACTTCGGTTTTCAGGCTTCAAAACCTAGACCTTATCTCCAATCAGGGCCCGGGTTTGAAAATGATGCAGAAATCAGAACTCTTTCCCCATGGCAAGAAACCTTGTGGTTGGCATGTTGTCCAAGGTTCAGTGTATTTTAAACCAGTGTGGCCCATGAGTCCCCACCCATGCTTGCGGGCCACATTGGTTCACAAACAGACACTGTGACCCTCAGCCAGAGCCCAGTCCTCAGGTAAGGCCTCTCAGTAGCTGGATGGGGAGACAGTATATATGGGCTTGCCATGCCCCAAGGCCCCAATTTTAACCATAGATCGGGTTGTCCCTTCAATCTTCCCCAGGGCTCTGCTTTGGAATTCCTATTTTGGTGGGACACCTGAGGTAACAAACCTGAAAGGAGTCTGCCCATCCCACAGATTGACGAAAAACAATTGGGATCGGGCCAATTCCACAGAGCAAGATTCGTCCATGGCCCATGAGGCCTCCCCAACATTCCAGGGCCATCGCTGATACAAAATCCACAGACAAAAGCCTGAGCACGCGCCTCAGACTCGATCATTCTTCATATCCTGAAGAGTTCTTCAGATAAGAACCTACACGGCACTCGAATGCACCCAAACTAATGCACTGTCTGACAACCTGAGCCCGGACCTCGTTACCAACACCCAGACAGCTGACCGAACACTGAGCACCTCTGACCCACCATGGCCTTAGGTCATCATCTCTTCCCTACCTCAGTTTTCAGGCTTCAGAACCTAGACCTTATCTCCACTCACTGCCCAGGGGTGACTGTGATGAAGAAATCAGAACTCTTCCTTACCCATGCAAGAAACCTTGTGGTTGGCATGTTGTCCAACGTTCAGTGTAGGATAAACCAGCATTCACCCTGAGGCCCCGCCCATTCTTGAGTGCGACGAGGGCATAAACACGCATTGTGACCCTCAGCGTGAGTCCTGTCCTCTAGTACGTCCTCTCAGTGGCTGGACCATTGTATGTGATAATGGGCTTGACATGTCCCTAGGCCCCATTTTTAAACCATATTTCTGGTTGTCCAGTCGCCCCTCCCCAGGGCTTTACTCTTCAATCCCTCATTTGGTGGGACACCTGAGGTTGAAAAACAAACAAAACAAATCAACGATAACAGAACAACGGACTTCTTCCATCCCACAGAATGACCCCAAACTCCTTGGACGGGGCCAAACCCCCAGAGAGTAAGTCTCGTCCATTTCCCAAGAAGTCACCCGGAAATTTCACGACCATGGCTGACATGATATCCAGAGACAAAAACTTGAAGAGAGCCTCACCCTCGTCCTTTTATCATATCCCGAAGAGTTCTCCTCATGGCCTGTAGATCTGTCCTGCCATACCTATGACCCGAAACATAAGCCGAGTTTGTGTTTTCAGACAACTGTCCAAACAGCCCTGGCCTACACACCCTACAGGCTCAGGCCCCTGGAGCCAAACCTGACGACTGTGCTTGCCCTCTCCAAGGGAATTGTGTGTGCCCATTCCAATGGCCACAACCCTACAAAGAGGATAAACCTCCAATGTGCCTGAGGCCATCCCAATATTTGTGGCTTCCCAGGACAAACAGGGGCAATATGGGGCCATTGAGCACCTACCTGCACTCAGACCCGTAGACTGATGTCCCCTGAGGTTAAAAGGAACGAACAGGCCCCTAGGCAACTATCAGATCCAGTGCTTTGGTTTCCAGGCATCTCTCCTCAGAGGCCTGGATTTCAATAACAGCATATGGCTGTATCTTGACTCACCAATCAGAACAAATCTCATCTACAATGGGAAACTTGCACGATGGAGCTGTGTGAAAGCCTCTCTTTAGGAGAACTCTTCAAGGCCCCAGTGCCACTGCTTCATTCCAAGGTCTCCATAGACCCAAAATCATATTAGGACACATCCACGGGAGAGTCCATTTCAACTCAGCCTCCTCGGTTGCTCCCCCAGATCCAGCAGATCTATCCTGTCTTGTTGCTTGGAGACAATTGGAATGCGAGGTGGGTGAGCCAGCCATCCATCCTCTACACCCTGCTCGAATCGTTGTCCTGTACCCAATGAACAGGTCTCAATTGTCCTGCAGAAGAATCTTTGCAGTTGGGAGCTTCTCACAACTCCCATCGTGTGAAAACCCCCATGGCCTCGTGATCCACCCCCCCTTCAAGAAGGGGCCATCAGGGACAGAATGTCCAACCTGAGCGATCGTCTGATATCGCCCTGACCGCAGATGCTCGAGATCTCGATTAAGGTCTGTAGATTGTGCCTGCCATATCCTCACCCAGAAACCTAGGCCTAGCTTGGATTCTCAGACTTCCGTCCTCAGACTACTGGCCCACAAGCCCTCAAGTTTTGCAATCCAGAACTACAATGCAGCACTCTGCCTGCCCTCCAGAAGAAAAATATTGCCCTCTGGGACTACCCAGAAACCCCAAATGAGGATCAACCTGCACGCCATTCGGCGGTACCCGAAATATATAGGCTGACCTGAGCACTAATGCCCCTTCTGACACAGCCTGTGCCTCGAACTCCTGGCCACAACCAGACAGCTAGCCGCACACTGAGCACATCCGACCCGCCATGGCCTTAGGTCGTTATCTCTTCTCAACCTCGGTTTTCAGGCTCCAGAACCAAGACCTTATCTGCAGTCACGGCCCGGGTTTGAAAATGATGCAGAAATCAGAACTCTTTCCCCATGGCAAGAAAACTTGTGGTTGGCATGTTGTCCAAGGTTCAGTGTAGTGGAAACCAGTGTGGCCCATGAGGCCCCGCCCATGCTTGCGGGCCACATTGGACACAAACAAACATTGTGACCTCTCAGCCTGAGCCCAGTCCTCAGGAAAGGCCTCTCAGTGGCTGGATGGAGAGACAGCATTGGCCTTGCCATGACCCTAGGCCCCAATTTTTAACCGTACTTTGGGTTGTGCCTTCACTCTTCCCCAGGGCTCTACTTTGGAGTTCCTCTTTTGGTGGGACACCTGAGGTAACAAACCTGAAAGGAGTCCTCCCATCCCACAGATTGACGAAAAACAATTGGGATCGGGCCAAATCCACAGAGAGCAAGATTAGTCCATGGCCCATGAGGCCTCCCCAACATTCCACAGCCATCGCTGAATCAAAATCGAGAGACAAAAGCCTGAGCACGCACCTCAGACTCGCTCATTCTTCATATCCTGAAGAGTTCCTCAGATAAGAACCTACACGGCACTCGAATGCACCCAAAATATATAGTCTAACCTGGGCACTAATGCACTGTCTGACAACCTGAGCCCGGACCTCGTGACCAACACCTAGACAGCTGACCGCACACTGAGCACATCAGACCCGCCATGCCCTTAGGTCATCATCTCTTCCCTACCTCAGTTTTCAGGCTTCAGAACCTAGACCTTATCTCCAATCACTGCCTACGGGTCACTGTGATGCAGAAATCAGAACTCTTCCTTACCCATTGCAAGAAACCTTGTGGTTGGCATGTTGTCCAACGTTCTATGTAGGAGAAACCAGCATTCAACCTGAGGCCCCGCCCATTCTTGAGTGCGACGAGGGCATAAACACGCATTGTGACCCTCAGCGTGAGTCCTATCCTCTAGTACGTCCTCTCAGTGGCTGGAACATTAGATGTCATAATGGGCTTGACATGTCCCTGGCCCCAATTTTTAACCAGATTTCTGGTTGTCCAGTTGCCCCTCCCCAGGGCTCTACTGTGGAATCCCTCAATTGGTGGGACACCTGAGGTTCAAAAACAAAACAAAACAAATCAACAACAACAGAACAACGGACTTCTTCCATCCCACAGAAGGACCCCAAACTCTTTGGACGGGGCCAAACCCCCAGAGAGTAAGACTCGTCCATTTCCCATGAACTCACCGGAAATTTCACGACCATGAGTGATACGATATCCAGAGAAAAAAACTTGAGCAAGAGCCTCACACTCGCCATTTTTTCATATCCCGAAGAGTACTCCTAATGGTCTGTAGATCAGTCCTGCCATACCTATGACCCGAAACATAAGCCGAGTTTGTGTTTTCAGACAACTCTCCAAACAGCCCTGGCCTACACACCCTACAGGCTCAGGCCCCTGGAGCCAAACCTGACGACTGTGCTTGCCCTCTCCACGGGAATTGTATGTGCCCATTCCAATGGCCACAACCCTACTAAGAGGATAAACCTCCAAAGTCCCTGAGGCCATCCCAATATTTGTGGCTTCCCAGGACAAACAGGGGCAATCAGGGCCAATCTGAGCACCTACCTGCACTCAGACACATAGACTGATGTCCCCAGAGGTAAAAAGGAACGAACAGGCCTCTAGGCTGTTCTAGGCTGTGGAATGTTGGGGAGGCCTCATGGGCCATGGGCGAATCTTGCTCTCTGTGGATTTGGCCTTATCCCAACTGTTTTTCGTCAATTTGTGGGATGGGAGGACTCCTTTCGGGTTTGTTACCTCAGGTGTCCCACCAAAAGAGGAATTCCAAAGCAGAGCCCTGGGGAAGTGTGAAGGGATAACCCGAACTATGGTTAAAAATTGGGGCCTAGGGGCTTGGCAAGCCCAATATGCTGTCTCTCCATCCAGCCACTGAGAGGCCTTTCCTGAGGTGTGGGCTCAGGCTGAGGGTCACAATATGTGTTTGTGACCCATGTGGCCCGCAAGCATGGGCGTGGCCTCATGGGCCACACTGGTTACAAGTACACTGAACCTTAGCACAAGGTTTCTTGCCATGGGGAAAGTGTTCTGATTTCTGCATCATTTTCAACCTGGGCAATGATTGGAGATAAGGTCTAGGTTCTGAAGCCTGAAAACCGAGTTTGAGAAGAGATGACGACCTAAGGCCATGTCGGGTCCGATGTGCTCTGTGTGCGGCCAGCTGTCTGGGTGGGTCGAGGAGGTCCAGGCTCAGGCTGTGTAAGAAAGGACATTAGTGCCTAGGTCAGCCTATATATTTGGGGTACAGCCGAATGGCGTGCAGGTTCATCCTCATTTGGGGTTTCTGGGTAGCCCCAGAGGGCAATGTTTTTTTCTGGAGGGCTGGCAGAGTCCTGCATTGTAGTCTGGATTGCCAAATTTGAGGGCTTTGGGGCCAGTAGTCTGAGGATGGAAGTCTGTGAACCCAGCTAGGCCTAGGTTTCTGGGTGAGGATATGGCAGGCACAATCCACAGAGCTGAATCGAGACCTCGTGCATCTGAAGTTAAGGCGAGGATCAGACGATCGCTCAGGTTGGACAATCTGTCCCTGATGGTCCCTTCTTGAAGGGGAGGGGGGCGGATCACGCGTCCATGGGGGTTTTTTCCCACGATGGGAGTTGTGAGAAGCTCCTAACTGCAAAGATTCTTCTGCAGGACAATTGAGACCTGTTGGTTGGCTCCAGGACAGCAATTCTGAGGAGGGTGTTGAGGATGGATGGCTGGGTAGCCCACCTCGCATTCCAATTGTCTCCAAGCAACAAGACAGGTTAGATCTGCTGGATCTGGGGGAGCAACCGAGGAGGCTGAGATGAAAAGGACTCTCCAGTGGATGTGTCCTAATATGATTTTGGGTCTATAGAGACCTTGGAATGAAGGGGTGACACTGGGGCCCTGAAGGGTTCTCCTAAAGAGAGGCTTTCACACATCACAGCTCTATCGTGCAAGTTTCCCGTGTGTGGACGAGATTTGTTCTGATGGGTGAATCAAGAAAAAGCCATATGCTGTTATTGAAATCCTGCCCTCTGAGGAGAGATGTCTGGAAACCAAAGCAATGGATCGATAGGTGCCTAGGGGCCTCTTCGTTCCTTTTTTCCTCTGGGGACATCAGTCTACGGGTCTGAGTGCCTGTAGGTGCTCAGATGGGCCCAGATTGCCCCTGTTTGTTCTGGGTATCCACAAATATTGGGATGGCCTCAGGGACTTTGGAGTTTTATCCTATTAGTAGGGTTGTGGCCACTGGAGTGGGAACATACAATTCCCTTCGAGAGGGCAAGCACAGTCGTCAGGTTTGGTTCCAGGGGCCTGAGCCTGTAGGGTGTGTAGGCCAGGGCTGTTTGGACAGTTGTCTGAAAACACAAACTCGGCTTATGTTTCGGGTCATAGGTATGGCAGGAATGATCTACAGACCATGAGGAGAACTCTTCGGGATATGAAAAAAGGGCGAGTGTGAGGCTCTTGCACAAGTTTTTGTCTCTGGATATCGTGTCACTCATGGTCGTGAAATTTCCGGGTGACTTAATGGGAAATGGACGTGTCTTACTCTCTGGGGGTTTGGCCCCTTCCAAAGAGTTTGGGGTCATTCTGTGGGATGGAAGAAGTCCGTTGTTCTGTTGTTGTTGATTTATTTTGTTTTGTTTTTCAACCTCAGGTGTCCCACCAAATGAGGGATTCCAGAGTAGAGACCTGGGGCAGGGAGTCTGGAGACCAGAAATCTGGTTAAAAATTGGGGCCTAGGGACATGTCAAGCCCATTATGACATCTAATGGTCCAGCCACCAAGAGGACGTACTAGAGGACAGGACTCACGCTGAGGGTCACAATGCGTGTTTATGCCCTCGTCACACTCAAGAATGGGCGTGGCCTCATGGTGAATGCTGGTTTCTCCTCCACTGAACGTTGCACAACATGCCAACCACAAGGTTTCTTGCCATGGGTAAGGAAGAGTTCTGATTTCTGCATCACAGTCACCCCTGGGCAGTGATTGGAGATAAGGTCTAGGTTCTGAAGCCTGAAAACTGAGGTAGGGAAGAGATGATGACCTAAGGGCATGGCGGGTCTGATGTGCTCCGTGTGCGGTCAGCTGTCTGGGTGTTGGTCACGAGGTCCGGGCTCAGGTTGTCAGACAGTGCATTAGTGCCCAGGTTAGACTAAATATTTTGGGTGCATTCGAGTGCCGTGTAGGTTCTTATCAGAAGAACTCATCAGGATATGATGAATGAGCGAGTCTGAGGCGCGTGCTCAGGCTTTTTTCTCTGGATTTTGTATCAGCGATGGCCGTGGAATGTTGGGGAGTCCTCATGGGCCATGGACGAATCTTGCCCTCTGTGGATTTGGCACGATCCCAATTGTTTTTCGTCAATCTGTGGGATGGGCAGACTCCTTTCAGGTTTGTTACCTCAGGTGTCCCACCAAAAGAGGAATTCCAAAGCAGAGCCCTGGGGAAGAGTGAAGGGACAACCCGAACTATGGTTAAAAATTGAGGCCTAGGGGCATGGCAAGACCAATGCTGTCTCTCCATCCAGCCACTGAGAGGCCATACCTGAGGACTGGGCTCAGGCTGAGGGTCACAATGTGTGTTTGTTACCAATGTGGCCCGCAAGCAAGGGCGGGGCCTCATGGGCCTCACTGGTTTCAACTTACCTTAACCTTGGACAACATGCCAACCGCAAGGTTTCTTGCCATGGGGAAAGAGTTCTGTTGTCTGCATCATTTTCAAACCCGGGCTGTGATTGGAGATAAGGTCTACGTTCTGAAGCCTGAAAATCGAGGTTGAGAACAGATGACGACCTAAGGCCATGGCTGGTCCGATGTGCTCAGTGTGCGGCCAGCTGTCTGGGTGGGGCCAGGAGGTCCAGGCTCAGGCTGTCGCAGAAAGGGCATTAGTGCCCAGGTCAGCCTATATATTTGGGGTACAGCCGAATGGCGTGCAGGTTGATCCTCATTTGGGGTTTCTGTGTAACCCCAGAGGGCAATATTTTTCTTCTGGAGGGCAGGTAGAGTGCTGCATTGTAGTTCTGGATTGCCAATCTGGAGGGCTTGTGGGCCAGTAGTCTGAGGACGGAAGTCTGAGAACCCAAGCTAGGCCTAGGTTTCTGGGTGAGGATATGGCAGGCACAACCTACAGACCCGAATCGAGATTTTGTGCATCTGAATTCAGGGGGAGGATCAGACGATCGCCTAGGTTGGACTTTTTTTTCCTGATAGCCCCTTCTTGAAGGGGGGGTGGATCACGAGGCCATGGGTGTTTTTCCCAAGAAGGGAGTTGTGAGAAGCTCCCAACTGCAAAGATTCTTCTGCAGGACAATTGAGACCTGTTGGTTGGCTCCAGGACAAGGATTCTGAGCAGGGTTCTAAGGATGGATGGCTGGGTAGCCCACCTCGCATTCCAATTGTCTCCAAGCAACAAGACAGGTTAGATCTGCTGGATCTGGGGGAGCAACCGAGGAGGCTGAGTTGAAATGGACTCTCCCATGGATGTGTCCTAATATGATTTTGTGTCTATGGAGACCTTGGAATGAAGCGTTGGCACTGGGTCCCTGAAGGGTTCTCCTAAAGAGAGGCTTACACACTGCTACATCGTGCAAGTTTCCCATGTGTATATGAGATTTGTTCTGATGGGTGAGTCAAGAAATAGCCATATGCTGTTATTGAAATCCAGGCCTATGAGGAGCGATGCCTGGAAACCAAAGCAATGGATCCGTTATGTGCCAGGGGCCTGTTCGTTCCTTTTTACCTCTGGGGACATCAGTCTACGGGACTGAGTGCCGGTAGGTGCTCAGATGGTCCTATATTGCCCCTGTTTGTCCTGGGAAGCCACAAATATTGGGATGGCCTCAGGGACTTTGGAGGTTTAACCTTTTAATAGGGTTGTGGCCACTGTAGTGGGCACACACAATTCCCTTGGAGAGGGCAAGCACAGTCTTCAGGTTTGTCTCCAGGGGTCAAACCCCCAGAGAGTAAGACTCGTCCATTTCCCATGAAGTCACCGGGAAATTTCACGACCATGAGTGACACGATATCCAGAGACAAAAACTTGAGCAAGAGCCTCACACTCGCCCTTTTTTCATATCCCGAAGAGTTCTCCTCATGGTCTGTAGATCAGTCCTGCCATACTTATGACGCGAAACATAAGCCGAGTTTGTGTTTTCAGACAACTGTCCAAACTGCCCTGGCCTACCCACCCTACAGGCTCAGGCTCCAGGAGCCAAACCTGACGACTGTGCTTGCCCTCTCCAAGGGAATTGTATGTGCCCATTACAATGGCCACTACCCTACGAAGAGGATAAACCTCCAAAGTCCCTGAGGCCATCCCAATATTTGTGGCTTCCCAGGACAAACAGGGGCAATCTGGGCCCATCTGAGCACCTACCGGCACTCAGACCTGTAGACTGATGTCCCCAGAGGTAAAAAGGAACGAACAGGCCCCTCGGCACCTATCCGATCCATTGCTTTGGTTTCCAGGCATCTCTCCTCAGAGGCCTGGATTTCAATAACAGCATATGGCTGTTTATTGTCTTATCCATCAGAACTAATCTCATCTACACATGGGAAACTTGCACGATGGAGCTGTGTGAAAGCCTCTCTTTAGGAGAACAATTCAGAGCCCCTGTGCCACTGCTTCATTCCAAGGTCTCCATAGACACAAAATCATATTAGGACACATCCACGGGAGAGTCCATTTCAACTCAGCCTCTTCAGTTGTTCCACGAGATCCAGCAGATCAAACCTCTCTTGTTGCCTGGAGACAATTGGAATGCGAGGTGGACTACGAAGCCATCCATCCTTAGAACCCTGCTCGGAATCGTTTCCTGAAGCCAACCAACAGGTCCTAATTTTCCTGCAGAAGAAACTTTGCAGTTGGGAGCTTCTCACAACTCCCATCGTGGGAAAACCCCCAAGGCCTCGTGATCCACCCCCCCTTCAAGAAGGGGATATCAGGGACCGAATGCCCCATGAGAGCGATCGTCTGATCCTCGGCCTGACATTAGATGCACGAGATCTCGAATCAGGTCTGTAGATTGTGCCTGCCATATCCTCACCCAGAAACCTAGGCCTAGCATGGGTTCTCAGACTTCCGTCCTCAGACTACTGGCCCACAAGCCCTCCAGTTTGGCAATCCAGAACTACAATGCAGCATTCTGCGTGACCTCCAGAAGAAAAACATAGCACTATGGGGCTACCCAGAAACCACAAATGAGGATCAACCTGCATGCCTTTTGCCTGTACCTGTACCTCAAATGCCCTATCTGATACAGCCTGAGACTGGAACCTGGCCGCACACGGAGCAATCGGACCCGTCATGGCCTTAGCCGAGGAGGCTGATTGAAATGGATGTGTCCTAATATGATTTTGTGTCTATGGAAACCTTGGAATGAAGCGGTGGCATGGGGCCCTGAGAGAACTCTTCGGGATATGAAAAAATGGCGAGTGTGAGGCTCTGGCTCATGTATTTGTCTCTGGATATCGTGTCACACATGGTCTGAAATTTCCGGGTGACTTCATGGGAAATGGACGAGTCATACTCTCTGGGGGTTTGGCCCCGTCCAAAGAGTTTGGGGTCATTCTGTGGGATGGAAGAAGTCCGTTCTTCTGTTGTTGTTGATTTGTTTTGTTTTGTTTTTCAACCTCAGGTGTCCCACCAAATGAGGGATTCCAGAGTAGAGCCCTGGGGACGGGCTAATGGACAACCAGAAATCTGGATAAAAATTGGGGCCTAGGGACATGTCAAGCCCATTATGACATCTAATGGTCCAGACACTGAGAGGACGTACTAGAGGACAGGACTCACGCTGAGGGTCACAATGCGTTTTTTTTACCCTCGTCACACTCAAGAATGACGGGGCCTCAGGGTGAATGCTGGTTTCTCCTACATTGAACGTTGGACAACATGCCAACCACAGGGTTTCTTGCCATGGGTAAGGAAGAGTTCTGATTTTTGCATCACAGTCACCGCTGGGCAGTCATTGAGGATAAGGTCTAGGTTCTGAAGCCTGAAAACTGAGGTAGGGAAGAGATGATGACCTAAGGCCATGGTGGGTCTGATGTGCTCAGTGTGCGGTCAGCTGTCTGGGTGTGAGTCACGAGGTCCGGGCTCAGGTTGTCAGACAGTGCATTAGTGCCCAGGTTAGACTGTATATTTTGGGTGCATTCGAGTACCGTGTAGGCTATTATCTGAAGAACTATTCAGGATATGAAGAATGAGCGAGTGTGAGGCGCATGCTCCGGCTTTTGTATCTGGATTTTTTATCAGCGATGGCCGTGATACGTTGGGGAGGCCTCATGGGTCATGGACGAATCTTGCTCTCTGTGGATTTGGCCCGACCCAATTGCTTTTCGTCAATCTGTGGGATGGGAGGACTCCTTTCAGGTTTGTTACCTCAGGTGTCCCACCAAAAGAGGAATTCCAAAGCAGAGCCCTGGGGAAGACTGAAGGAACACCCGAAATATGGTTAAAAATTGGGGCATAGGGGCATGGCAAGCCCAATGCGTGTTTATGCCCTCATCGCACTCAAGAATGGGCGGGGCCTCAGGGTGAATGCTGGTTTCTCCTTCACTGAACGTTTGACAACATGCCTACCACAAGGTTTCTTGCCATGGGTAAGAATAGGTTCTGATATCGGCATCACAGTCACCCCTTCGCAGTGATTGGAGATAAGGTCTAGGTTCTGAAGCCTGAAAACAGAGGTAGGGAAGAGATGATGACCTAAGGCCATGGCGGGTCTGATGTGCTCAGTGTGCGGTCAGCTGTCTGGGTGTTGGTCACGAGGTCCGGGCTCAGGTTGTCAGGCAGTGCATTAGTGCCCAGGTTAGACTATATATTTTGGGTACCTTCGAGTGCCGTGTAGGTTCTTATCTGAAGAACTCTCAGGATATGAATAATGAGCGAGTCTGAGGCACGTGCTAAGGCTTTTGTCTCTGGATTTTGTATCAGCGATGGCCGTGGAATGTTGGGGAGGCCTCATGGGCCATTGTCGAATCTTGCTCTCTGTGGATTTGGCCCGATCCCAATTGTTTTTCGTCAATCTGTGGGATGGGAGGACTCCATTCAGTTTTGTTACCTCAGGGGTCCCACCAAAAGAGGAATTCCAAAGCAGAATCCTGGGGAAGAGTGAAGGGACAACCCGAACTATGGTTAAAAATTGGGGCCGAGGGGCATGGAAAGCCCAATATGCTGTCTCTCCATCCAGCCACTGAGAGGCCTTACCTGAGGACTGGGTTCATGCTGAGGGTCACAATGTGTGTTTGTGACCAATGTGGCCCGCAAGCATGGGCGGGGCCTCATGGGCCACCCTGGTTTCATCTAAACTGAACCTTGGACAACATGCCAACCACAAGGTTTCTTGCCATGGGGAAAGAGTTCTGATTTCTGCATCATTTTCAAACCGGGGCCATGATTGGAGATAAGGTCTAGGTTCTAAAGCCTGAAAACCGTGTTTGAGAAGAGATGACGACCTAAGGCCATGGCGGGTCCGATGTGAGCAGTGTGCGGCCAGCTGTCTGGGTGGGGCCAGGAGGTCCAGGCTCAGGCTGTGTCAGAAAGGGCATTAGTGCCCAGGTCAGCGTATATATTTGGGTAGACCCGAATGCCGTTTTGGTTGATCCTCATTGGGGGTTTCTGGGTAGCCCCAGAGGGCAATGTTTTTCTTCTGGATGGCAGGAAGAGTGCTGCATTGTAGTTCTGGATTGCCAAAATAGAGGGCTTGTGGGCCTGTAGATTGAGGACGGAAGTCTGAGAACACAAGCTAGGCCTAGGTTTCTGGGTGAGACCTGTATCGAGATCTCGTGCATCTGAAGTGAGGGCGAGGATCAGAGGATCGCTCAGGTTGGACATTCTGTCACTGATGTCCCCATCTTGAAGGGGGGGGTGGATCACGAGGCCAATGTTTTTTTTCCCATGATTGGAGTTGTGAGAAGCTCCCAACTGCAAAGATTCTTATACAGGACATTTGAGACCTGTTTGTTGGCTCCAGGACAACGATTCCGAGCAGGGTTTTAAGGATGGATGGCTGGGTAGCCCACCTCGCATTACAATTGTCTCCAAGCATCAAGACAGGTTAGATCTGCTGGATCTGGGGGAGCAACCGAGGAGTCTGACTTGAAATGGACTCTCCCATGGATGTGTCCTAATATGATTTTGTGTCTATGGAGACCTTGGAAAAAGCGCGTGGGGCCCTGAAGGGTTTTCGTAAAGAGAGGCTTTCACACAGCTCCATTGTGCAAATTTCCCATGTGTAGATGAGATTTGTTCTGATGGGTGAGTCAAGAAACAGCCATATGCTGTTATTGAAATCCAGGCCTTTGAGGAGAGATGCCTGGAAACCAAAGCAATGAATCTGATAGGTGCCTAGGGGCCTGTTCTTTCCTTTTTACCTCTGGGGACATCAGTCTACGGGTCTGAGTGTGCCGGTAGGTGCTGAGATGGGCCCAGATTGCCCCTGTTTGTCCTGGGAAGCCACAAATATAGGGATAGCCACAGGGATTTTGGAGGTTTATCCTATTAGTAGGGTTGTGGTCATTGGAAGGGGCACTCACATTTCCCTTGGAGAGGGCAAGCAGAGTCGTCAGGTTTGGCTCCAGGGGCCTGAGCCTGTAGGGTGTGTAGGCCAGGGCTGTTTGGACAGTTGTCTGAAAACATAAACTCGGCTTATGTTTCAGGTCATAGGTATGGCAGGACTGATCTACAGACCATGAGGAGAACTCTTCTGGATATGAAAAAATGGCGAGTGTGAGGCTCTTGCTCATGTATTTGTCTCTGGATATCGTGTCACACATGGTGGTGAAATTTCCGGGTGACTTCATGGGAAATGGACGAGTCTTACTCTCTGGGGGTTTGGCCCCGTCCAAAGAGTTTGGGGGTCATTCTGTGGGACGGAAGAAGTCCGTTGTTCTGTTCTTGTTGATTTGTTTTATTTTGTTTTTCAGCCTCAGGTGTCCCACCGAATGAGGGATTCCAGAGTAGAGCCCTGGGGGGGGGCGACTGGACAACCAGAAATCTGGTTAAAAATTGGGGCCTAGGGACATGTCAAGCCCATTATGACATCTAATGTTCCAGCCACTGAGAGGACGTACTAGAGGACAGGACTCACGCTGAGGGTCACAATGCGTGTTTATGCCCTCGTCGCACTCAAGAATGGGCGGGGCCTCAGGGTGAAGGCTGGTTTCTCCTACACTGAACGTGGGACAACATGCCAACCACAAGGTTTCTTGACATGGTTAAGGAAGAGTTCTGATTTCTGCATCATAGTCACACCTGGGCAGTGATTGGAGATAAGGTCTAGGTTCAGAAGCCTGAAAACTGAGGTAGGGAAGAGATGATGATCTAAGGCCATGGCGGGACTGATGTGCTCAGTGTGCGGTCAGCTGTCTGCGTGTTGGTCACGAGGTCCGGGCTCAGGTTGTCAGGACAGGGCATTAGTGCACAGGTTAGACTATATATTATGGGTGCCTTCGAGTGCCGTGTAGGTTCTAATCTGAAGAACTCTTCAGGATATGAAGAATGAGCGAGTCTGAGGCGCGTGCTCCGGCTTTTGTCTCTGGATTTTGTATCAGCGATGGCCGTGGAATGTTGGGTAGGCGTCATGGGACATGGACGAATCTTGCTCTCTGTGGATTTGGCCCGATCCCAATTGTTTTTCGTCAATCTGTGGGATTGGAGGACTCCTTTCAGGGTTGTTACAACAGGTGTCCCACCAAAAGAGGAATTCCAAAGCAGAGCCCTGGGGAAAATGAAGGGAATACCCGAACCATGTTTAAAATTTTGGGCCTGGGGCATGGCAAGCCCAATATGCTGTCTCTCCATCCAGCCACTGAGAGGCATTACCTGAAGACTGGGCTCAGGCTGAGGGTCACAATGTGTGTTTGTGACCAATGTGGCCCGCAAGCATGGGCGGGGCCTCATATCCAGACTGGTTTCAAGTACACAGGACCTTGTACAACATACCAACTACAAGGTTTCTTGCCATGGGGAAAGAGTTCTGATTTCTGCATCATTTTCAAACCCGGGCCGTGATTGGAGATAAGGTCTAGGTTCTGAAGCCTGAAAACCGAGGTTGAGAAGAGATGACGAACTCAGGCCATGGCGGGGGTCCGATGTGCTCAGTGTGCGTCCTGCTGTCTGGGTGGGGCCAGGAGGTCCAGTCTCAGGCTGTGTCAGAAAGGGCATTAGTGCCCAGGTCAGCCTATATATTTGGGGTACAGCCGAATGGCGTGCCCCGTTGATCCTCATTCGGGGTTTCTGGGTAGCCCCAGAGGGCAATGATTTTATTCTGGAGGGCAGGCAGAGTGCTGCATTGTAGTTCTGGATTGCCAAATGGATGGCTTACGGGCCAGTAGTCTGAGGATGGAAATCTGAGAACCCATGCTAGATCTAGGATTCTGGGTGAGGATATGGCAGGCACAATCTACAGACCTGAATCGAGATATCGTGCATCTGAAGTCAGGGCGAGGATCAGACGATAGCTCAGGTTGGACATTCTGACCCTGATGGCCCCTTCTTGAAGGGGGTGTGTATCACGAGGCCATGGGCGTTTTCCCACGATGGGAGTTGTGAGAAGCTCCCAACTGCAAAAGATTCTTCTGCAGGACAATTGAGACCTGTTGGGTGGCTCCAGGACAACGATTCCGAGCAGGGTTCTAAGGATGGATGGCTGGGTAGCCCACCTCGCATTCCAATTTTCTCCAAGCAACAAGACAGGTTAGATCTGCTGGATCTGGGGGAGCAACCGAGGAGACTGAGTTGAAATGGACTCTCCTGTGGATGTGTCCTAATATGATTTTGTGTCTATGGAGACCTTGGAATGCAGCAGTGGCACTGGGGCCCTGAAGGGTTCTCCTAAAGAGAGGCTTTCACACAGCTCCATCGTGCAAGTTTCCCATGTGTAGATGAGATTTGTTCTGATGGGTGAGTCAAGAAACAGCCATATGCTGATATTGATATCCAGGCCTCTGAGGAGAGATGCCTGGAAAACAAAGCAATGGATCCAATAGATGCTTCGGGGCCTGTTCGTTCATTTTTAACTCTGGGCACATCAGTCTACGGGTCTGAGTGCCCTGAGTGCCGGTAGGTGCTCAGATGGGCCCAGATTGCCCCTGTTTTCCTGGGAAGCCACAAATATTGGGATGGCCTCAGGGACTTTGGAGGTTTATCCTATTAGTAGGGTTGTGGCCATTGGAGTGGGCACATACAATTCCCTTGGAGAGGGCAAGCACAGTCGTCAGGTTTGGCTCCAGGGGCCTGAGCCTGTAGGGTGTGTAGGCCAGGGCTGTTTGGACAGTTGTCTGAAAACACAAACTCGGCTTATGTTTCGGGTCATAGGTATGGCACACTGATCTACAGACCATGAGGAGAACTCTTCGGGATATGAAAAAAGGGCGAGTGTGAGGCTCTTGCTCAAGTTTTTTCTCTGGATATCGTGTCACTCATGGTCGTGAAATTTCCCGGGTGACTTCATGGGAAATGGAAGAGTCTTACTCTCTGGGGGTTTGGCCCCGTCCAAAGAGTTTGGGGTCATTCTGTGGGATGGAAGAAGTCCCTTGTTCTGTTGTTGTTGATTTGTTTATCAAACTCATGTGTCCCACCGATGAGGATTCCAGAGTAGAGCCCTGGGGAGGGGCGACTGGACAACCAGAAATCTGGTTAAAAATTGGGGCCTAGGGACATGTCAAGCCCATTATGACATCTAATGTTCCAGCCACTGAGAGGACGTACTAGAGGACAGGACTCACGCTGAGGGTCACAATGCGTGTATATGCCCTCGTCGCACTCAAGAATGGGCGGGGCCTCAGGGTGAATGCTGGTTTCTCCTACACTGAACGTTGGAAAACATACCAACAACAAGGTTTCTTGCCATGGGTAAGGAAGAGTTCTGATTTCTGCATCACAGTCACCCCTGGGCAGTGATTGGAGATAAGGTCTAGGTTCTGAAGCCTGAAAACTGAGGTAGGGAAGAGATGATGACCTAAGGCCATGGCGGTTCTGATGTGCTCAGTGAGCGGTCAGCTGTCTGGGTGTTGGTCACGAGGCCCGGGCTCAGGTTGTCAGACAGTGCATTAGTGCACAGATTAGACTATATATTTTGGGTGCATTCGAGTGCCGTGTAGGTCATATCTGAAGAACTCTTGAGGATATGAAGAATGAACAACTCTGAGGCGCGTGCTCAGGCTTTTGAATCTGGATTTTGTATCAGCGATGGCCGTGGAATATTGGGGAGGCCTCATGGGCCATGGACGAATCTTGGTCTCTGTGGATTTGGCCCAATCCCAATTGTTTTTCGTCAATCTGTGGGATGGGAGGACTCCTTTCACGTTTGTTACCACCGGTGTCCCACCAAAAGAGGAATTCCAAAGCAGAGCCTTGGGGAAGAGTGAAGGGATAAGCCGAACTATGGTAAAAAATTGGGGCCTAGGGGCATGGCAAGCCCAATATGTTGTCTCTCCATCCAGCCACTGAGAGGCCTTACCTGAGGACTGGGCTCAGGCTGAGGGTCAAAATGTGTGTTTGTGACCAATGTGGCCCGAAAGCATGGGCGGGGCCTCATGGGCCACACTGGTTTCAACTACAATGAACCTTGGACAACATACCAACCACAAGGTTTCTTGCCATGGGGAAAGAATTCTGATTTCTGCATCATTTTCAAACCCGGCCGTGATTGAGAATAAGGTCTAGGTTCTGAAGCCTGAAAACCGAGATTGAGAAGAGATGACGAACTAAGGCCATGGCGGGTCCGATGTACTCAGTGTGCGGCCAGCTGTCTGGGTGGGCCCAGGAGTTCCAGGTCAGGCTGCGTCAGAAAGGGCATTAGTGCCCAGGACAGCCTATATATTTGGGGTACAGCCGAATGGCGTGCAGGTTGATCCTCATTTGGGGTTCCTGGGGAGCCCCAGAGGGCAATGTTTTTCTTCTGGAGGGCAGGCAGAGTGCTGCATTGTAATTCTAAATTGCGAAATTGGATGGCTTGTTGGCCAGTAGTCTGAGGACGGAAGTCTGAGAACCCAAGCTAGGCCTAGTTTTCTGGGTGAGGATATGGCAGGCACAGTCTACAGTCCTGTATCTAGATCTCATGCATCTGAAATCAGGGCGAGGATCAGACGATCGCTGAGATTGGACATTCTGTCCCTGATGGCCCCTTCTTGAAGGGGGGGGATCACGAGTCCATGGGGGTTTTCCGAAGATGGGAGTTGTGAGAAGGTCCCAATTGCAAAGATTCTTCAGCAGGACAATTGAGACCTGTAGGTTCGCTCCAGGACAACGATTCCGAGCAGGGTTCTAAGGATGGATGGCTGGGTAGCCCACCTCGCATTCCAATTGTCTCCAAGCAACAAGACAGGTCATATCAGCTGGATCTGGGGGAGCAACCGAAGAGCCTGAGTTGAAATGGACTCTCACGTGGATGTGACCTAATATGATTTTGTGTCTATGGAGACCTTGGAATGAATCGGTGGCCCTGGGGCCCTGAAGGGTTCTCCTAAATAGAGGCTTCACACAGCTCCATCGTGCATGTTTCCCATGTGTAGATGAGATTTGTTCTGATGGGTGAGTCAAGAAACAGCCATATGCTGTTTTTGAAATCCAGGCCTCTGAGGAGAGATGCCTGGAAAACAAAGCAATGGATCCGATAGGTGCTTAGGGGCCTGTTCGTTCCTTATTACCTCTGGGGATATCAGTCTACGGGTCTGAGTGCAGGTAGGTGCTCAGATGGGCTCAGATTACCCCTGTTTGTCCTGGGAAGGCACAACCATTGGGACGGCCTCAGGAATTTTGGAGGTTTATCCTCTTAGTAGGATTGTGGCCATTGGAATGGGCACATACAATTCCCTTGGAGAGGGCAAGCACAGTCTTCAGGTTTGGCCTCAGGGGCCTGAGCCTGTAGGGTGTGTAGGCCATAGCTGTTGGGACAGTGTCTGAAAACACAAACTCGGCTTATGTTTCAGGTCATAGGTATGGCAGGTCTGATATACAGACCATGAGGAGAACACTTTGGGATATGAAGAATGGGCGATTGTGAGGCTCTTGCTCACGTTTTGTCTCTAGATATTGTGTCACTCATGGTTGTGAAATTTCCGGGTGACTTCATGGGAAATGGACGTGTCTTACTATCTTGGGGTTTGGCCCCGTCTAAGGAGTTGGGGTCATTCTGTGGGATGGAAGAAGTCCGTTTTTTTTGTTGTTGTTGATTTGTTTTGTTTTGTTTTTCAAACCCCACCATATGAGGGATTCCAGAGTAGAGCCCTGGGGAGGGGCGATTGGACAACCAGAAATCTGGTTTAAATTTGGGGCCTAGGGACATGTCCAGCCATTATGACATCTAATGTTCTAGCCACTGAGAGGACGTACTAGAGGACAGGACTCACGTTGAGGGTCACAATGCGTGTTTATGCCCTCGTCGCTCTCAAGAATGGGCGGGGCCTCAGGGTGAATGCTGGTTTCCCCTACACTGAACGTTGGACATCATTCCAACCACAAGGTTTCTTGCCATGGGTAAGGAAGAGTTCTGATTTCTGCATCACACTCACCCCTGGGCAGTGATTGGAGATAAGGTCTAGGTTCTGAAGCCTGAAAACTGAGGTAGGAAAGAGATGATGACCTAAGGCCACGGCGGGTCTTATGGGCTCAGGGTGCGGTCAGCTGTCTGGGTGTTGCTCAGGAGGTCCCGGATCAGGGTGTGTCAGACAGTGCATTACTGCCCAGTTTAGACTATATAATTTGGGTACATTCGAGTGCCGTGTAGGTTTATTCTCATTTAATGTGCCCGGGCAGCTCATTGGGCAATATTTTGTTTCTCGAGGGCAGGCAGAGTGCTGCAATGATGGTCCGGATTGGCAAACTTGTGGGCTTCGGGGCCAGGAGTGTGAGGACGGAAGTCTGAGAACAAAAGCTAGACTTGGGATTCAGGGCGAGGGCACGGCATGTACCTCTTGAAGATCTGAAGCAATATCTCATGCATCTGAAGTCAGAGCGAGGATCAGACGTTGGTTCAGCTTGGATTATCTGTTCATGACGGCCCCTTCATAAAGGGAGCCGAATCTCGAGGCCGTGGAGGTATTCCCACGTTGGGAGTGTTGGGATGCCCCCTCCAAGGATTCCTTCTGCGGGACAATTGAGACTTGTTGGACAGCTCCAGGACATCCCATATGGATGAGTCCAGACCAACGTTCGAGGATGGATGCCTGGGAAGCCCGCCTCACATTCCAATTGTCTCCTAGGGACAAGACAGTTTAGATCTGATGGCTCTGCGGGAG
The DNA here is from genome assembly GCF_011764305.1 of Mustela putorius furo. Lineage (NCBI taxonomy): Eukaryota > Metazoa > Chordata > Mammalia > Carnivora > Mustelidae > Mustela > Mustela putorius. Next base: position 366,283 of record NW_025422165.1, on the reverse strand, counting down.
CAACCGGGGTGGCTGAGTTGAAATGGACATTCCTGAGGATGGGTCTAATGTGTGTTTGTGTCCATGAGGGCCTTGGAATGGGGCGGTGGCACCGGGACCCTGAAGTATTCTCCTAAGCTTTTGACATAGCTCCCATGCACAAGTATCATTTTGGGAGACGAGGTTTGTTCTGATGGGTGCCTCAGGAAAACCCCAATGCTGGTATTGGAATCCAGGGTTTTGAGGAGACATGCCTGTAAACCAAAGCAATGGATCCGATTTTGGCCTAGGTTCCTGTCTGGTTCAATCTTCTTCTCTGGGGACATCCTTCTAGGGTATGAGTGGAGTTAGATGCTCAGCTGGTGTCAGACTGTCCTTTTTTGTCCCGGGCGACCTATACTTTTGGGATGGCCTCAGGGACTTTGGAGGGTTCTTCTAACATGTACGATTTTGGACAATGGAATGGGCAGAATTCCCATGGATTGGGTAGGCACAGTCCTAATGTGTGGCTCCAGGGTCCCCACCCTGGAGGGTATGTGGCCCAGGACTTTGAGGACAGAAATCTGAAAACACAAACTCAGCTTATGTTTGGGGACGTAGGTATGGCAGGCCCAATCTACAAACCATGAGAAGACATCTTCAGGATATGAAGATAGTGCGAGTCTGAGGCGCTTGTTTAGGCTTTTGTCTCTGGATTTGTATCAGCGATGGCCGTGGAATGTCGAGGAGGCCTCATGGGCCATGGACGAATCTTGCTCTCTGTGGATTTGGCCCGATCCCAATTGTTTTTCGTAAATCTGTTGGATGGAGGACTCCTTTCAGGGTTGTTACATCAGGTGTCCCACCAAAAGAGGAATTCCAAAGCAGAGCCCTGGGGAAGAGTGAAGGGACAACATGAATTATGGTTAAAAATTGGGGCCTAGGGGCTTGGCAAGCCCAATATGCTGTCTGTTCATCCAGCCACTGAGAGGCCTTACCTGAGGACTGGGCAAAGGCTGAGGGTCACAATGTGTGTTTGCTACCTATCTGGACCGTGAGCAATGGCGGGGCCTCAAGGGACACACTGGTTTCCACTACACTGAACGTTGGACAACAAGCGAACCACAAGTTTTCCTACCATCGGGAAGGAGTTCTGATTTCTGCATCATTTTGAAACCTGGGCAGTGATTGGAGAGAAGGTCTAGGTTCTGAAGCCTGAAAACTGAGGTTGGGAAGGGATAACAACCTAAGGCCATGGGGGGTCTGAAGTTCTCAGTATGTAGCCAGCTGTCTGGGTGGGCCCAGGTGGTCCAGGCTCAGGCTGTGTCAGAAAGGGCATTATTTCCCAGGTCATCCTATATATTTTGTGTATAGCCAAGTGCGTGCAGTTTGATCTTCATTTGGGGTTTCTAGGTAGCCCCTGAGGGCAGTGTATTTCTTCTGCAGGGCAGGTAGAGTGCTGCATTGTAGTTCTGGATTGCCAAACTGGAGGGCTTGTGAGCCAGTAGTCTGTGGACAGAAGTCTGAGGACACAAGCTAGGCTTAGGTTTCTGGGTGATGACATGGCAGGCACAATCTACAGACCTGAACTGAGATCTCGTGCATCTGAAGTCAGGGTGAGGATCAGACGATCGCTCAGGTTGGACCTTATGTCCCTGATGGCCCCTTTATTAAGGGGGGGGGATCATGTGGCCATGGGGGTTCTCTCACGATTGGATTTGTGAGAAACTCCCAACTGCAAAGATTCTTATGCAGGACAATTGATACCTGTTGGTTGGCTCCAGGCCAATGATTCCGAGCAGGGTTTTAAGGGTGGATGGCGGGGTAGGCCACCTCACATTCCAGTTGTCTCCTAGCAACAAGACAAGTTAGATCTGCTGGATCTCGCGGAGCAACCGAATACGCTCAGTTGAAATGGACTCTCCTGTGGATGGGTCCTAATGTGTTTTTGTGTCTATGGAGACCTTGTAATGGGGCAGTGGCACACAGGCCCTGAAGGATTCTCCTAACTGGAGGTTTGAGACATCTTCAAAGGATAATTTTCCCATGTGGAGAAGAGATTTGTTCTGATTGCTGCCTCATGAAATCCCCATATGCTAATATTGGAAACCAGGCCTCTGAGGACAGATACCTGTAACCGAAAGCAATGAATCTGATTCAGGCCTAGGGGCCTGTCTGATTCAATCTTCTTCTCTGGGGACATCCATCTACGCTGAGTAGAGGTACATGCTCAGCTGGTTTCAGATGACCCTTGTTTGTCCTGGGCGGCCTACATTATTGGGATGTCCTTGGGACTCTGGAGGTTTGTCCTAAGTTGTACGATTGTGGACAATGGAATGGGCAGAATTCCCGTGGTATGGACAGGCACAGTCCTGATGTGTGGCTCCAGGGGCCCCAGCCTGAAGGGTCTGTGGGCCAGGAATGTGGGGACAGAAGTCTGAAAACACAAAAACTCGGCTTAGGTTTGGGAAGTAGGTATGGCAGGCCCGATCCACAGACCGTGAGGAGAACTCTTCGGGATACGACAAAAGAGCGAGTGTGAGGCGCTTGCTCAGACTTTTGTCTCTGGATTTGTTGTCAACGATGGCTGTGGAATCTCGGGGAGGCCTCATGGGCCATGGACGAGACTTCCTCTCTGTGAATTTGGTCCAATCCCAATTGTTTGGGGTCAATCTGAAGGATGGGAGGAGTCCTTTTAGTTTTGTTACCTCAGGTGTCCCACCAAAAGAGGGATTCCACAGCAGAGCTCTGGGGAAGGATGAATGGACAACCCGAACAATCCAATTGGGGTGAGGTCGAGAACCGAGCAGGTTGATCCTCATTTGGGGTTTATGGAGATCCCCATAGAGCAACGTTTTTCTTCTGGAGGGCCAGCATAGGGCTGCATTTCGGTTCCAAAATTCCAAGTCTTGAGGACATGTTTGCCAGGAGTGTGAGGAAGGAAGTCTGAAAACACAAGGTAGCACGAGGTTTGGGCCCACTGTGCAGAGGCTGAATCGAGATCTCCTGCATCTGAGGTCAGGGCGAGTATCAGATGTTGCCTCAAGCTGGAGTTTGTGTCCATGACGGCCCCTTCCTGAAGGGGGTGAGGGCGTCATGAGGCCAGGGAGGTTTCCCTACGCTGGGAGGTGTGAGCTGCTCCAAACTTCAAAGTTTCCTTCTTCAGGACAGTCGAGTACTATTGGATGGTTCCAGGATGCCCCATACAGAAAGACTCGAGAGCAGGGGCCTAAGCATGGATGCCGAGAAACGCCAACTCACCTTCCCATTGCCTGGTCGAGACAGGGCACGCTCAATCTGCGGGCTCTTGGGTGAGCTACCCAGAAGGCTGAGTTTAAATGGACTTTCCTGAGGATGAGTCATAATGTGGGTTGGTGGCCATGGAGACCTTGGAATGTGGCAGTAGCTAAGGGACTCTGCAGGATTCTCCAACCCGAAGGGTTTGACACAACTCCAACAAGGAAGCTTTCCATGCGGAGATGAGAGGTGTTCTGTCTGGTGCCTCCGGATAGCCCCATATGCTGGTCTTCGAACCCAGGCCTCTGAGGAGTGATACCTGGACACCAAAGCAAGAGTTCATAATAGGGCCCTGGGCCTGTCTGGTTCAATCTTCTGTCTCTGCGGATATCAGTCTGTGTGTCTGCATGGAGGTAGTAGTTGCTCAGCTGGTGTCATAATGCCCCTGTTTGTCCAGTGCGGCTTGCGGTAGTGGGATGTCCTTGGGGACCTTGAGGTTTCTACTATTTTGTAGAGTTGTGGCCAATGGAACGGGCAGTTTCTTAGGAGAGAGCAGGCACAGTTCTGTGGTGTGGCTCCAGAGACCCCAGCCTGGAGGTGGTGTGGGCCACGGCTGTGAAGACAGACATCCAAAAAAAAACCCAAACTCAGCTCAGGTTTGGGGCCGAGGTTATGGTAGGCCTGATCTACAGTCAGTGAGGGAGCTCCTCTGGATATGAAAGAAGGGTGAGAGGGAGGCAGTCGCTCAGTCTTTTGTCTCTGGATATTTTGTCCACAATGGCCGTTTAATGTAGGAGTTGCCTCATGGGTCGTAGAAGTCTCCCTCTCTGGTAGGTTGTCCAGCCCCCAAGAGTTTGGGGTCATTCTGTGGGAAGGGAAGAGTCCTGTTTTCTGCCTCATGTGTCCCCCCAGTAGAGGGATTCTGGAGCATAGCAGTGGGTACTGACAACTGGAATACTCGCTCTCTGGTTAAGCCTGGGGGCCTATGGATATGACAAGCCCCATATGCAGGATCTTGGTCCAGCCACTGAGAGGCGTTACTTTAATACGGGACTCACCTACAGGTCACAATGCATGTCTGTGCCCTAGGCGGCCCTCAAGCACTGGCCCGCCTTTCTAACAATGCAGGTTTTCCCACATTGAACGTTGGACAACATGCCAACCACAAGGTTTCTGGCCATGGGGAAGGAGGAATTCTAATTTCTGCATCACGTTCACCCCTGGGCAGTGATTGGAGATAAGGTCTCGGTTCTGAAGCCTGACAACCGAGGTTGGGAAGAGATGACGAACTACAGCCATAGCGGGTCCCTTGTGTCCAGGTTGGAGCCAGCTATCTAAGTGTCGTTTGGGATGTCTTGTCTCAGGCTGTGCCAGACAGGGCATTCGTATTCAGGGTAGGCTGTATAATTGCTTTACAGTCGAGTGGCATGCATTAGATAATCATTTGGGGTTTCTTATTAGCAGCATAGGGCAAAGTTTTTCTTCTGGAGGGCAGTCAGAGTGCTGCATTGTGGCTTCGGAATTCCCAAACTGGAGGGCTTGTGGGCCAGGAGAGTGAGGACGGAAGTCTGAGAACACAAGCTAGGCTTAGGTTTCGGGGAATGGACATGGCAGGCACACTCTGCAGAGCTGAATTGAGATCTCATGGGTCTGAAGTCAGGTCGAGGATCAGACTTTGGCTCAGGTTGGAGTTTCTGTCCATGTTGGCCCCTTCATGAAGGGGGGGGGGGCATTATGAGGCCATGGGGGTTTTCCCACTATTAGAGTTGTGAGATGCTCCAAACCGCAAGGATTCCTTCTGTGGGACAATTAAGATTTGTTGGATGGCTCCAGGACGTCTCCTAAGGTATTTTTCCAGAACAGGGTTCTAAGTATGGATGCCTGGGCAGACAGCCTCAATTCCAATTGTCTCGTAGCAACAAGAAACGTTTGATCTGCTGGCTTGGGGTAGCATCAGAGGGGTCTGAGTGGGAATGGACTTTCCTGAGGATGGTCTTAAATGAGTTGAAATGGACTTTCCTGAGGATGGTCTTAATGTTGGTTTGAGTCCATTGAGACCTTGGTATGGGGCAGTGGCACCAGGGCCCTGAAGGATTCTCCTAACCAGAGGTGATAACAAAGCTCCAATGAGCAAGTTTTCCATGGGGAGACGAGATTTGTTCTTATTGGTGCCTCAGGAAACCACCATTTGCTGGTATTGGAAATGAGGCCTCTGAGGAGAGATGCCTGGAAACCAAAGCAATGGATCTGATTAGGGCCTAGGGGCCTGTCCAGTTCAATATTCTTCTCTAGGGACATCTTTTGTCTGAGTGGAGGTAGTTGCTCAGCTGGTTTGAGATCACACCTGTTTGTCCTGGGCGGCCTACACTATTGGGATGGCCTCGGTAACTTTGGAGGTTTTTCCTAATTTGCAAGGTTGTGGCCAATGGAGTGGAAGAATTCTCTTGAAAGGGAAGCACAGTCCTGAGGTGTGGCTCCAGGGACCCAAGTGTGGAGCGTGTGTGGTCCAGGGCTATTTGGACAAAAGTCTGAAAACACAAACTCCACTTAGGTTTGGGTCTGTAGGTATGGCCGGCCAGATATATAGACCGTGAGGAGAACTCTTCGGGATATGAACAAAGGGCGAAAGTGAGGTACTTGCTCATGCTTATTTTTTTCTGGATATGTGTCACCGATTGCCATGGAATGTCCTGGGGTCCTCATGGGCCATCGATGAGGCTCCCTTTTTGGGGATTTGACCCAATCCCAAGAGTTTGGGGTCATTCTGTGGGAATGGAGGAGGCCTTTCTGTTTTTTTTTTTTTTTTTTTTTGTTTTTTTTTTTTTTTACCTCAGGTGGACCACCAAAAGAGGGATTCCACAGCAGAGTCCTGGGGAGGGGCGACTGGACAACCAGAACTCTGGTTAACATTGGGACCTAAGAACATGGCAAGCCCCATATGTGGGCTCTTGGTCCAGACACTGAGAGGCCTTCCTTGAGCATAGGGCTCACATTGAGTTTCACAATGTGTTTTTGTGCCCAAGGAGCCCCTCAAGTCAGGGCGTGGCCTAAGTACCATGCTGGTTTCTCCTACACTGAACGTTGCACAATATGGCAAGCACAAGTTTTCTGGCCATGGGGAAGAAGGAGTTCTAATTTCTGCAACACTTTCACTCCCTGGACTGTTTTGGGATTTAAGGTCTAGGTTCTGAAGCCTGAAAACTGAGGTTGGGAAGAGATGAAGACCTAAGGCCATGGTGTGACTGATGTGCTCAGTGTTCGGCCAGCTGTTGAGTGTGGGTTGGGAGGTGCAGGCTCAGGCTGTGGCACACAGGGAATTAGTGCCCAGCCTTACTGTATCATTGGGGTGCAGTCGAGTTTCGTGCAGGTTGGTACTCATTTGTGGTTACTGGGTAGCCCCAGAGGGCAACGTTTTTCTTCCGGAAGGAAGACACAGTGCCACATAGTGGCTCCAGAATTCCCAAACTGGAAGGCTTGTGGGCCAGGAGTGTGAGGAAAAAAATTCTGAGAACACAAGCCAGACTTAGATTTCGGGGTGAGGGGACGGCAGGAACCCTCTGCAGAGATGATTCGAGATCCCGTGTACCTGAAGACAGAGCTAGGATCAGACGTTGGCTCAGGTTGGAGTTTCTGTCCATGACGGCCCCTTCATGAAGGGGAGGGTGTCACGAGGCCATGGAGGTTTTCCCACGATGGGAATTGTGAGATGCTCCAAACCGCATTGATTCCTTCCGTGGGACAGTCGAGACCTGCTGGATGGCTCCAGGACATCCCATAAGGAAGTTGTCCAGTGCAGTGTTGTAAGGATGGATGCCTGGGCAGCCTGCCTCCCACTCCAGGTGTCTCATAGCGCCAAGGCAAGTTCGATCTGCTGGATCTAGGGGAGTAACCGAGGCGGGTGTGTTGAAATGGGTGAGTTGAGGATGGGTCTTGATGTGCATTTGTGTCCATGGAGACCTTGGAATGGGGTGCTTGATCCGGGGCCTTGAGGGATGTTCATAACCGGAGGTTTTGATGGAGCTCTAAAGAGTACGTTTCCTATGTAGAGAAGAGAATTGTTTTGATGAGTGCCTAAGGAATCTCCCATATACTGGTATTGGAAACCAGGCCTCTGAGGAGAGATGCCTGGAAACAAAAGCAATGGATATGATTAGGGCCTAGGTGCCTTTCCGGTTCAATCTCTTTCCTGGGGATACGTGTCTATGGATCTGAGGGGAGGTAGTTGCTCGGCTTGTGTCAGATCGCCCCTGTTTGTCCTGGTCAGCCTATAATATTGGGAATGGCCTCGGGACTTTGGAGGTTCTCCTAATCTATAGGGTTTTGGCCAATGGAATGGGCAGAAATCCCCTGGAGAGGGCAGGCACAGTTCTGAGTTTGGCTCTAGGGGCCCAACCTTGAGGGTTTGTGGGGCCAGGCCTCTGGGGACAGAAGTCTGAAAACACAAATTCCGCTTAGGATTGGGGACATAGGTATGGCACGCCCAATCTACAGACCGTAAGAACACTTCGGGATATGTAAAAGGGTGAGTTTGATGTGCTTGCTCAGGTTTTGTCTCTGGATTTGTGTCAACAATGTGGGTCGAATCCTGGCGTGGCCTCATGGGTTGTGGACGACTTTCCTTCTCTGAGGATTTGATCCAATCCCAAGAGTTTGGATACATTCTGTGGGATGGGAGGAGTCCTTTCTGTTTTTTTAATTTTATTTTATGTACCTCATGTGTGCCAATAAAAGAGGGATTCCAGAGCAGAGTCCTTGGTAGGGACAACTGGATAACCCCTCCTCTGTTTAAGTTTGGGGGCCTAGGGGCATGGCAAGTCCAATATGTGGGCTCTTGATTCAGACACTGAGAGGTCTTCCTTGAGGACAGGGCTCATGCTGAGGGTCACAATGCCTATTTGTGCCCAACAAGGCCCTCAAGCATGGGAAGGGCCTCATGGGCCACGCTGGACTCTCCTACACTGAAACGTTGGAGAATATGCCAACCACAAGGTTTCCGGCCATGGCGAAGGAAGAGTTGTGATTTATGCATCACGTTCACCCCTGGACAGTGATTGGAGTTTAGGTCTAGGTTCTGAAACCCGAAAACCGAGGTTGGGAAGAGATGAAGACCTAAGGACCTGATGGGTACAATGAGCTCAGTGTGTGGCTAGCTGTTGAGCGTAGGTCTGGAGGTGTGGGCTCATGCTGTGTCAGACAGGGCATTAGACAGGGTAGACTGTATATTTGGGGTGCAGTCGAGTGGCGTTCAGTTGATCCTCATTCGGGTTTCTAGGTAGCTCCATAAGGCAACGTTTTTTCTTCTTCAGGGGGGCAGGCAGAGTGCTGCATTGTGGCCCCAGTATTGCCAAACTGTAGGGCTTTTGGGCCAGGGGTGTGAGGACGATAGTCTGAGAACACAAGCTAAGCTTAGTTTTTGGGGTGAGGGCACAGAAGGCACACTCTGCAGAGCTGAATCAAGATCTCATGCACCTGAAGCCAGGGCGAATATCAGACGTTTGCTCAGGTTGGAGTTTCTGTCCATGATGGCCCCTTTATAAAGTGGAGCGTCTCAAGAGGCCATGAAGATTTTCCCACAATGGAAGTTGTGAGATGCACCTGACTGCAAAGATTCCTTCTGTGGGACACTTGAGACCTGTTGGATGGCTCTAGGATGTCCCATATGGAACGACTCCAGGGTAGGGTTCTAAGGATGGATGCCTGGGCAGCCCGCCTCCCATTCTAGTTGTCTCCTAGCAACATGGCAGGTTTGATCTGCAGGCCCTGGGGGAGAAACCAAGGGGGATGAGTTGACATGGACTCTACCGAGGATAGATCATAATGTGGGTTTAAGTCCATGGAGAACTTGGAATGGGGCGCTTGATCCGGGGCCCTGAAAGATTCTCCTAAACAGAGGTTTTTATAGAGCTCCAAAGAGTACATTTCCTATGTGGAGACGAGATTTTTCTATGAGTGCCTCAGTAATCCCCCATATGCTGGTATTGGTAACCAGGCCTCTGAGGAGAGATGCCTGGAAACAAAAGCAATGGATCTGATTAGGGCCTAAGTGCCTGTCCAGTTCAATCTTATTCTATGGGGATATCTGTCTCTGGGTCTGAGTGGAGGTAGTTTTTCCTAACTTGTGAAAGATCATCCCTGTTTTTCCTGGGCAGCCAACACTATTGGGATGGCCTCGGGGAGTTTGGAGGTTTCTCCTAATCTATAGGGTTGTGGCCAATGGAAATGGCAGAATTCCCCTGGTGAAGGAAGCCACAGTCCTCAGGTGTGGCTCCAGGGGCCCCAGCTTGGATGGTGTGTGGGCCAGGACTGTGGGGACAGAAGTTTGAAAACAACACAAACTCAGCTTAGGTTTGGGGATGTATGTATGAAGGCTCGATGTACAGACCGTGAGAATTTTCCGGGCTATGAACAAAGGGCGAGTATGTGGCATTTGCTCAGGCTTTTGTCTCTGGATTTTGTGCCTACGGTGGCCGTGGAATGTCGGGGTGTCCTCAAGGGCCATGGACAAGTCTTTCTCTGGTGATTTGGCCTGATCCCAAGTGGTTGGGATCATTCTGTGGATGGGAAGAGTCCTTTCTGTATTTTTTTTTTTTTTTTACCTCAGGTGTCCACCAAAGAGGGATTCCAGAGCAGTGCCCTGAGTAGGGGTGACTAGACATCTCTAACTCTGGTTGAGATTGGGGGACTAGAGGCTTGGCAAGCCCCATATGTGGGCTGTTGTTCCAGTCACTAAGAGGCTTTACATGAGGATAGGGCTCACGCTGAGGGTCACAATGTGTGTTTGTGCAAATTGTAGCCCTCAGGGATAGGTGGGGCCTCATAGTCCATGCTGCTTTCTCCTACAATGAACGTTGGACCACATGCCAACCACAAGGTTTCTTGCCATGGCGAAGGAGAAGTTCTGATTCTTGTATCACGTTCACTCCTGAGCAGTGAGTGGAGATAAGGTCTAGGTTCTGAAGGTGAAAACTGAGGTTGGGTAGCGATGATGGCCGAAAGGCATTGTGGGTTTGATATGCTCAGTGTACGGCCAGCTGTCTGGGTGTTGGACTGGAGGTCTGCCTTCAGGCTTTGTCAGACAGGGCTTTAGTGAACAGGCTAGATTGTATAATTGGGGTATGGTCGAGTGGCATGCAGGTTGTTACTCATTTGGCGTTTCTGGTTAGCCCTATAGGGCAACATTTTACTTCTGGAGGGCAGGCAGAGTGCCGCATTGAGTCTCCAGAATTGCATAACTGGAGGGGTGTGGCCAAGATTGTGAAGACGGAAGTCTGAGAACACAAGTTAGGCTAAGGTTTCGGGGCGAGGGCACAGCAGGCACACTCTCAAGTGCTGAATCGAGATCTCATGCTTCTGAATTCAGGGCGCGGATCAGACTTTGGCTTAGGATGGAGTTTCTGTCCATGATGGCCCATTTATGAAGGTGTGGGGCATCATGAGGAAATGGAGGTTTTCTCACAGTGGGATTGTGTGATGCTTCAAACCACAAGGATTCATTCTGCGAGACAGTCAAGACAGGTTGGTTGGATTCAAGACGTCCCATAAAGAAATTCTCCAGAGCAGGGTTCTAAGGATGGATGCCTGGGCAGCCCACCTCGCATTCCAACTGTCTCCTAGTGACAAGGCAGGTTTGATCTGCTGGCTCTGGGTGAGCAGCCGAGAGGGCTGATTTGAAATGGACTCTCCTGAGGATGGATCATAATGTAAGTTTGTGTCCTTGGAGACCTTGGAATTGGGCCATGGTGCCAGCGCCATGAAGGATCCTCCTAACCTGAGGTATGGACACAGCTCCAAAGAGCAAGTTTCTCATGTGGAGATGAGATCTGTTCTGATTGTTTCCTTAGGAAACCCCCATATTCTGATATTGGAAACCAGGCCTCTGAGGAGAGATACATAGAAACCAAAGCAATGGATCAGAAGTTGGCTCAGGTTGGAGTTTCCGTCCATGATGGCCCCTTTATAAAGGGGAGCATCTCATGAGGCCATGTAGGGTTTCCCACGATAGGAGTTGTGAGATGCTCCAATCTGCAAGGATTCCTTCTGCAGGACAGTCAAGACCTGTTGGAAGGCTCCCAGGACATCCCATATGGAACGGCGCCCGAGCAGGATTCCAACGATGGATGCCTAGAGAGTCTGCTTTGCATTCCAGTTGTCTCCTAGCGACAAGGCAGGTTTGATATTCTGGCTTTGGGGGAGTAATCAACGGGGCTGAGTTGCAATGTACTCTCCCTGCCGAATGGTCATAATGTGGGTTTGTGTCCATGGAGACCTTGGAATAGGGCGGTGGCTCCGGTTACCTGAAGCTTTCTCCTAACTGGAGGTTTTTACAGAGCTCCAAAGGATAAGTTTCCCATGTGGAGACAAGATTTGTTCTGATTGGTATCTCTGGAATCCCCCATATGCTGGTATTGGAAAACAGGCCTCTGAGGAGAGATGCTTAGAAACAAAAGAAATGGAACCAATTACGTTCTAGGGGCCTGTCCAGTTTAATACCTTTCTCTTGGGATATCTGTCTACGGGTGAGTTGAGGTCGTTGCTCAGCTTGTGACAGATCACCCCTCTTTGTACTGGGCGGCCTAGACTATTGGAATGGCCTCTGGGACTTTGGAGGTTTCTCCTAATCTGTAGGGTTGTGGCCAATGGAATGGGAAGAATTTCCTTGGAGAGGGCAGGCACAGTCCTGAGGGGTGGCTCCAGGGGCCTCAGCCTGGAGGGTGTGTGGGACAGGGATGTCAGGATAGAAGTCTAAAAACACGGTTTGGGGACGTAGGTATGGCAGGCCCGATCTACAGACTATAAGGAGAATTTTTGGGGCTATGACCTAAGGGTGAGGCTTATGTCTCTGGATTTTGTGTCAATGGTGGCCGTGGAATGTCGGGATAGCCTTATGGGCCATGGAGGAGTCTTTCTCTCTGATCCCAAGTGATTGGGGACATTTTGTGGGTGGGAGGAATCCTTTCTGTGTTTACTTACCTCAAATGTCCCACCAAAGAGGGATTCCAGAGCAGAGCCCTGAGTAGGGGTGACTAGATGTCTCTACCTCTGGTTAAGATTGGGTGACTTGGGGCATGGCAGGCCCCATATGTGGGCTCATGGTCCAGCCACTGAGAGGCTTTCCTTGAGGACAGGGTTCAAACTGAGGGTCCCAATGTGTGTTTGTGCCCACCGCAGCTCTTAAGCATGGGCAGGGCCTCGGGGACCCTACATTACCCTCAGGGGCCCTACTACTACTCCTGTAGGCCCCACAGGGGTCCTACACTGAACTTTGGATAAGATGCCAACCACAAGATTCTGGCGAGAGGGAAGGAGGAGTTATGATTTCTGCATGACGTTCACCCACGGGAAATGAGTAGAGATAAGGTCTAGGTTTCTGTCGCCTGAAAACCAGGTTGGAAAGAGATGGCAACCTAAGGCCATGGCGGTACAGATGTTCTCAGTGTACGGCAAGTTGTCTGGGTGTCGGTTGGGAATTCAGGCCTCAGGTTGTGTCAGACAGGGCATTAGTGCACAGGCTAGACTATATAATTGGTGTACAGTTGAGTGGCATGCAGGTTTATCCTCATTTGAGGTTTCTGGGTAGACCCATAGGGCAATGTTTTTCTTCTAGAGGGCAGGCAGAGTGCAGCACTGTGTCATCGGAAATACCAAAATGGAGGGCGTGTGGTCCAGGAGAGTGAGGACGGAAATGTGAGAACACTAGCTATGCTTAGGGTTTGGGTTGAGGGCACATCAGGTGCACTCTGAAGAGCTTAATCATTATCTCGTACATCTGAAGTCTAGGCGAAGATCATCCGTTGGCTTAGGTTGGAGTTTCTTTCCATGATCCGCATTCATGAAGATTGGGGTCATCATGTGTCCTTGGAAGCTTTCCATGATATGAGTTGTGAGGTGGTCCATAAACAAGGAATCCTGTGGGACAGTCTACACCTGTTGGATGGCTCAAGGATGTCCCATAAGGAATGACGCAAGAGCAGGGTTCTAAGGGTTCTAAGGATCTCTAAGGAGAGATGCCTGGAAACCAAAGCAATAGATCCGATAGGTGCTTATGGGCCTGTTCGTTCCTTTTGACCTCTGGGGACATCAGTCTACGAGTCTGAGTGGCGGTAGGTGCTCAGATGGGCCCAGATTGCCCCTGTTTGTCCTGGGAAGCCACAAATATTGGGATGGCCTCAGGGACTTTGGAGTTTTATCCTATTAGTAGGGTTGTGGCCATTGGAATGGGCACATACAATTCCCTTGGAGAGGGCAAGCCCAGTCTTCATGTTTGGCTCCAGGGGCCTGAGCCTGTAGGGTGTGTAGGCCTGAAAACCGAGGTTGAGAAGAGATGACGAACTAAGGCCATGACGTGTCCTATGTTCTATGTGTGCGGCCAAGTGTTTGGGTGGGACCTGGAGGTCCAGGCTCAGGGTGTGCCACAAAGGGCTTTAGTGCCCAGGTCAGCCTATATATTGGTGGTACAACCAAATGACGTGCAGGTTGATGCTCATTTGGTTTTCTGGGTAGCCCCAGAGGGCAATGTTTTTTTTCTGGAGGGCAGGCAGAGTGCTGCATTGTAGTTCTGGTTTGCCAAACTGGAGAGCTTGTGGGCCAGTAGTCTGAGGACGGAAGTCTGAGAAGCCAAGCTAGACCTAGGTTTCTGGGTGAGGATATGGCTGGCACAATCTACAGACCTGAATCGAGATCTTGTGCATCTGACGTCAGGGCGAGGATCAAACGATCACTCAGGTTGGACATTCTGTCCCTGATGGCCCCTTCTTGAAGGGGGGGGGGTGAATCACGAGGCCCTGGGCGTTTTCCCACGATGGGAGTTGTGAGAAGTTCCCAACTGCAAAGATTCTTCTGCAGGACAATTGAGACCTGTTGGTTGGCTCCAGGACAATGATTCCGAGCAGGGTTCTAAGGATGGATGGCTGGGTAGCACACCTCGCATTCCAATTGTCTCCAAGCAACAAGACAGGTTAGATCTGCTGGATCTGGGGGAGCAACCGAGGTGGCTCAGTTGAAATGGACTCTCCCGTGGATGTGTCCTAATATGATTTTGTGTCTATGGAGACCTTGGAATAAAGCGGTGGCACTGGGGCCCTGAAGGGTTCTCCTAAAGAGAGGCTTTCACAGAGCTCCATTGTGCAAGTTTCCCATGTGTAGATGAAATTTGTTCTGATGGGTGAGTCAAGAAACAGCCATATGCTGTTATTGAAATCCATTCCTCTGAGGAGAGATTCCTGGAAACCAAAGCAATGGATCCGATAGGTGCCTAGGGGCCTTTTCATTCCTTTTTACCTCTGGGGATATCAGTCTTCCGATCTGAGAGAAGGTAGGTGCTCAGATGGGCCCAGATTGCCCCTGTTTGTCCTGGGAAGACACAAATATTGGTATGACTTCAGGTAATTTGGACGTTTATCGTATTAGTAGGGTTGTGGCCCTTGGAGTGGGCACATACAATTCCCTTGGAGAGGGGAAGCACAGTTGTCAGGTTTGGCTCCGGGGTCTGAGCCTGTAGGGTGTGTAGGCCACGGCTGTTTGGACATTTGTCTGAAAACACAAACTCGGCTTATGTTTCAGGTCATAGGTATGGCAGGACTGATCTACAGACCATGAGGAGAACTCTTCGGGATATGAAAATAGGGAGAGTGTGAGGCTCTTGCTCAAGTTTTTATCTCTGGATATTGTGTCACTCATGGTCGTGAATTTTCCGGGTGACATCATGGGAAATGGACGAGTCTTACTCTCTGGGATGTTGGCCCCGTCCAAGGAGATTGGGGTCATTTTGCGGGATGGAAGAAGTCCGTTGTTCTGGTGTTGATTTGTGTTATTTTGTTTTTCATCCTCAGTTGTCCCACCTAATGAGGAATTCCAGAGTAGAGACCTGGGGAGGGGCGACTGGACAACCAGAAATCTGGTTAAAAATTGGGGCCTAGGAACATGTCAAGCCCATTATGACATCTAATGGTCCAGCCACTGAGAGGAATTACTAGAGGACAGGACTAACGCTGAGGGTCAAAATGCGTGTTTATGCCCTCTTCGCACTCAAGAATGGGCGGGGCCTCAGGGTGAATGCTGGTTTCTCCTACACTGAACATTGGACAACATGCCAACCACAAGGTTTCTTGCCATGGGTAGGGAAGAGTTCTGATTTCTGCATCACAGTCACCCCTGGGCAGTGATTGGAGTTAAGGTCTAGGTTCTGAAGCCTGAAAACGGAGGTAGGGAAGAGATGATGACCTAAGGCCATGGCAGGTCTGATGTGCTCAGTGTGCGGTCAGCTGTCTGGGTGTTGTTCACGAGGACCGGGCTCAGGTTGTCAGACAGTGCATTAGTGCCCAGGTTAGACTATATATTTTGGGTGCATTCGAGTGCCGTGTAGGTTCTTATCTGAGAACTCTTCAGGATATGAAGAATGAGCGAGTCTGAGGCGCATGCTCAGGCTTTTGTCTCTGGATTTTGTATCAGCGATGGACGTTGAATGTTGCGGAGGCCTCATGGGCCATGGACGAATCTTGCTCTCTGTGGACTTGGCCAGATCCCAATTGTTTTTTCGTCAATCTGTGGGTTGGGAGGACTCCTTTCAGGTTTGTTACCTCAGGTGTCCCACCAAAAGAGGAATTCCAAAGCAGAGCCCTGGGGAAGAGTGAAGGGACAACCCGAACTATGGTTAAAAATTGGGGCCTAGGGGCATGGCATGCCCAATATGCTGTCTCTCCATCCAGCCACTGAGAGGCCTTACCTGAGGACAGGGCGCAGGCCTAGGGTCACAATGTGTGTTTGTGACCAATGTGGCCAGCAAGCATGGGCGGGGCCTCATGGGCCACACTGGTTTCAAGTTCACTGAACCTTGGACAACATGCCAACCACAAGGTTTCTTGCCATGGGGAAAGAGTTCTGATGTCTGCATCATTTTCAAGTCCGGGTTGTGATTGGAGATAAGGTCTAGGTTCTGAAGCCTGAAAACCGAGGTTGAGAAGAGATGGCGACCTAAGGCCATGGCGGGTCCGATGTGCTCAATGTGAGGCCAGCTGTCTGGGTGGGGCCAGGAGGTCCAGGCTCAGGCTATGTCAGAAAGGGAAATAGTGCCCAGGTCAGCCTATATATTTGGGGTACAGCCGAATGGCGTGCCCCATTGATCGTCATTTGGGGTTTCTGGTTAGCGCCAGAGGGCAATGTTTTTTCTTCTGGAGGGCAGGCAGAGTGCTGCATTGTAGTTCTGGATTGCCAAACTGGAGGGCTTTTGGGCCAGTAGTCTGAGGACGGAAGTCTGAGAACCCAAGCAAGGCATAGGTTTCTGGGTGAGGATATGGCAGGCACAATCTACAGACCTGAATCGAGATCTCGTGCTTCTGAAGTCAAGGCAAGGATCAGATGATCGCTCAGGTTGGACATTCTGTCCCTTATGCCCCCTTCTTGAAGGGGGGGTGGATCACATGGCCATGGAGGTTTTCCCACGATGGGAGTTGTGAGAAGCTCCCAACTGCAAAGATTCTTCTGCAGGACAATTGAGACCTGTTGGTTGGCTCCAGGACAATGATTCCGAGCAGGGTTCTAAGGATGGATGGCTGGGTAGCCCACCTCGCATTCCAATTGTCTGCAAGCAACAAGACAGGTTAGATCTGCTGGATCTGGGGGAGCAACCGAGGAGGCTGAGTTGAAATGGACTCTCCCGTGGATGTGTCCTAATTTGATTTTGTGTCTATGGAGACCTTGGAATGAAGCGGTGGCACTGGGGCCCTGAAGGGTTTCCCCTAAAGAGAGGCTTTCACATTGCTCCATCGTGCAAGGTTCCCATGTGTAGATGAGATTTGTTCTGATGGGTGAGTCAATTAACAGCCATATGCTGTTATTAAATCCAGGCCTCTGAGGAGAGATGCCTGGAAACCAAAGCAATGGATCCGATAAGTGCCTAGTTGCCTGTTCTTTCCTTTTTCCCTCTGGGCACATCAGTCTACGGGTCTGAGTGCCGGTAGTTGCTCAGATGGGCCCAGATTGCCCCTGTTTTCCTGGGAAGCCACAAATATTGGGATGGCCTCAGGGACTTTGGAGGTTTATACTCTTAGTAGGGTTGTGCCATTGGAATGGGCAGATACAATTCCCTTGGAGCGGGCAATCACAGTCGTCAGGTTTGACTCCAGGGGTCTGAGCCTGTTGGGTGTGTAGGTCAGGGCTGTTTGGACAGTTGTCTGAAAACACAAACTCGGCTTATGTTTCGGGTCATAGGTATGGAACACTGATCTACAGACCATGAGGAGAAGACTTCGGGATATGAAAAAAGGGCGAGTGTGAGGCTCTTTCTCAAGTTTTTTCTCTGGATATCGTGTCACTCATGGTCGTGAAATTTCCCGGGTGACTTCATGGGAAATGGAAGAGTCTTACTCTCTGGGGGTTTGGGCCCCGTCCAAAGAGTTTGGGGTCATTCTGTGGGATGGAAGATGTCCGTTGTTCTGTTGTTTTGATTTGTTTGTTTTGTTTTTTCAACCTCAGGTGTCCCACCAAAAGAGGGATTACAGAGAAGAGCCCCTGGGGAGGGGCGTCTGGACTTCCAGAAATCCAGTTAAAAATTGGGGCCTAGGGACATGTCAAGCCCATTATGACATCTAATGGTCCAGCCACTGAGAGGACGTACTAGAGGACAGGACTCACGCTGAGGGTCACAATGCGTGTTTATGCCCTCGTCGCACTCAAGAATGGGCGGGGCCTCAGGGTGAATGCTGGTTTCTCCTACACTGAACTTTGGACAACATGCCAACCACAAGGTTTCTTGCCATGGGGAAAGAGTTCTGATTTCTTCATCATTTTCAAACCCGGGCCGTGATTGGAGATAAGGTCTAGGATCTGAAGCCTGAAAACCGAGGTTGACAAGAGATGACGTCCTAAGAAAACTGAGGAAGGGAAGAGATGATGACCTAAGGCCATGGCGGGTCCGATGTGCTCATTGTGCGGCCAGCTGTCTGGTGGGGCCAGGAGGTCCAGGATCAAGCTGTGTCAGAAAGGGCATTAGTGCCCAGGTCATACTATATTGGGGGTACAGCCGAATTGCGTGCCCCGTTGATCCTCATTTGGGGTTCCTGGGTAGCGCCAGACGGCAATATTGTTCTTCAGGACGGCAGGCAGAGTGCTGCATTGTAGTTCTGAATTGCCAAAATGGAGGGCTTGTGGGCCAGTAGTCTGAGGACGGAAGTCTGGGAACCCAAGCTAGGCCTAGGTTTCTGGGTGAGGATATGGCAGGCACAATCTGCAGACCTGAATCGAATCTCGTGCATCTGAAGTCAGGGCGAGGATCAGACGATCGCTCAAGTTGGACATTCAGTCCCTGATGGCCCCTTCTTGAAGGAGGGGGGTGGATCACGAGGCCATGAGGGTTTTCCCAAGATGGGAGTTGTGAAAAGCTCCCAACTGCAAAGATTCTTCTGCAGGACAATTGAGACCTGTTGGTTGGCTCCAGGACAACGACTCCGAGCACGGTTCCTAGGATGGATGGCTGGGTAGCACACCTCACATTCCCATGTGTAGATGAAATTTTTTCTGTTGGTGAGTCTAGAAACAGCCATATGCTGTTATTGAAATTCAGGCCTCTGAGGAGAGATGCCTAGAAACCAAAGCAATGGATCTGATAGGTGCCTAGGGGCCTGTTCTTTCCTTTTTACCTCTGGGGTCATCAGTCTACGGGTCTGAGTGCATGTAGGTGCTCAGATGGGCTCAGATTGCCCCTGTTTGTCCTGGGAAACCACCACTATTAGGATGGCCTCAGGAATTTTGGAGGATTATCCTCTTAGTAGGGTTGTGGCCATTGGAATGGGCACATACAATTCCCTTGCGGAGGCCTCATGGGCCATGGACGAATCTTGCTCTCTGTGGATTTGGCCCGATCCCAATTGTTTTTCGTCAATCTGTGGGATGGGAGGACTCCTTTCATGTTGTTACCTCAGGTGTCCCACCAAAAGAGGAATTACTAAGCAGAGCCCTGTGGAAGAGTGAAGGGACAACCCGAACTATGGTTAAAAATTGGGGCCTAAGGGTATGGCAAGCCCAATATGCTGTCTCTCCATCCAGCCACTGAGAGGCCTTACGTGAGGACTGGGCTCAGGCTGAGGGTCACAATGTGTGTTTGTGACCAAGGTGGCCCGCAAGCATGGGCGTTGCCTCATGTGCCACACTGATTTCAACTACAGAGAAACTTGGACAACATGCCAACCACAAGGTTTCTTGCAATGGGGAAAGAGTTCGGATTTCTGCATCATTTTCAAACCCGGGCCATGAGTGGAGATAAGGTCTAGGTTCTGAAGCCTGAAAACCGAGGTTGAGAAGAGATGACGACCTAAGGCCATGACGGGTCCGATGTGCTCAGTGTGCGACCAGCTGTCTGGGTGGGTCCAGGAGGACCAGGCTCAGCTGTGTCAGAAAGGGCATTAGTGCCCAGGTCTGCCTATATATTTGGGGTACAGCCAAATTCCGTGCAGGTTGATCCTCATTGGGGGTGTCTGGGTAAGCCCAGTGGGCAATGTTTTACTTCTGGAGGGCAGGCAGAGTGCTGCATTGTAGTCTGGATTGCCAAACTGGAGGGCTTGTGGGCCAGAAGTCTGAGGATGGAAGTCTGAGAACCCAAGCTAGGCCTAGGATTCTGGTTGAGGATATGGCAGGCAAAATCTACAGACCTGAAATCGATGTCTCGTGCATCTGAAGTCAGGGCGAGGATCAGACGATCGCACTCGTGGGACATTCTGTCCCTGATGGCCCCTTCTTGAAGGGGGGGTGGATCATGAGGCCATGGGGGTTTTCCCACGATGGGAGTTGTGAGAAGCTCCCAACTGCAAAGATTCTTCTGCAGGACAATTGAGACCTGTTGGTTGACTCCAGGACAACGATTCCGAGCAGGGTTCTAAGGATGGATGGCTGGGTAGCCCACCTCGCATTCGAATTGTCTCCAATCAACAAGACAGTTAGATCCGCTGGATCTGGGGGAGCAACCGAGGAGGCTGAGTTGAAATGGACTCTCACGTGGATGTGTCCTAATATGATTTTGTGTCTATGGAGACCTTGGAATGAAGCGGTGGCACTGGGGCCCTGAAGGGTTCTCTTAAAGAGAGGCTTTCACACAGCTCCATCGTGTAAGTTTCCCATGTGTAGATGAGATTTGTTTCGATGGGTGAGTCAAGAAACAGCCATATGCTGTTATTGAAATCCAGGCCTCTGTGGCGAGATGCCTGGAAAACAAATCAATGGATCCGATAGGTGCAGAGGAGCCTCTTCCTTCCTTTTTAACTCTGGGGACATCAGTCTATGGGTCTGAGTGCAGGTAGGTGCTCAGATGGGCCCAGATTGCCCCTGTTTGTCCTGGGAAGCCACAAATATTGGGATGGCCTCAGGGACTTTGGAGGTTTTATCCTCTTCGTAGGGTTGTGGCCATTGGAATGGACACATACAATTCCCTTGGAGAGGGCAAGCACAGTCGTCAGGTTTTGGCTCCAGGGCCCTGAGCCTGTAGGGTGTTTAGGCCACTGCTGTTTGGACAGTTGTCTGGAAACACAAACTAGGCTTATGTTTCCGGTCATAGGTATGGCAGGACGGATCTACAGACGATGAGAGGAACTCCTCGGGATATAAAAAAGGGCGAGTGTGAGGCTCTTGCTCATGTTTTTCTCTCTGGACATCGTGTCACTCATGGTCTTGAAATTTCCGGGTGACTTCATGGGAAAAGGACGAGTCTTACTCTCTGGGGTTAGGCCTCGTCCAAAGAGTTTGGGGTCATACTGTGGGATAGAAGTAATCCGTTGTTCTGTTTTGTTTTTTTTTTCAACCTCAGGTGTCCCACCGAATGAGGGATTCCAGAGTAGAGCCCTGGGGAGGGGCGACTGGACAACCAGAAATCTGGTTAAAAATTGGGGCCTAGGGACATGTCAAGCCCATTATGACATCAAATGGTCCAGCCACTGAGGGGACGTACTAGACGTCAGGACTCACGCTGAGGGTCACAATGCGTGTTTATGCCCTCGTCGCACACAAGAATGGGCGGGGCCTCAGGGTGACCAGGAAGTCCAGGCTCAGCCTTGTCAGAATGGGCATTAGTGCCCAAGTCAGCCTATATATTTGGGTGCAGCAGGTTGATCCTCATTGGGGGTTTCTGGGTAGCCCCAGAGGGCAATGTTTTTCTTCTGGACGGTAGGCAGTGTGCTGCATTGCATTTCTATATTGCCAAACTGGAGGGCTTCTGGGCCAGTAGTCTGAGGACGGAAGTCTGAGAACCCAAGCTAGGCCTTGGATTCTGGGTGAGGATATGACAGGAAAATCTACAGACCTGAATCGAGATCTCATGCATCTGAAGTCAGGGCGAGGAACAGACGATCGCTCAGGTTGGACATTCTGTGCCTGATCGCCCCTTCTTGAAGGGGGGTGGATCACGAGGCCATGGGGTTTTTTCCACAATGGGAGTTGTGAGAAGCTCCCAGCTGCAAAGATTCTTCTGTAGGACAATTGTTGTGACCTGTTGGTTGGCTCCAGGACAACGATTCCGAGCAGGGTTCTAAGGATCGATGGTTGGGTAGCCCACCTCGCATTCCAATTGTCTCCAAGCAACAAGGCAGGTTAGATCTGCTGGATCTGGGGGAGGCTGAGTTGAAATGGACTCTCCCGTGGATGTGTCCTAATATGATTTTGTGTCTATGGAGACCTTGGAATGAAGCGGTGGCACTGGGGCCCTGAAGGGTTCTCCTAAAGAGAGGCTTTCACACAGCTCCATCATGCAAGTTCCCCATGTGTAGATGAGATTTGTTCTGATGGGTGAGTCAAGAAACAGCCATATGCTGGTACTGAAATCCAGGCCTCTGAGGAGAGATGCCTGGAAACCAAAGCAATGGATCCGATAGGTGCCTAGGGGCCTGTTCGTTCCTTTTTACCTCTGGGGACATCAGTCTATGGGTCTGAGTGCCGGTATGTGCTCACATGGGCCCAGATTGCCCCTGTTTGTCCTGGGAAGCCACAAATATTGGGATGGCCTCAGGGACTTTGGAGGCCAAAGAGATGACGACCTAAGGCCATGGCGGATCCGATGTGCTCAGTGTGCGGCCAGCTGTCTGGGTTGGACCAGGAAGTCCAGGCTCAGCCTTGTCAGAATGGGCATTAGTGCCCAAGTCACCCTATATATTTGGGGTGCAGCAGGTTGATCCTCATTGGGGGTTTCTGGGTAGTCCCAGAGGGCAATGTTTTTCTTCTGGACGGTAGGCAGAGTGCTGAATTGCATTTCTATATTGCCAAACTGGAGGGCTTCTGGGCCAGTAGTCTGAGGACGGAAGTCTGAGAACCCCCAAGCTAGGCCTAGGTTTCTGGGTGAGGAAAATGATGCAGAAATCCGAACTCTTTCCTCATGGCAAGTAACCTTGCGGTTGGCATGTGTCCAAGTTTCAGTGTAGATGAAACCAGTGTGGCAGATGAGGACCAGCCCATTCTTGCGGGCCACATTGGTCACAAACACACATTGTGACCCCCAGCCTGAGCCCAGTCCTCAGGTAAGGCCTCTCAGTGGCTGGATGGAGAGACAGCATATTGGGCTTGCCATGCCCCTAGGCCCCAATTTTTAACCATAGTTCGGGTTGTCCCTTCACTCTTCCCCAGGGCTCTCATTTGGAATTCCTCTTTTGGTCGGACACCTGAGGTAACAAACCTAAAAGGAGTCCTCTCATCCCACAGATTGACGAAAAACAATTGGAATCGGGCCAAATCCACAGAGAGCAAGATTCGTCCATGGCCCATGAGGCCTCCCCAACATTCCACGGCCATCGCTGATACAAAATCCAGAGATAAAAGCCTAAGGACGCGCCTCAGACTCGATTATTCTTCATATCCTGGAGAGTTCTTCAGATGAGAACCTACACGGCACTCGAAAGCACCCAAAATATATAGTCTAACCTGGGCACTAATGCTCTGTCTGACAACCTGAGGCCGGACCTCGTGACCAACACCCAGACAGGTGACCGCACACTGAACACATCCGACCTGCCATAGCCTTAGGTCATCATCTCTTCCCTACCTCAGTTTTCAGGCTTCAGAACCTAGACCTTATCTCCAATCACTGCCCAGGGGTGAATGTGATGCAGAAATCAGAACTCTTCCTTATCCATGTCAAGAAACCTTGTGGTTGGCATGATGTCAAACGTTCAGTGTAAGAGAAACCAGCCTTCACCTTGAGTCCCCGCCCATTCTTGAGTGCGACGAGGGCATAAACACGCATTGTGACCCTCAGCGTGAGTCCTGTCCTCTAGTACGTCCACTCAGTGGCTGGCCCATTAGATGTCATAACGGGCTGGAGATGTCCCTAGGCCCCAATTTTTAACCAGATTTATGGTTGTCCAGTCGCCCCTCCCCAGGTATCTACTCTGGAATCCCTCATTTTGTGGGACACCTGAGGTTCAAAAACAAAACAAAACAAATCAACAACAACAGAACAAGGGATTTCTTCCTTCCCACAGAATGACCCCAAACTCTTTGGACGGGGTCAAACCCCCAGATAGTAAAACTCGTCCATTTCCCATGAAGTCACCCGGAAATTTCACGACCATGAGTGACACGATATCCAGAAACAAAAACTTGAGCAAGAGCCTCACACTCGCCCTTTTTTCATATCCCGAAGAGTTCTCCTCATGGTCTGTAGATCAGTCCTGCCATACCTATGACCCGAAACATAAGCCGAGTTTGTGTTTTCAGACAAATGTCCAAACTGCCCTGGCCTACACACCCTACAGGCTCAGGCCCCAGGAGCCAAACATGACGACTGTGCTTGCCCTCTCCAAGGGAATTGTATGTGCCCATTCAATGGCCACAACCCTACTAATAGGATAAACCTCCAAATTCGCTGAGGCCATCCCAATATTTGTGGCTTCCCAGGACAAACAGGGGCAATCTGGGCCCATCTGAGCACCTACCGGCACTCAGACCCGTGGACTGACGTCCCCAGAGGTAAAAAGGAACGTACAGGACTAGGCACCTAACGGATCCATTGCTTTGGTTTCCAGGCATCTCTCCTCAGAGGCCTGGATTTCAATAAAAGCATATGGCTGTTTCTTGACTCACCCATAAGAACAAATCTCATCTACACATGGGAAACTTGCACGATGGAGCTGTGTGAAAGTCGCTCTTTCGGAGAACCCTTCAGGGCCCCAGTGCCAACGCTTCATTCCAAGGTCTCCATAGACACAAAATCATATTAGGACACATCCACGGGAGAGTCCATTTCAACTCAGGCTCCTCGGTTGCTCCCCCAGATCCAGCAGATCTAACCTGTCTTGTTGCTTGGAAACAATTGGACTGCGAGGTGGGCTACCCAGCCATCATCCTTAGAACCCTGCTCGGAATCGTTGTCCTGGAGCCAACCAAAAGGTCTCAATTGTCCTGCAGAAGAATCTTTGCAGTTGGGAGCTTCTCACAACTCCCATCGTGGGAAAACCCCCAAGGCCTCGAGATCGACCCCCCCCTTCAAGAAGGGGCCATCAGGGACAGAATGCCCCACGAGAGCGATCGTCTGATCCTCGGCCTGACATTAGATGCACGATATCTCGATTCAGGTCTGTAGATTGTGCCTGCCATATCCTCACCCAGAAACCTAGGCCTAGCTTGGGTTCTCAGACTTCCGTCCTCAGACTACTGGCCCACAAGCCCTCCAGTTTGGCAATCCAGAACTACAATGCAGCACTCAGCCTGCCCCTCCAGAAGAAAAACATTGACCTCTGGGGAGACCCAGAATGCCAAAATGAGTATCAACCTGCACGCCATTCGGCTGTACCCCAAATATATAGGCTGACCTGGGCACTAATGCCCTTTCTTACACAGCCTGAACCTGGACCTCCTGGCCCGACCCAGACTGCTGGCCACACACTGAGCACATCGGACCCGCCATGGCCTTAGGTCGTCATCTTTTCTCAACCTCGGTTTTCAGACTTCTGAACCTAGAACTTATCTCTAATCACGGCCCTGATTTGAAAATGATGCAGAAATCAGAACTCTTTCCCCATGGCAAGAAACCTTGTGGTGGCATGTTGTCCAAGGTTCTGTGTAGTTGAAACCAGGGTGGCCCATGAGGCCCCGCCCATGCTTGCGGGCCACATTGGTCACAAACACACATTGTGACAATCAGCCTGAGCCCAGTCCTCACGTAAGGCCTCTCAGTGGCTGGATGGAGAGACAGCATATTGGGCTTGTCATGCCCCTAGGCCCCAATTTTTTACCATAGTTCGGGTTGTCCCTTCACTCTTCCCCAGGGCTCTGCCTTGGAATTCCTCTTTGGGTGGGACACCTGAAGTAACAAACCTGAAAGGAGTCCTCCAATCTCACCGGTTGACGGAAAACATTTGGGATCGGGCCAAGTCCACCGAGAGCAAGATTCGTCCATGGCCCATGAGGCCTCCCCAACATTTCACGGCCATCGCTGATACAAAATCCAGAGACAAAAGCCTCAGCACGCGCCTCAGACTCGCGCATTCTTCATATCCTGAAGAGTTCTTCAGATAAGAACTTACACGGCACTCGAATGCACCCAAAATATATAGTCTAACCTGGGCACTAATGCACTGTCTGACAACCTGAGCCCGGACCTCGTGACCAACACCCAGACAGCTGACCGCACATTGAGCTCATCGGACCCGCGATGGTCTTAGGTCATCATCTCTTCCCTAACTCCGTTTTCAGGCTTCAGAACCTAGACCTTATCTCCAATCACTGCGCAGGGGTGACTGTGATGCAGAACTCAGAACTCTTCCTTACCCATGGCAAGAAACCTTGTGGTTGGCATGTTGTCCAATGTTCAGTGTAGGAAAAACCAGCATTCACCCTAAGGCCCCGCCCATTCTTGAGCGCAACGAGGGCATAAGCACGCATTGTGACCCTCAGCGTGAGTCCTGTCCTCTAGTACGTCCTCTCAGTGGCTGGACCATTAATTGTCATAATGGGCTTGACATGTCCCTAGGCCCCAATTTTTAACCAGATTTCTGGTTGTCCAGTCGCCCCTCCCCAGGGCTCTACTCTGGAATCCCTCATTTGGTGGGACACCTGAGGTTGAAAAACAAAACAAACAAATCAACAACAACAGACCAACGGACTTCTTCTATCCCACAGAATGACCCCAAACTCTTTGGACGGGGCCAAACCCACAGAGAGTAAGATTCGTCCATTTCCCTTGAAGTCACCCGAATATTTCACGACCATGAGTGACACGATATCCAGAGACAAAAACTTGAGCAAGAGCCTCACATTCGCCCCTTTTTTCATATCCCGAAGAGTTCTCCTCATGGTCTGTAGATCAGTGCTGCCATACCTATGACCCAAAACATATGACGAGTTTGTGTTTTCAGACAACTGTCCAAACAGCCCTGGCCTACACACCCTACAGGCTCAGGCCCCTGGAGCCAAACCTGACGACTGTGCTTGCCCTCTCAAAGGGAATTGTATGTGTCCATTCCAATGGCCACAACCGTACTAGGGGATAAACCTCCAAAGTCCCTGAGGCCATCCCAATATTTGTGGCTTCCCTGGACAAACAGGGGCAATCTGGCCACATCTGAGCAACTATGGGCACTCAGACCCGTAGACTGATGACCCCATAGGTAAAAAGGTACGTACAGGCCCCTAGGCACCTATCAGATCCATTGCTTTGGTTTCCAGGCATCTCTCCTCAGAGGCCTGGCTTTCAATAACAGCATATGGCTGTTTCTTGACTCACCCATCAGAACAAATCTCATCTACACATGGGAAACTTGTACGATGGAGCTGTGTGAAAGCCTCTCTTTAGGAGAAACCTTCAGGGCCCCAGTGCTACCGCTTCATTCCAAGGTCTCCATAGACACAAAATCATATTAGGAACATCCACGGTATAGTCCATTTCAACTCAGCCTCCATGATTGCTCCCCCCAGATCCAGCAGATCTAACATGTCATGTTGCTTGGAGACAATTGGAATGCGAGGTGGACTACCCAGCCATCCATCCTTAGAACCCTGCTCGGAATCATTGTCCTGGAGCCAACCAACAGGTCTCAATTGTCCTGCAGAAGAATCTTTGCAGTTGGGAGCTTCTCACAACTCCCATCGTGGGAAAACCCCCAAGGCCTCGAGATCCACCCCCCCTTCAAGAAGGGGCCATCAGGGACCGAATGTCCAACCTGAGCGATCGAATGTTCCTCGCCCTGACTTCACATGCACGAGATCTCGATTCAGGTCTGTAGATTGTGCCTGCCATATCCTCACCCAGAAAACTCAGCCTAGCTTGGGTTCTCAGACTTCCGTCCTCAGACTACTGGCCCACAAGCCCTCCAGTTTGGCAATCCAGAACTACAATGCAGCATTCTTTTTTTTTTTTTTTTTAATTTTTTATATTTGATAAACATATATTTTTATCCCCAGGGGTACAGGTCTGTGAATCACCAGGTTTACACACTTCACAGCACTCACCAAATCACATACCCTCCCCAATGTCCATAATCCCACCCCCTTCTCCCAAAAACCCCCTCCCCCCGGCAACCCTCAGTTTGTTTTGTGAGATTAAGAGTCACTTATGGTTTGTCTCCCTCCCAATCCCATCTTGTTTCATTTATTCTTCTTCTACCCACTTAAGCCTCCATGTTGCATCACCACTTCCTCATATCAGGGAGATAATATGATAGTTGTCTTTCTCTGCTTGACTTATTTCGCTAAGCATGATACGCTCTAGTTCCATCCATGTTGTTGCAAATGGCAAGATTTCATTTCTTTTGAGGGCTGCATAGTATTCCATTGTGTATATATACCACATCTTCTTGATCCATTCATCTGTTGATGGACATCTAGGTTCTTTCCATAGTTTGGCTATTGTGGACATTGCTGCTATTATTATTCGGGTGCATGTGTCCCTTTGGATCACTACATTTGTATCTTTAGGGTAAATACCCAATAGTGCAATTGCTGGGTCATAGGGCAGTTCTATTTTCAACATTTTGAGGAACCTCCATGCTGTTTTCCAGAGTGGCTGCACCAGCTTGCATTCCCACCAACAGTGTAGGAGGGTTCCCCTTTCTCCGCATCCTCGCCAGCATCTGTCATTTCCTGACTTGTTGATTTTAGCCATTCTGACTGGTGTGAGGTGATATCTCATTGTGGTTTTGATTTGTATTTCCCTGATGCCGAGTGATATGGAGCACTTTTTCATGTGTCTGTTCGCCATCTGGATGTCTTCTTTGCAGAAATGTCTGTTCATGTCCTCTGCCCATTTCTTGATTGGATTATTTGTTCTTTGGGTGTTGAGTTTGCTAAGTTCTTTATAGATTCTGGACACTAGTCCTTTATCTGATATGTTGTTTGCAAATATCTTCTCCCATTCTGTCAGTTGTCTTTTGATTTTGTTAACTGTTTCCTTTGCTGTGCAAAAGCTTTTGATCTTGATGAAATCCCAGTAGTTCATTTTTTCCCTTGCTTCCCTTGCCTTTTGCATTGTTCCTAGGAAGATGTTGCTGCGGCAGAGGTCGAAGAGGTTGCTGCCCGTGTTCTGCTCAAGGATTTTGATGGATTCCTTTCGTACATTGAGGTCCTTCATCCATTTTGAGTCTATTTTTGTGTGTGGTGTAAGGGAATGGTCCAATTTCATTTTTCTGCATGTGGCTGTCCAATTTTCCCAGCACCATTTATTGAAAAGGCTGTCTTTTTTTTCCATTGGACATTCTTTCCTGCTTTGTCGAAGATTAGTTGACCATAGATTTGAGGGTCTATTTCTGGGCTCTCTATTCTGTTCCATTGATCTATGTGTCTGTTTTTGTGCCAGTACCATGCTGTCTTGATGATGACAGCTTTGTAATAGAGCCTGAAGTCCGGAATTGTGATGCCACCAACGTTGGCTTTCTTTTTCAATATCCCTTTGGCTATTCGAGGTCTTTTCTGGTTCCATATAAATTTTAGCATTATTTGTTCCATTTCTTTGAAAAAGATGGATGGTACTTTGATAGGAATTGCATTAAATGTGTAGATTGCTTTAGGTAGCATAGACATTTTCACAATATTTATTCTTCCAATCCAGGAGCATGGAACATTTTTCCATTTCTTTGTGTCTTCCTCAATTTCTTTCATGAGTACTTTATAGTTTTCTGAGTATAGATTCTGTGTCTCTTTGGTTAGGTTTATTCCTAGGTATCTTATGGTTTTGGATGCAATTGTAAATGGGATTGACTCCTTAATATCTCTTTCTTCTGTCTTGCTGTTGGTGTAGAGAAATGCAACTGATTTCTGTGCATTGATTTTATATCCTGACACTTTACTAAATTCCTGTATAAGTTCTAGCAGTTTTGGAGTGGAGTCTTTTGGGTTTTCCACATATAGTATCATATCATCTGCGAAGAGTGATAATTTGACTTCTTCTTTGCCGATTTGGATGCCTTTAATTTCCTTTTGTTGTCTGATTGCTGAGGCTAGGACCTCTAGTACGATGTTGAATAGCAGTGGTGATAATGGACATCCCTGCCGTGTTCCTGACCTTAGCGGAAAAGCTTTCAGTTTTTCTCCATTGAGAATGATATTTGCGGTGGGTTTTTTCATCGATGGCTTTGATGATATTGAGGTATGTGCCCTCTATCCCTACACTTTGAAGAGTTTTGATCAGGAAGGGATGTTGTACTTTGTCAAATGCTTTTTCAGCATCTATTGAGAGTATCATATGGTTCTTGTTCTTTCTTTTATTGATGTGTTGTATCACATTGACTGATTTGCGGATGTTGAACCAACCTTGCAGCCCTGGAATAAATCCCACTTGGTCGTGGTGAATAATCCTTTTAATGTACTGTTGAATCCTATTGGCTAGTATTTTGTTGAGTATTTTCGCATCTGTGTTCATCAAGGATATCGGTCTATAGCTCTCTTTTTTGGTGGGATCCTTGTCTGGTTTTGGGATCAAGGTGATGCTGGCCTCATAAAATGAGTTTGGTAGTTTTCCTTCCATTTCTATTTTTTGGAACAGTTTCAGGAGAATAGGAATTAGTTCTTCTTTAAATGTTTGGTAGAATTCCCCAGGGAAGCCGTCTGGCCCTGGGCTTTTGTTTGTTTGGAGATTTTTAATGACTGTTTCAATCTCCTTACTGGTTATGGGTCTGTTCAGGCTTTCTATTTCTTCCTGGCTCAGTTGTGGTAGTTTATATGTTTCTAGGAATGCATCCATTTCTTCCAGATTGTCAAATTTATTGCCGTAGTGTTGCTCATAGTATGTTCTTATAATAGTTTGTATTTCTTTGGTGTTAGTTGTGATCTCTCCTCTTTCATTCATGATTTTATTTATTTGGGTCCTTTCTCTTTTCTTTTTGATAAGTCGGGCCAGGGGTTTATCAATTTTATTAATTCTTTCAAAGAACCAGCTCCTAGTTTCGTTGATTTGTTCTATTGTTTTTTTTGGTTTCTATTTCATTGATTTCTGCTCTAATCTTTATGATTTCTCTTCTCCTGCTGGGCTTAGGGTTTCTTTCTTGTTGTTCTTTCTCCAGCTCCTTTAGGTGTAGGGTTAGGTTGTGTACCTGAGACCTTTCTTGTTTCTTGAGAAAGGCTTGTAGCGCTATATATTTTTTCCTCTCAGGACTGCCTTTGTTGTGTCCCACAGATTTTGAACCGTTGTATTTTCATTATCATTTGTTTCCATGATTTTTTTCAATTCTTCTTTAATTTCCCGGTTGACCCATTCATTCTTTAGAAGGATACTGTTTAGTCTCCATGTATTTGGGTTCTTTCCAAACTTCCTTTTGTGGTTGAGTTCTAGCTTTAGAGCATTGTGGTCTGAAAATATGCAGGGAATGATCCCAATCTTTTGATACCGGTTGAGTCCTGATTTAGGACCGAGGATGTGATCTATTCTGGAGAATGTTCCATGTGCACTAGAGAAGAATGTGTATTCTGTTGCTTTGGGGTGAAATATTCTGAATATATCTGTGATGTCCATCTGGTCCAGTGTGTCGTTTAAGGCCTTTATTTCCTTGCTGATCTTTTGCTTGGATGACCTGTCCATTTCAGTGAGGGGAGTGTTAAAAGTCCCCTACTATTATTGTATTATTGTTGATGTGTTTCTTTGATTTTGTTATTAATTGGTTTATATAGTTGGCTGCTCCCACATTGGGGGCATAGATATTTAAAATTGTTAATTCTTCTTGTTGGACAGACCCTTTGAGTATGATATAGTGTCCTTCCTCATCTCTTATTATAGTCTTTGGCTTAAAATCTAATTGATCTGATATAAGGATTGCCACTCCTGCTTTCTTCTGATGTCCATTAGCATGGTAAATTCTTTTCCACCCCCTCACTTTAAATCTGGAGGTGTCCTTCGGGCTTAAAATGTGTTTCTTGGAGGCAACATATAGATGGGTTTTGTTTTTTTTTATCCATTCTGATACCCTGTGTCTTTTGACAGGGGCATTTAGCCCATTCACATTCAGGGTAACTATTGAGAGATATGAATTTTTAGTGCCATTGTATTGCCTGTAAGGTGACTGTTACTGTATATGGTCTCTGTTCCTTTCTGATCTACCACTTGTAGGCTCTCTCTTTGCTTAGAGGACCCCTTTCAATATTTCCTGTAGAGCTGGTTTGGTATTTGCAAATTCTTTCAGTTGTTGTTTGTCCTGGAAGCTTTTAATCTCTCCTTCTATTTTCAATGATAGCCTAGCTGGATATAGTATTCTTGGCTGCATGTTTTTCTCGTTTAGTGCTCTGAAAATATCATGCCAGCTCTTTCTGGCCTGCCAGGTCTCTGTGGATAAGTCAGCTGCCAATCAAATATTTTTACCATTGTATGTTACAGACTTCTTTTCCCGGGCTGCTTTCAGGATTTTCTCTTTGTCATTGAGACTTGTAAATTTTACTATTAGGTGACGGGGTGTGGGCCTATTCTTATTGATTTTGAGGGGCATTCTCTGAACCTCCTGAATTTTGATGCTCGTTCCCTTTGCCATATTGGGGAAATTCTCCCCAATAATTCTCTCCAGGATACCTTCTGCTCCCCTCTCACTTTCTTCTTCTTCTGGAATCCCAATTATTCTAATGTTGTTTCGTCTTATGGTGTCACTTATCTCTCGAATTCTCCCCTCGTGGTCCAGTAGCTGTTTGTCCCTCTTTTGCTCAGCTTCTTTATTCTCTGTCATTTCGTCTTCTATATCACTAATTCTTTCTTCTGCCTCATTTATCCTAGCAGTTAGAGCCTCCATTTTTGATTGCACCTCATTAATAGCTTTTTTGATTTCACCTTGGTTAGATTTTAGTTCTTTTATTTCTCCAGAAAGGGCTTTTATATCTCTCGAGAGGGTTTCTCTAATATCTTCCATGCCTTTTTCGAGCCTGGCTAGAACCTTGAGAATTGTCATTCTGAACTCTAGATCTGACATATTACCGATGTCTGTATTGATTAGGTCCCTAGCCTTCGGTACTGCCTCTTGTTCTTTTTTTTGTGTTGAATTTTTACGTCTTGTCATTTTGTCCAGATAAGACTAAATGAAGGGGCAAGTAAAATACTAAAAGGGTGGCAACAACCCCAGGAAAATATGCTTTAACCAAATTAGAAGAGATCCAAAATCGTGAGTGGGGAGAAAGGGGATAAAAAGAGGTTCAAAAAGGAAGAAAGAAAAAAAAAAAAAAAAAAAAAAAAAAAAAAGAAAAAAAAGAAAAGAATTTTTTTTAAAAAAGAATACACCTAAGAAAAATGTAAAAAAGAAAAAAATATATATATTAGATAAACTAGTATAAAATCGTTAAAAAAGAAAAAGGTAACAGTTAAAAAAAAAATTTTACCCAAGGCGAGAAAGAAAAAAAAAAAAATGAAAAAGAAAAAATTAAATTAACTGCAAGACTAAAAAAAATCACAGGAAAAAAGCCATGAGTTCCGTACTTGGCTTTCTCCTCCTCTGGAATTCTGCTGCTCTCCTTGGTATTGAAACCACACTCCTTGGTAGGTGAACTTGGTCTTGGCTGGATTTCTTGTTGATCTTCTGGGGGGAGGGGCCTGTTGTAGTGATTCTCAAGTGTCTTTGCCCCAGGCAGAATTACACCGCCCTTACCCAGGGCCGGGGTGAGTAATCCGCTCGGGTTTGCTTTCAGGAGCTTTTGTTCCCTGAGCGCTTTCCGTAGAGTTCCAGAGGAGGGGAATACAAATGGCGGCCTCCTGGTCTCCGGCCGGAGGAGCCGAGAGCCCAGGGCCGCACTCCTCAGTGCGCGCTCAGAGAACCGCGCCCAGTTACTCCCGTCTGCCTGACTTCCGGCCGCGCTCCGAGCTCACCGAGCCTACGACCGGTTCAAGGTAACACGGAGCTGTGAGCTTACTGTCGGCTCTGTCTCTGTAGCCGGCTTTCCCGTTCCAATACCCGCAAGCTCTGCGACACTCAGACACCCCCGATCCTTCTATGACCCTGCGGGACCTGAGGCCACGCTGACCCCGCGTGGGCTTTTGCCCCGGTTTAGCCTCTGGAGCGATGTCCCTCAGCGGAACAGACTTTTAAAAGTCCTGATTTTGTGCACGGTTGCTCCGCCACTTGCCGGGAGCCGGCCCCTCCCCCCGGGGTCTATCTTCCCGTCGCTTTGGATTCACTTCTCCACCAGTCCTACCTTTCAGAAAGTGGTTGTTTTTCTGTTTCCAGAATTTCTGTTTTTCTTCTCTTCGAACTGCCGATGGATTTTCAGGTGTTTGCAATCTTTAGATAAGGTATCTAGCTGATCTCCGGCTAGCTGAAGCAGTCTCAGCTTGCTACTTCTCCACCATCTTGACTCCTCCCCTACACTCGCCCTTTTTTCATATCCCGAAGTGTTCTCCTCATGGTTTGTAGATCAGTCCTGCCATACCTATGACCCGAAACATAAGCCGAGTTTTTTTTTTCAGACAACTGTCCAAACAGCCCTGGCCTACACACCCTACAGGCTCATGCCCCTGGAGCCAAACCTGACGACTGTGATTGCCCTCTCCAAGGGAATTGTATGTGCCCATTCCAATGGCCACAACCCTCCTAAGAGTATAAACCTCCAAAGTCCCTGAGGCCATCCCAATATTGCAGCTTCCCAGGACAAATGGGGCAATCTGGGCCCATCTGAGCACCTACTTGCACTCAGACCCTTAGACTGATGTGCCCAGAGGTAAAAAGTAACGAACAGGCCCTTAGGCATCTATCGCATCTATTGCTTTGGTTTCCAGGCATCTCTCCTCAGAGGCGTGTCTTTCAATAACAGCATATGGCTGTTTCTTGACTCACCCATCAGAACAAATCTCATCTACACATGGGAAACTTGCACGATGGAGCTATGTGAAAGCCTCTCTTTAGGAGAACCCTTCAGGGCCCCAGTGACACCGCTTCATTCCAAGGTCTCCAGACACAAAATCATATTAGGACACATACACGGGAGAGTCCATTTCAACTCAGCCTCCTCGGTTGCTCCCCCAGAACCAGCAGATCTAACCTGTTTTCTTGCTTGGAGACAATTGGAATGCGAGTTTGGCTACCCAGCCATCCATCCTTAGAACCCTGCTCGGAATCGTTGTCCTGGAGCCAACCAACAGGTCTAAATTGTCCTGTAGAAGAATCTAGCAGTTGGGAGCTTCTCACAACTCCCATCGTGGGAAAACCCCCTTGGCCTCGTGATCCACCCCCCCTTCAAGAAGGGGCCATCAGGGACAGAATGTCCAACCTGAGTGAACTCTGATCCTCGCTGTGACTTCAGATGCACGAGATCTCGATTCAGGTCTGTAGATTGTGCCTGCCATATCCTCAACCATAAACCTAGGCCTAGCTTGGGTTCTCAGACTTCCGTCCTCAGACTACTGGCCCACAAGCCCTCCAGTTTAGCAATCCAGAACTACATTGCAGCACTCTGCCTGACCTGCAGAAGAAAAACATTGCCCTCTGCGGCTACCCAGAAACCCCCAATGAGGATCAACCTGCACGCCATTCGGCTGTACCCCAAATATATAGGCTGACCTGGGCACTAATGCCCTTTCTGACACAGCCTGATCCTGGACCTCCGGGCCCCACCCAGACAGCTGGCCGCACACTGAGCACATCGAACCCGCCATGGCCTTACGTCGTCATCTCTTCTCAACCTCGGTTCTCAGGCTTCAGAACCTAGACCTTATCTCCAATCAAAGCCCGGGTTTGAAAATGATGCAGAAATCAGAACTCTTTCCCCATGGCAAGAAACCTTGTGGTTAACATGTTGTCCAAGGTTCAGTGTCGTTGAAACCAGTGTGGCCCATGAGGCCCCACCCATGCTTGCGGGCCACATTCGTCACAAACACACATTGTGACCCTCAGACTGAGCCCGGTCCTCAGGTAAGGCCTCTGAGTGGCTGGATGGAGAGACAGCATATTGGGCTTGCCATGCCCCTAGGCCCCAATTTTTAACCATAGTTCGTGTTGTCCCTTCACTCTTCCCCAGGGCTCTGCTTTGGAATTCCTCTTTTGGTGGGACACCTGAGGTAACAAACCTGAAAGGAGTCCTCGAATCCCACAGATTGACGAAAAACAATTGGGATCGGGCCAAATCCACGGAGAGCAAGAAACGTCCATGGCCCATGAGGCCTCCCCAACATTCCACGGCCATCGCTGATACAAAATCCAGAGACAAAAGTCTGAGCAAGTGCCTCAGACCCGCACTTTCTTCATATCCTGAAGATGTCTTATCATGGTTTGTAGATCGGGCCTGCCATACCTACGTCCCCAAACATAAGCTGAGTTTGTGTTTTCAGACTTCTGTCCTCAAAGTCCTGGGCCACACACCCTCCAGGCTGGGGACCCTGGAGCCACACATTAGGACTATGCCTACCTAATCCATGGGAATTCTGCCCATTCCATTGTCCAAATTCGTACAAATTAGGAGAACCCTCAAAAGTCCCTGAGGCCATCCCAATAGTATAGGTCGCCCGGGACAAAAAAGGGCAGTCTGACACCAGCTGAGCATCTACCTCCACTCATACCCTAGATGGATGTCCCCAGAGAAGAAGATTGAACCAGACAGGACCCTAAGCCAAAATCGAATCCATTGCTTTGGTTTACAGGCATGTCTCCTCAAAACCCTGGATTCCAATACCAGCATTGGGGTTTTCCTGAGGCACCCATCAGAACCAAACACGTCTCCACAAGGAAACTTGTGCATGGGAGCTATGTCAAAAGCTGAGGAGAATACTTCAGGGTCCCGGTGCCACCGCAACATTCCAAGGCCCTCATGGACACAAACACACATTAGACCCATCCTCAGGAAAGTCCATTTCAACTCAGCCACCCCGGTTGCTCCCGCAGAGCCATCAAATCTAAACTGTCTTGTCACTAGGAGACAATTGGAATGCGAGGCGGGCTTTCCAGGCATCCATCCTCGAACGTTGGTCTGGACTCATCCATATGGGATGTCCTGGCAACGTCCAACAGGTCTCAATTGTCCCGCAGAAGGAATCCTTGGAGGGGGCATCCCACCACTCCCAACGTGGGAAAACCTCCACGCTCTCGAGAATCCGCTCCCTTCATGAAGGGGCCGTCATGAACAGAAAATCCAAGCTGAGCCAACGTCTGATCCTCGCTCTGACTTCAGATGCATGAGATATTGCTTCAGATCTTCAGGAGGTACATGCTGTGCCCTTGCCCTGAAACCCAAGTGTAGCTTGTGTTCTCAGACATCCATCCTCACACTCCTGGCCCCGAAGCCTACAAGAGTGGCAATTCCGGACCATCATTGCAGCACTCTGCCTGCCCTCTAGAAAAAATATATTGCCTAAAGAGCTGCCCAGGCACATTAAATGAGAATAAACGTACACGGCACTCGAATGTACCCAAATTATATAGTCTAACCTGGGCACTAATGCACTGTCTGACACAACCTGTGCCGGGACCTCCCTGAGCAACACCCAGACAGCTGACCGCACACTGAGCACATCAGACCCGCCATGGCCTTAGGTCATCATCTCTGCCCTACGTCAGTTTTCAGGCTTCAGAACCTAGACCTTATGTCCAATCACTGCCAAGGGGTGACTGTGATGCAGAAATCAGAACTCCTGCTTACCCAAGGCAAGAAACCTTGCGGTTGCCATGTTGTCCTACGTTCAGTGTAGGAGAAACCAGCATTCACCCTGAGGTCACGCGCATTCTTGTGTGCGACAAGGGCATAAACCCGCATTGTGACCCTCAGCGTGATTCCTGACCTCTAGTAAATCCTCTAAGTGGCTGGACCATTAGATGTCAAAATGGGCTGGACATGTCCCTAGGCCCCAATTTTTAAACAGGTTTCTGGTTGTCCAGTCACAGCTCCCCAGGGCTCTACTCTGGAAACCCTCATTTGGTGGGACACCTGAGGTTGAAAAACAAAACAAAACAAATCAACAAACAAAAAAAAAAAACGGACTTCTTCCATCCCTCAGTGTGACCCCAAAATCCTTGGACGAGGCCACACCCCCCAGAGAGTAAGACTCGTCCATTTCCCATGAAGTTACCCGGAAATTTCACGACCATGAGTGACACAATATCTAGAGACAAAAACGTGAGCAAGAGCCTCACACTCGCCCATTTTTCATATCCCAAAGTGTTCTCCTCATGGTCTTTAGATCAGTCCTGCCATACCTATGACCTGAAACATAAGCCGAGTTTGTGTGTTTCAGACAACCATCCCAACAGCTCTGGCCTACACATCCTACAGGCTCAGTCCCCTGAGGCCAAACCTGAAGACTGTGTTTGCCCTCTCCAAGGGAATTGTATGTGCCCATTCCAATGGCCACAACCCTACTAAGAGGATAAACCTCCAAAATTCCTGAGGCCATCCCAATATTTGTGGCTTCCCAGGACAAACAGGGGCAATCTGAGCCCATCTGAGCACCTACCTGCACTCAGACCCGTAGACTGATATCCCCAGAGGTAATAAGGAACGAACAGGCCCCTAGGCACGTATCAATTCCATTGCTTTGGTTGCAAAGCATCTCTCCTCAGATGCCTGGATTTCAATTACAGCATATGGCTGCTTCTTGACTCACACATCAGAACAAATCTCAGCTACACATGGGAAACTTGCACGATTG
This sequence comes from Mustela putorius furo, assembly GCF_011764305.1. Classification (NCBI taxonomy): domain Eukaryota; kingdom Metazoa; phylum Chordata; class Mammalia; order Carnivora; family Mustelidae; genus Mustela; species Mustela putorius. Next base: position 328,095 of record NW_025422165.1, on the reverse strand, counting down.
AGCTGTGTGAAAGCCTCTCTTTAGGAGAACCCTTCAGGGCCCCAGTGCGACTGCTTCATTCCAAGGTCTCCATAGACACAAAATCATATTAGGTCACATGCAAGGGAGAGTCCATTTCAACTCAGTCTCCTTGGTTGCTCCCCCAGATCCAGCAGATCTGAACTGTCTTGTTGCTTGGAGACAATTGGAATGGGAGGTACGCTACCCAGCCCTCCTTCCTTAGAACCCTGCTCGGAATCATTGTCCTGGAGCCAACCAACAGGTCTCAATTGTCCTGCAGAAGAATCTTTGCAATTGGGACCTTCTCATAACTCCCATCGTCGGAAAATCCCCATGGCCTCGTGATCCCCCCCCCTCAAGATGGGGCCCTCAGGGACAGAATGTCCAACCTGAGCGATCGTCTGATCCTCGCCCTGACTTCAGATGCACGAGATCTAGATTCAGGACTGTAGATTGTGCCTGCCAAATCCTCACCCAGATAACTAGGCCTAGCTTGGGTCTCAGACTTCCGTCCTCAGACTACTGGCCCACACGCCCCTCCAATTTGGCAATTTAGAACTACAATGCAGCACTCAGCCTGCCCTCCAGAAGAAAAAACATTGCACTCTGTGGCTACCCAGAAACCCCAAATGAGGATCAACCTGCACGCCATTCGGCTGTACCCCAAATATATAGGCTGACTTGGGCACTAATGCCCTTTCTGAGACAGCCTGAGTCTGGACCTCCTGGCCCCACCCAGATAGCTGGCCGCACACTGAGCACATCGGACCCGCCATGGCCTTAGGTCGTCATCTCTTCACAACCTCGGTTTTCAGGCTTCAGAACCTAGACCTTATCTCCAATCACGGCCCGGGTTTGAAAATAATACAGAAATCAGAACTCTTTCCCCATGGCAAGAAACTTTGTGGTTGGCATGTTGTACAAGAATCAGTGTAGTTGAAACCAGTGTGGCCCAAGAGGCCCCGCCCATGCTTGCGGGACACATTGGTCACAAACACACATTGAGACCCTCAGACAGTACCCAGTCCTCAGCTAAGGCTTCCATTGCTTTGGTTTCCAGGCATCTCTCCTCAGAGGCCTGCATTTCAATAACAGCATATGGCTGTTTCTTGACTCACCCATCAGAACAAATCTCATCTACACATGGGAAACTTGCACGATGGAGCTGTGTGAAAGCCTCTCTTTAGGAGAACCCTTCAGGGCCCCAGTGCCACCGCTTCATTCCAAGGTCTCCATACACACAAAATCATATTAGGACACATCCACGGGAGAGTCCTTTTCAACTCAGCCTCCTCGGTTGCTCCCCCAGATCCAGCAGATCTAACCTGTCTTGTTGCTTGCAGACAATTGGAATGCGAGGTGGGCTACCCAGCCATCCATCCTTAGAACCCTGCTCGGAATCGTTGTCCTGGAGCCAACCAACAGGTCTCAATTGTCCTGCAGAAGAATCTTTGCAGTTGGGAGCTTCTCACAACTCCCATCGTGGGAAAACCCGCATGGCCTCGTGATCCACGCCCCCCCTTCAAGAAGGGGCCATCAGGGACAGAATGTCCAACCTGAGCGATCGTCTGATCCTCGCCCTGACTTCAGATGCACGAGATCTAGATTCAGGTCTCACCCAGAAACCTAGGCCTAGCTTGGGTTCTCAGACTTCCGTCCTCAGACTACTGGCCCACAAGCCCTCCAGTTTGGCAATCCAGAACTACAGTGCAGCACTCTGCCTGCCCTCCAGAAGAAAAACATTGCTGTCTGGGGCTACCCAGAAACCCCAAATGAGATTCAACCTGCACGCCATTCGGCTGTACCCCAAATATATAGGCTGACCTGGGCACTAATGCCCTTTCTGAGACAGCCTGAGTCTGGACCTCCTGGCCCCACCCAGACAGCTGGCCGCACACTGAGCTCATATGACCTGCCATGGCCTTAGGACTTCATCTCTTCTCAATCTCGGGTTTTCAGGCTTCAGAACCTAGACATTATCTCCAATCACGGCCCGGGTTTGAAAATGATGCAGAAATCAGAATGCTTTCCCCCCCATGGCAAGAAACCTTGTGGTTGGCATGTTGTCCAAGGTTCAGTGTACTTGAAACCAGTGTGGCCCATGAGGCCCCGCCCATGCTAGCGCGGGCCACATTGGTCACAAACACACATTGTGACCCTCAGCCTGAGCCCAGTCCTCAGGTAAGGCCTCTCAGTGGCTGGATGGAGAGACAGCATATTGGGCTTGCCATGCCCCTAGGCCCCAATTTTTAACCATAGTTCGGGTTGTCCCTTCACTCTTCCCCCAGGGCTCTCATTTGGAATTCCTCTTTTGGTCGGACACCTGAGGTAACAAACCTAAAAGGAGTCCTCCCATCCCACAGATTGATGAAAAACAATTGGGATCGGGGCCAAGTCCACAGAGAGCAAGATTCGTCCATGGCCCATGATGCCTCCCCAACATTCCACGGCCATCGCTGATACAAAATCCAGAGACAAAAGCCTGAGCACGCGCCTCAGACTCGCTCATTCTTCATATCCTGAAGAGTTCTTCAGTAAGAACCTACACGTCACTCGAAGTCACCCAAAATATATAGTCTAACGTGGGCACTAATGCACTGTCTGACAACCTGAGCCCGGACGTCGTGACCAACACCCAGACAGCTGACCGCACACTGAGCACATCAGACCCGCCACGGCCTTAGGTCATCATCTCTTACCTACCTCAGTTTTCAGTCTTCAAAACCTAGACCTTATCTCCAATCACTGCCCAGGGGTGACTATGATGCAGAAATCAGAACTCTTCCTTACCCAAGGCAAGAATCCATGTGGTTGGCATGTTGTCCATCGTTCAGTGTAGGAGAAACCAGCATTCACCCTGACGCCCCGCCCATTCTTGAGTGCGACGAGGGCATAAACACGCATTGTGACCCTCAGTGTGAGTCCTGTCCTCTAGTACGTCCTCTCAGTGACTGGACCATTAGATGTCATAATGGGCTTGACATGTCCCTAGGCCCCAATTTTTAACCAGATTTTCTGGTTGTCCAGTCGCCCCTCCCAGGGCTCTACTCTGGAATCCCTCATTTGCTGGGACAACCTGAGGTTGAAAAACATAACAAAACAAATCAATAACAACAGAACAACGGACTTCTTCCATCCCACAGAATGACCCCAAACTCTCTTGGACGGGGCCAAACCCCAAGAGAGTAAGACTCGTCCATTTAACATGAAGTCACCCGGAAGTTTAACGACCATGAGTGACACGATAACCAGAGACAAAAACTTGAGCAAGAGCCTCACACTCGCCCTATTTTCATATCCCGAAGAGTTCTCCTCATGGTCTGTAGATCAGTCCTGCCATACCTATGACCCGAAACATAAGCCGAGTTTGTGTTTTCAAACAACTGTCCAAACAGCCCTGGCCTACACACCCTACACAGCTCAGGCCCCTGGAGCCAAACCTGACGACTGTGCTTGCCCTCTCCAAGGGAATTGTGTGTGCCCATTCCAATGGCCACAACCCAACTAAGAGGATAAACCTCCAAAGTCCCTGAGGCCCATCCCAATATTTGTGGCTTCCCAGGACAAACAGGGGCAATCTGGGCCCATCTGAGCGCCTACCGGCACTCAGACCCGTAGACTGATGTCCCCAGAGGTAAAAAGGAACGAAACAGGCCCCTAGGCACATATCCGATCCATTGCTTTGGTTTCCAGGCATCTCTCCTCAGAGGAATGGATTTCAATAACAGCATATGGCTGTTTCTTGACTCACCCATCAGAACAAATCTCATCTACACATGGGAAACTTGCACGATGGAGCTGTGTGAAAGCCTCTCTTTAGGAGAACCCTTCAGGGCCCCAGTGCCACCGCTTCATTCCAAGGTCTCCATAGACACAAAATCATATTAGGACACATCCACGGGAGAGTCCATTTCAACTCAGCCTCCTCGGTTGCTCCCCCAGAATCCAGCAGATCTAACCTGTCTTGTTGCTTGCAGACAATTGGAATGCGAGATGGGCTACCCAGCCATCCATCCTAAGAAGCCTGCTTGGAATCGTTGTCCTGGAGCCAACCAACAGGTCTCAATTGTCCTGCAGAAGAATCTTTGCAGTTGGGAGCTTCTCACAACTCCATCATCGTGGGAAAAACCCGCATGGCCTCGTGATCCCCCCCCCCATCACGAAGGGGCCATCAGGGACAGAATGTCCAACCTGAGCGATCGTCTGATCCTCGCCCTGACTTCAGATGCACGAGATCTAGATTCAGGTCTCAACCCAGAAACCTAGGCCTAGCTTGGGTTCTCAGACTTCCGTCCTCAGACTACTGGCCCACAAGCCCTCCAGATTGGCAATCCAGAACTACAATGCAGCACTCTGCCTGCCCCTCCAGAAGAAAAACATTGCCGTCTGGGGCTACCCAGAAATCCCAAAATGAGATTCAACCTGCACGCCATTCGGCTTGTACCCCCAAAATATATAGGCTGACCTGGGCACTAATGCCCTTTCTGAGACAGCCTGAGTTCTGGACCTCCTGGCCCCACCCAGACAGCTTGGCCGCACACTGAGCTCATATGACCTGCCATGGCCTTAGGACTTCATCTCTTTCTCAATCTCGGGTTTCAGGCTTTCAGAACCTAGACACCTTATCTCCAATCACGGCCCGGGTTTGAAATGATGATGCAGAAATCAGAACGCTTTTCCCCATGGCAAAAAACCTTGTGGTGTTGGGCATGTTGTCCAAGGTTCAGTGTACTTGGAAACCAGTGTGGCCCATGAGGCCCCGCCCCATGCTTGTGGGCCAATTGGTCACAAACACACATTGTGACCCCCAGCCTGAGCCCAGTCCTCAGGTAAGGCCTCTCATTGGCTGGATGGAGAGAGACAGCATATTGGGCTTGCCATGCCCTAGGCCCCCATTTTTTAACCATAGTTCGGGTTGTCCTCCCTTCACTCTTCCATCAGGGCTCTGGGATTTGGAATTCCTCTTTTGGTGGGACACCTGAGGTAACAAACCTGAAAGGAGTCCTCCCATCCCACAGATTGACGAAAAACATTGGGGATCGGGGCCAAGTCCACAGAGAGGCAAGATTTCGTCCATGGCCCATGAATGCCTCCCCAACATTCCACGGCCATCCAGCTGACATGGATACAAAATCCCAAGACAAAAGCCTGAGCAACGCCCTCAGACTCTCTCATTCTCATATCCTGAAGAGTTCTTCAGATAAGAACCTACCACGTCACTCGAATGCACTTGTCCCAAAATATAGAGTCTAACCTGGGCACTAATGCACTGTCCTGACAACCTGAGCCCGGACCTCGTGACCAACACCCGAACAGCTGGCCGCAAGCACTGAGCAACATTCAGACCCGCCATGTCCTTAGGTCTCATCATCTCTTCCCCAACCTCAGTTTTCAGTCTTCAGAACCTAAACCTTATCTCCAATCACTGCCCAGGGGTGACTGTGAAAGCAGAAAAATCAAAACTCTTCCTTACCAATGGCAAGAAACCATTGTGTTGGTCATGTTTGTCCAACGTTCAGTGTAGGAGAAACCAGCAGTTTTCACCCTGAGGCCCCCCGCCCATTCTTGAGTGCTACGAGGGCAATAACACCGCGCATTGTGACCCTCAGCCGTGAGTCCCGGTCCTCCCCAGTACGTCCTCTCAGTGGCTGGACCAAACCCATGAGATTTCATAATGGGGTTTTACACTGTCCCTAGGCCCCAATTTTTAACCAGATTTCTGGTTGTCCAGGGCCCCTCCCCCCCAGGGCTCTAACTCTGGAATCCCTCCATTTGGGGGATCACCTGAGGTTGAAAAACACAACAAAACCACATTCAACAACAACAGACACAACGAGACTTACTCGTCCATCCCACAGAAGATATGACCCCAAACTCTTTGGGAGCTGGGCCCAAAACCCCCAGAGAGTAAGAAGCCGTCCATTTTCCCATGAAGTCACCCGGAAATTTCACGACATTTGAGTGACACGATATCCAGAGACAAAAAACTTGAGCAAGAGCATATAACACTCGCCACTTTTTTTCACATATCCCGAAAGAGTTCATCCCTCAATAGGCTTCTGCTAGAGCATCCACATAAGGACTGTGCCTCCCCAGCATCATATACCTATTCTGACCGGTCCCCTGTCAAACATAAGCCCGAAGTTTGGAGATTTTCAAAGACAAGGTGTCCAAATAGCGTCTTGGCCTACATCAAATGGTCCTTCCAGTCTCAGCAGCCATTGGACGGCCAAACCTGACGAGGTGCCTTGTCCTCTAAGGGAATTGTAGATGGACCCGCTTGCCCAAAATCCCCATCACAGCCACAAAAGTCCCCATAGAACAAAATGACCTCCAGCATAGGGGCTGAGGCCACACCAAATTCCCAAAACTCGTCTCCCCAGGGACAAGGGCAATTCTGGGCCCCTCGATGAAATACTCCGCGCACCATTGCACATAGACATACCCTTAGACTGCTCGTCAAGGACACCAAACTAAACTAGACATGCCCCAGGCCCCGAAAGGTCCTCCCATTGCTCAGCCCTAGGTTGCCATGCGAGGCGTTGGTCATTGGATAATGTATTGTCAAGTCAACGATTGGCAGGTGAGGCGGCAAAGTATCCATCCTTGAACGTTCGAATCTGAACTCCATATGGGACTCCCATCGTGGGACGAGTCACGAGGAATACCGCTGGGAATCTGAAGATTCGGTCTTCACCCCCCGAAACCCGGCGTGGGAAAAGTCCACGTCCTCGAACGTGCTCGCCTGATCATGTGATCCAGGTCTTGAACAGAACACCAAGATGAGCCATGAAGACAGATCCTCGAGGGATGAGTCAGATGCATGAGATATTGCTGGCCTCCGCTCGAGGTACCCCTACCCCCCTATTCCAGGAACTCCTTAGGGCCTAGCTTGGGTTCTCAGACTTCCGTCCCATACTACTGGCCCACAAGCCCTCCATTTTGGCAATCCAGACTACAATGCAGCACTCTGCCTGCCCTCGAAAGAAAAACAAAAAAACATGCCCTCGGGGCTACCCAGCAAACCCCAAATGAGGATCACCTGCACGCCATGGGGCTGTACCCAAAATATATAGGCTTGACCTGGGCACTAATGCCCGTTCTGACACAGAGTGAGCCTTAACTTACCTGCTAAGCACACCCCGGACACGAATGGCCGCACACTCAGAGCACTCGCGACCCGCCATGGCCTTATGGTCATCATCTCTCTTCCCTACCTCAGTTTTCAGGGCTTCAGAACCTAGACCTTATCTCTCCAATCACTGCCCAACTAGGGTTGACTGTTATGCAGGGAAAGAAAAATCAGAACTCTTCCCTTAACCATGGCAAGAAACAACTTGTGGTTTGGCATGTTGTGCCAACGTTCAGTGTAGGGAGAAAACCAGCATTCCACCTGAGGCCCCCGCCCATTTCTGAGTGCGACTAGGGCAATAACACGCATTGTGACCCTCAGCTTGAGTACTGTCCTCTAGTACGTCCTCTCAGTGGCTGGACCATTAGAGTCTTATTGGGCTTGACATGTCCCTAGGCCCCAATTTTTAACCCAGATTTCTGGTTGTCCATTCGCCCCTCCCCAGGACTCTACTCTGGAATCTCTCATTTGGTGGGACACCTGAGGTTGAAAAACAAAACAAAACAAATCAACAACAATAGAGCAACGGACTTCTTCCATTCCACAGAATGACCCCAAACTCTTTGGACGGGGCCAAACCCCAGAGAGTAAGACTCGTCCATTTCCCATGAAGTCACCCGGAAATTTCACGACCATGAGTGACAAGATATCCAGAGACAAAAACTTGAGCAGAGCCTCACACTCGCCCCCTTTTTCATATCCCGAAGAGTTTTCCTTATGGTCTGTAGATCAGTCCTGCCATACCTATGACCCGAAACATAAGCCGAGTTTGTGTGTTTTCAGACAACTGTCCAAACAGCCCTGGCCTACACACCCTACAGGCTCAGGCCCCTGGAGCCAAACCTGACGACTGTGATTGCCCTCTCCACCACGGGAATTGTATCTGCCCATTCCAATGGCCACAACCCTCCTAAGAGTATAAACCTCCAAAGTCCCTGAGGCCATCCCAATATTTGTGGCTTCCCAGGGCAAATGGGGCAATCTGGGCCCATCTGAGCACCTACCGGCAAACAGACCCGTAGACTGATGTCCCCAGACGTAAAAAAAAGGAACGAACAGGCCCCTAGGCACCTCTCGGATCCATTGCTTTTGTTTCCAGGCATCTCTCCCTCAGAGGCCTGGATTTCAATAACAGCATATGGCTGTTTCTTGACTCACCCATCAGAACAAATCTCATCTACACATGGGAAACTTGCACGATGGAGCTGTGTGAAAGCCTCTCTTTAGGAGAACCCTTCAGGGCACCAGTGCCACCGCTTCATTCCAAGATCTCCATAGACACATAATCATATTAGGACACATCCACGGGAGACTCCATTTCAACTCAGCCTCCTTGGTTGCTCGCCCAGATCCAGCAGATCTAAACTGTCTCTCGTTGCTTGGAGATAAATGGAATGCGAGGTGGTCTACCCAGCCACCCATCCTTAGAACCCTGCTCGAATCGTTGTCCTGGTGCCAAGGAACAGGTCTCAATTGTCCTGCAGAAGAATCTTTGCAGTTGGGAGCGTCTCAGAACTCCCATTGTGGGAAATCCCCCATGGCCTCGTGATCCACCCTCCTTCAAGAAGGGGCCATCAGGGACAGAATGACAAACCTGAGCGATCGTCTGATCCTCGCCCTGACTTCAGATGCACGAGATCTTGATTCACGTCTGTAGATTGTGCCTGCCATATCCTCACCCAGAAACCTAGGCCTAGCTTGGGTTCTCAGACTTCCGTCCTCACACTACTGGCCCACAAGCCCTCCAGTTTGGCAATCCAGAACTACAATGCAGCACTCTGCCTGCCCTCCAGAAGAAAAACATTGCCACATGGGGCTACCGAGAAAAACCAAATGAGGATCAACGGGGCACGCCATTCGGCTGTACCCCAAATATATAGGCTGACTTGGGCACTAATGCCCTTTCTGACACAGCCTGATCCTGGAAATCCTGGCCCCACCCAGACAACTGGCCGCACACTGAGCACATCGGACCCCTCATGGCCTTAGGTCGCCATCTCTTCTCAACCTCGGTTTTCAGGCTTCAGAACCTAGACATTATCTCTAATCACGGCCTGGTTTGATATGATGCAGAAATCAGTACTCTTTCCCCATGGCAAGAAACCTTGTGGTTGGCATGTTGTCCAAGGTTCAGTGTAGTTGAAACCAGTGTGGCCCATGAGGCCCCGCCCATGCTTGCGGGTCACATTGGTCACAAACACACATTGTGACCCTCAGCCTGAGCCCAGTCCTCAGGTAAGGCCTCTCAGTGGCTGGATGGAGAGACAGCATATTGGGCTTGCAATGCCCCTAGGCCCCAATTTTTAACCATAGTCCGGGTTGTCCCTTCACTCTTCCCCAGGGCTTTGCTTTGGAATTCCTCTTTTTGTGGAACCTGAGGTAACAAACCTGTAAGGAGTCCTCCCATCCCACAGATTGACGGATAACAATTGGGATAGGGCCAAATCCACAGAGAACAAGATTCGTCCATGGACCATGAGGCCTCCCCAACCTTCCACGGACATCGCTGACAAAAAATCAAGAGACAAAAGCCTGAGCACGCGCCTCAGACTCGCTCATTCTTCATATCCTGAAGAGTTCTTCAGATAAGAACCTACACGGCACTCGAATGCACCCAAAATATATTGTCTAACCTGGGCACTAATGCACTGTCTGACAACCTGAGCCCGGACCTATTGACCAACACCCAGACAGCTGACCGCACACTGGGCACATCAGACCCAGCATGTCCTTAGGTGATCATCTCTTCCCTACCTCAGTTTTCAGGCTTCAGAACCTAGACCTTATCTCCAATCACTGCCCAGGGGTGACTGTGATGCAGAAATCAGAACTCTTCCTTACCCATAGCAAGAAAAACCTTGTGGTTGGCATGTTGTCCAACGTTCAGTGTAGGAGAAACCAGCATTCAGCCTGAGGCCCCCGCCCATTCTTGAGTGCGACGAGGGCATAAACACGCATTGTGACCCTCAGCTTGAGTACTGTCCTCTAGTACGTCCTCTCAGTGGCTGGACCATTAGATGTCTTATTGGGCTTGACATGTCCCTAGGCCCCAATTTTTTAACCAGATTTCTGGTGTGTCCATTCGCCCCTCCCCAGGACTCTACTCTGGAATCTCTCATTTGGTGGGACACCTGAGGTTGAAAAACAAAACAAAACAAATCAACAACAATAGAGCAACGGACTTCTTCCATTCCACAGAATGACCCCAAACTCTTTGGACGGGGCCAAACCCCAGAGAGTAAGACTCGTCCATTTCCCATGAAGTCACCCGGAAATTTCACGACCATGAGTGACAAGATATCCAGAGACAAAAACTTGAGCAGAGCCTCACACTCGCCCTTTTTTCATATCCCGAAGAGTTTTCCTTATGGTCTGTAGATCAGTCCTGCCATACCTATGACCCGAAACATAAGCCGAGTTTGTGTTTTCAGACAACTGTCCAAACAGCCCTGGCCTACACACCCCCTACAGGCTCAGGCCCCTGGAGCCAAACCTGACGACTGTGATTGCCCTCTCCACGGGAATTGTATCTGCCCATTCCAATGGCCACAACCCTCCTAAGAGTATAAACCTCCAAAGTCCCTGAGGCCATCCCAATATTTGTGGCTTCCCAGGGCAAATGGGGCAATCTGGGCCCATCTGAGCACCTACCGGCAAACAGACCCGTAGACTGATGTCCCCAGACGTAAAAAGGAACGAACAGGCCCCTAGGCACCTCTCGGATCCATTGCTTTTGTTTCCAGGCATCTCTCCTCAGAGGCCTGGATTTCAATAACAGCATATGGCTGTTTCTTGACTCACCCATCAGAACAAATCTCATCTACACATGGGAAACTTGCACGATGGAGCTGTGTGAAAGCCTCTCTTTAGGAGAACCCTTCAGGGCACCAGTGCCACCGCTTCATTCCAAGGTCTCCATAGACACATAATCATATTAGGACACATCCACGGGAGACTCCATTTCAACTCAGCCTCCTTGGTTGCTCGCCCAGATCCAGCAGATCTAAACTGTCTCGTTGCTTGGAGATAAATGGAATGCGAGGTGGTCTACCCAGCCACCCATCCTTAGAACCCTGCTCGAATCGTTGTCCTGGTGCCAAGGAACAGGTCTCAATTGTACTGCAGAAGAATCTTTGCAGTTGGGAGCTTCTCAGAACTCCCATTGTGGGAAATCCCCCATGGCCTCGTGATCCACCCTCCTTCAAGAAGGGGCCATCAGGGACAGAATGACAAACCTGAGCGATCGTCTGATCCTCGCCCTGACTTCAGATGCACGAGATCTTGATTCACGTCTGTAGATTGTGCCTGCCATATCCTCACCCAGAAACCTAGGCCTAGCTTGGGTTCTCAGACTTCCGTCCTCACACTACTGGCCCACAAGCCCTCCAGTTTGGCAATCCAGAACTACAATGCAGCACTCTGCCTGCCCTCCAGAAGAAAAACATTGCCACATGGGGCTACCCAGAAAACCCAAATGAGGATCAACGGGGCACGCCATTCGGCTGTACCCCAAATATATAGGCTGACTTGGGCACTAATGCCCTTTCTGACACAGCCTGATCCTGGAAATCCTGGCCCCACCCAGACAACTGGCCGCACACTGAGCACATCGGACCCCTCATGGCCTTAGGTCGCCATCTCTTCTCAACCTCGGTTTTCAGGCTTCAGAACCTAGACCTTATCTCTAATCACGGCCTGGTTTGAAAATGATGCAGAAATCAGTACTCTTTCCCCATGGCAAGAAACCTTGTGGTTGGCATGTTGTGCAAGGTTCAGTGTAGTTGAAACCAGTGTGGCCCATGAGGCCCCGCCCATGCTTGCGGGTCACATTGGTCACAAACACACATTGTGACCCTCAGCCTGAGCCCAGTCCTCAGGTAAGGCCTCTCAGTGGCTGGATGGAGAGACAGCATATTGGGCTTGCCATGCCCCTAGGCCCCAATTTTTAACCATAGTCCGGGTTGTCCCTTCACTCTTCCCCAGGGCTTTGCTTTGGAATTCCTCTTTTTGTGGAACCTGAGGTAACAAACCTGAAAGGAGTCCTCCCATCCCACAGATTGACGGAAAACAATTGGGATAGGGCCAAATCCACAGAGAACAAGATTCGTCCATGGACCATGAGGCCTCCCCAACCTTCCACGGACATCGCTGACAAAAAATCAAGAGACAAAAGCCTGAGCACGCGCCTCAGACTCGCTCATTCTTCATATCCTGAAGAGTTCTTCAGATAAGAACCTACACGGCACTCGAATGCACCCAAAATATATTGTCTAACCTGGGCACTAATGCACTGTCTGACAACCTGAGCCCGGACCTATTGACCAACACCCAGACAGCTGACCGCACACTGGGCACATCAGACCCAGCATGTCCTTAGGTGATCATCTCTTCCCTACCTCAGTTTTCAGGCTTCAGAACCTAGACCTTATCTCCAATCACTGCCCAGGGGTGACTGTGATGCAGAAATCAGAACTCTTCCTTACCCATAGCAAGAAACCTTGTGGTTGGCATGTTGTCCAACGTTCAGTGTAGGAGAAACCAGCATTCAGCCTGAGGCCCCGCCCATTCTTGAGTGCGACGAGGGCATAAACACGCATTGTGACCCTCAGCTTGAGTACTGTCCTCTAGTACGTCCTCTCAGTGGCTGGACCATTAGATGTCTTATTGGGCTTGACATGTCCCTAGGCCCCAATTTTTAACCAGATTTCTGGTTGTCCATTCGCCCCTCCCCAGGACTCTACTCTGGAATCTCTCATTTGGTGGGACACCTGAGGTTGAAAAACAAAACAAAACAAATCAACAACAATAGAGCAACGGACTTCTTCCATTCCACAGAATGACCCCAAACTCTCTTTGGACGGGGCCAAACCCCAGAGAGTAAGACTCGTCCATTTCCCATGAAGTCACCCGGAAATTTCACGACCATGAGTGACAAGATATCCAGAGACAAAAACTTGAGCAGAGCCTCACACTCGCCCTTTTTTCATATCCCGAAGAGTTTTCCTTATGGTCTGTAGATCAGTCCTGCCATACCTATGACCCGAAACATAAGCCGAGTTTGTGTTTTCAGACAACTGTCCAAACAGCCCTGGCCTACACACCCTACAGGCTCAGGCCCCTGGAGCCAAACCTGACGACTGTGATTGCCCTCTCCACGGGAATTGTATCTGCCCATTCCAATGGCCACAACCCTCCTAAGAGTATAAACCTCCAAAGTCCCTGAGGCCATCCCAATATTTGTGGCTTCCCAGGGCAAATGGGGCAATCTGGGCCCATCTGAGCACCTACCGGCAAACAGACCCGTAGACTGATGTCCCCAGACGTAAAAAGGAACGAACAGGCCCCTAGGCACCTCTCGGATCCATTGCTTTTGTTTCCAGGCATCTCTCCTCAGAGGCCTGGATTTCAATAACAGCATATGGCTGTTTCTTGACTCACCCATCAGAACAAATCTCATCTACACATGGGAAACTTGCACGATGGAGCTGTGTGAAAGCCTCTCTTTAGGAGAACCCTTCAGGGCACCAGTGCCACCGCTTCATTCCAAGGTCTCCATAGACACATAATCATATTAGGACACATCCACGGGAGACTCCATTTCAACTCAGCCTCCTTGGTTGCTCGCCCAGATCCAGCAGATCTAAACTGTCTCGTTGCTTGGAGATAAATGGAATGCGAGGTGGTCTACCCAGCCACCCATCCTTAGAACCCTGCTCGAATCGTTGTCCTGGTGCCAAGGAACAGGTCTCAATTGTCCTGCAGAAGAATCTTTGCAGTTGGGAGCTTCTCAGAACTCCCATTGTGGGAAATCCCCCATGGCCTCGTGATCCACCCTCCTTCAAGAAGGGGCCATCAGGGACAGAATGACAAACCTGAGCGATCGTCTGATCCTCGCCCTGACTTCAGATGCACGAGATCTTGATTCACGTCTGTAGATTGTGCCTGCCATATCCTCACCCAGAAACCTAGGCCTAGCTTGGGTTCTCAGACTTCCGTCCTCACACTACTGGCCCACAAGCCCTCCAGTTTGGCAATCCAGAACTACAATGCAGCATTCTGCCTGCCCTCCAGAAGAAAAACATTGCCACATGGGGCTACCCAGAAACCCCAAATGAGGATCAACGGGGCACACCATTCGGCTGTACCCCAAATATATAGGCTGACTTGGGCACTAATGCCCTTTCTGACACAGCCTGATCCTGGAAATCCTGGCCCCACCCAGACAACTGGCCGCACACTGAGCACATCGGACCCCTCATGGCCTTAGGTCGCCATCTCTTCTCAACCTCGGTTTTCAGGCTTCAGAACCTAGACCTTATCTCTAATCACGGCCTGGTTTGAAAATGATGCAGAAATCAGTACTCTTTCCCCATGGCAAGAAACCTTGTGGTTGGCATGTTGTCCAAGGTTCAGTGTAGTTGAAACCAGTGTGGCCCATGAGGCCCCGCCCATGCTTGCGGGTCACATTGGTCACAAACACACATTGTGACCCTCAGCCTGAGCCCAGTCCTCAGGTAAGGCCTCTCAGTGGCTGGATGGAGAGACAGCATATTGGGCTTGCCATGCCCCTAGGCCCCAATTTTTAACCATAGTTCGGGTTGTCTCTTCACTCTTCCCCAGGGCTTTGCTTTGGAATTCCTCTTTTTGTGGAACCTGAGGTAACAAACCTGTAAGGAGTCCTCCCATCCCACAGATTGACGGAAAACAATTGGGATAGGGCCAAATCCACAGAGAACAAGATTCGTCCATGGACCATGAGGCCTCCCCAACCTTCCACGGACATCGCTGACAAAAAATCCAGAGACAAAAGCCTGAGCACGCGCCTCAGACTCGCTCATTCTTCATATCCTGAAGAGTTCTTCAGATAAGAACCTACACGGCACTCGAATGCACCCAAAATATATTGTCTAACCTGGGCACTAATGCACTGTCTGACAACCTGAGCCCGGACCTATTGACCAACACCCCAGACAGCTGACCGCACACTGGGCACATCAGACCCAGCATGTCCTTAGGTGATCATCTCTTCCCTACCTCAGTTTTCAGGCTTCAGAACCTAGACCTTATCTCCAATCACTGCCCAGGGGTGACTGTGATGCAGAAATCAGAACTCTTCCTTACCCATAGCAAGAAACCTTGTGGTTGGCATGTTGTCCAACGTTCAGTGTAGGAGAAAAACCAGCATTCAGCCTGAGGCCCCGCCCATTCTTGAGTGCGACGAGGGCATAAACACGCATTGTGACCCTCAGCTTGAGTACTGTCCTCTAGTACGTCCTCTCAGTGGCTGGACCATTAGATGTCTTATTGGGCTTGACATGTCCCTAGGCCCCAATTTTTAACCAGATTTCTGGTTGTCCATTCGCCCCTCCCCAGGACTCTACTCTGGAATCTCTCATTTGGTGGGACACCTGAGGTTGAAAAACAAAACAAAACAAATCAACAACAATAGAGCAACGGACTTCTTCCATTCCACAGAATGACCCCAAACTCTTTGGACGGGGCCAAACCCCAGAGAGTAAGACTCGTCCATTTCCCATGAAGTCACCCGGAAATTTCACGACCATGAGTGACAAGATATCCAGAGACAAAAACTTGAGCAGAGCCTCACACTCGCCCTTTTTTCATATCCCGAAGAGTTTTCCTTATGGTCTGTAGATCAGTCCTGCCATACCTATGACCCGAAACATAAGCCGAGTTTGTGTTTTCAGACAACTGTCCAAACAGCCCTGGCCTACACACCCCTACAGGCTCAGGCCCCTGGAGCCAAACCTGACGACTGTGATTGCCCTCTCCACGGGAATTGTATCTGCCCATTCCAATGGCCACAACCCTCCTAAGAGTATAAACCTCCAAAGTCCCTGAGGCCATCCCAATATTTGTGGCTTCCCAGGGCAAATGGGGCAATCTGGGCCCATCTGAGCACCTACCGGCACTCAGACCCGTAGACTGATGTCCCCAGACGTAAAAAGGAACGAACAGGCCCCTAGGCACCTATCGGATCCATTGCTTTGGTTTCCAGGCATCTCTCCTCAGAAGCCTGGATTTCAATAACAGCATATGGCTGTTTCTTGACTCACCCATCAGAACAAATCTCATCTACACATGGGAATCTTGCATGATGGGGCTGTGTGAAATCCTCTCTTTAGGAGAACCCTTCAGGGCCCCAGTGCCACCGCTTCATTCTAAGGTCTCCATAGACACAAAATCATATAAGGACACATCCACGGGAGAGTCCATTTCAACTCAGCCTCCTCGGTTGCTCCCCCAGATCCAGCAGATCTAACCTGTCTTGTTGCTTGGAGACAATTGGAATGCGAGTGGGCTACCGAGCCATCCATCCTTAGAAGCCTGCTCGGAATCGTTGTCCTGGTACCAACCAACAGGTCTCAATTGTCCTGCAGAAGAATCTATGCAGTTGGGAGCTTCCCACAACTCCCATCGCGGGAAAAACCTATGGCTTCGTGATCCACCCCCGCTTCAAGAAGGCGCCATCAGGAACAGACTGTCCAACCTGAGCGATCGTCTGATCCTCGCCCTGACTTCAGATGCACGAGATCTCGATTCAGGTCTGTAGATTGTGCCTGCCATATCCTCACCCAGAAACCTAGGCCTAGCTTGGGTCTCAGACTTCCTTCCTCAGACTACTGGCCCACAAGCCCTCCAGTTTGGCAATCCAGAAGTACAATGCAGGACTCTGCCTGACCTCCAGAAGAAAAACATTGCCCTCTGGCGTTACCCAGAAATCACAAATGAGGATAAACGGGGCACACCATTCGGCTGTACCCCAAATATATAGGCTGACCTGGGCACTAATGCCCTTTCTGACACAGCCTGATCCTGGACCTCCTGGCCACACCCAGATAGCTGGACGCACACTGAGCACATCGGACCCGACATGGCCTTAGGTCGTCATCTCTTCTCAACCTCGGTTTTCAGGCTTCAGATCCTAGAACTTATCTCCAATCACGGCCCGGGTTTGAAAACGATGCAGAAATCAGAACTCTTTCCCCATGGCAAGACACCTTGTGGTTGGCATGTTGTCCAAGATTCAGTGTAGTTGAAACCAGTGTGGCCCATGAGGCCCCGCTCATCCTTGCGGGCCACATTGGTCACAAACACACATTGTGACCCTCAGCCTGAGACCAGTCCTCAGGTACGGCCTCTCAGTGGCTGGATGGAGAGAGAGCATATTGGGCTTGCCATGCCCCTAGGCCCCAATTTTTAACCATAGTTCGGGTTGTCCCTTCACTCTTCCCCAGGGCTCTGCTTTGGAATTCCTCTTTTGATGGGACACCTGAGGTAACAAACCTGAAAGGAGTCCTCCCATCCCACAGATTGACGAAAAACAATTGGGATCGGGCCAAATCCACAGAGAGCAAGATTCGTCCATGGCCCATGAGGCCTCCCCAACATTCCACGGCCATCGCTGATACAAAATCCAGAGTCAAAAGCCTGAGCACTCGCCTCAGACTCGCTCATTCTTCATATCCTGAAGAGTTCTTCAGATAAGAACCTACAGGGCACTAGCAGCCACCCAAAATATATAGTCTAACCTGGGCACTAATTCACTGTCTGACAACCTGAGCCCGGACCTCGTGACCAACACCCAGACAGCTGACCGCACACTGAGCACATCAGACCCGCCATGGCCTTAGGTCATCATCTCTTCCCTACCTCAGTTTTTAGGCTTCAGAACCTAGACCTTACCCTACGTTTTCAGGCTTCAAAACCATGAACCTAACCCTAACCCTGACCCCTACCCTAAGCCTTATGCTAACCCTGACCTCAACAATGTCTAACCCTAACCCTGACCCTAAGTCTTTCTTAACCCTAACCCTAACACTAACCTTGTCTAAACCCAGCTCTGTTCCCTCCAGCACGGACATCCCCTGCACCCAGGCCTCCCACGTGTTGGAAGGAGGCTATTTGGGGGTCACTGGATGGGCACTGCATTGAGTGGAGTGTGAACCTTGAGCAGCATGGGGACCGGTAGCTCAGGGAGTTCTGCTGCAGCAGGAAGTTCGGTAAGGAGCCCCCAGGCAGTCGTGACCTCACTTCCCTGACGACAGAGCCCAAAGGAATTGGAACCCACTTATCCAGGAACCCCATTACAGAGAAAGCCCCCTGCCCAGCTCATTTCTAGGCACATCCTAAAGGAAGCGACATGTTCTTCTGCTGTACTGAAGCCGAGAGGATTCAGGGAGAAGAGAGCTCGCCGGCCAGACAAGTCCCCTCCCTGGCAGGTCATATCAGGTTTCCCCAACGCCTCAGGCCTTTGGCTAATAAAATCAAAAGGAGACATGAGGGGGCTCAGAGTCAGAGAGTCCCACACCTTCTATTCGTCCGGTGTAGCCCTAGGTCTCCTCCCCGTCTCTGTGTGTTTGTGTGTATGTGTGTGTCTGTGTGTGTGTGTGTGCCACTGGGTTTCTGTGTCTGTGTGTAAAGAGGACCTGGCCATGCCATCGTGGATGGAGATGCCCCAAGCAGGATGAGGCTGATATGCGGTTAGATGTCTGTTGGGTAAGTCATGTTCACACCCCAGTTTAAGGCTGCTTAATTGGGATCAGTTTTAGGGTCTACACAACTTCTGCCCAGGGTTTATCCTGAGACCCTGAATGGATGGGTCCATGACTCAGGAGCAGGGCTAACCCTAACAGTAACCACTAAGCCAGACCCTGACACTGACTGTGTGCCTGTCCCAAGCCATAACCCAAGCCCTGACCCTGACTCTGACCCTGACCCTGACTGTGATCCTTACCTGAACGCAAAACAAAACCTAAGCCTGGCAAGGACCCTGATGTGGACCCTGAACCTAAACTTAACTCTTACATTACCGTAAATATGACTAATACCTAACCATGACCCAGACCCTGACCCTAATCCTAACCCTGATGCTGATCTAAACCTGACCCTAACACTAACCCTGACACTGAATGTGAGCATGAACTTAACTCTAACCCTAAACCTAACCCTGACCCTGACACTAACACGGGCCCTGACCCGAAACCTAACGCTGAGCCTAACCCTAAAACTAACCCCTAACATTATCCCTATCTCTGACCCTAACCCGGTCTAACCCTAACCCGCAAACTATCTCTAATCCTAACTCTAACCCCACTTTAACAATAATCCTGACCCTCTCCCTGACCCTGATCATAACCCTCACTCTGAACTTTGCCTATGTCAGAACTTAACCTTAAACCTGACCCTGGCCTTGACCTTAACACTGACCCTAACCCTGACTGTAAACCTAACTCTGACCCAATCCGTGAGCCTGAACAGAATCTTAACCCTAAAGTTAACACTGATCCTGAACGTACTCATAAAACAGAACCTAAACATAAAGTTGACCTTACCATAACCCGAAACCTAATCCTGACCCTGACCCTAACCTGACACTAAACCTGTCCCAAACCTAACCCTGACCCTGACATGAACCTTGCCCCCCACACCAAAACTTGAACCTGACCCTAAATCTGACCATGACCCTGAACCTGACCCTAAACCTAACCTTCATCCTAACACTGATCCTGTCCCTGACTGTGACTGTAACACTAACCGTGACCCTACTGTGAGCCTGACTCTAAACCTAACCATGAACCTAACCCTAACCCTGACCCCTACCCTAAGCCTTACGCTAACCCTGACCTCAACGACGTCTAACCCTAACCCTGACCCTAAGTCTTTCTTAACCCTAACCCTAACACTAACCTAGTCTAAGCCCAGCCTTGCTCCCTCCAGCGGGGACAACAGCTGCACCCAGGCTTCCCAGGGACTAGGGGGAGGCTCTATGGGGGTCACTGGATGGGCACTGCGTTGAGTGGAGTGTGAGCCTTGAGCAGCTTGGGGACCGGTAGCTCAGGGAGCTCTGGTCGAGCAGGAAGTTCGGTAAGGGGCCCCCAGGCAGTGGTGACCTCACTTCCCTGACGACAGAGCCCAACGGAATTGGAACCCACGTATCCAGGCACCCCATTACAGAGAAAAACACCCCTGCCCCCAGCTCATTTCTAGGCACATCCTAAAGGAAGCGACACGTTCTTCTTTCTGTACTGAAGCTGAGAGGATGCAGGGAGAAGAGAGCTCGCCCACCAGACACGTCCCCTCCCTGGCAGGTCATATCAGGATTCACCAACGCCTCAGGCCCTTTGGCTAATAAAATCAAAACGTGACACCAGGGAGCTCAGAGTCAGAGAGTCCCACACCTTCTATTCGACTGGTGTAGCCCTAGGTCTCCTCCCTGTCTCTCTCTCTGTGTGTGCGTGTGTGAGTGTTTTGCCACTGGGTTTCTGTGTCTGTGTGTAAAGAGGACCTGGCCATGCCATCGTGGATGGAGATGCCACAAGCAGGATCAGGCTGATGATGGGTTAGATGCCTGGTGGGCAAGTCATGAGTCCATGACCCAGGAGCGGGGCGAACCCTAACAGTAACCACTAACCGTGACCCTGACACTGACTCTGAGCCTGCCCCAAACCCTAACCCGAACCCTGACCCTGACCCTGACGCTAAAACTAACCGTGATCCCGACCTGAACCCTTAATCTGAACCTGAGCCTGACACTGACCTTGTCCGGATCCTGGACCTAAAACTAACTCTGGAATAACCTAGCTATGACTCATCCCTAACCGTGACCCTGACCCTGACCCTAAACCTAATACTGACCTTGAACTAACCCTGACCATAACTGAACCCTGTCCGTGACTGTGTGCCTGACCCTAAAACTAACCCTAAGGTAACCCTAACCCTGACCCTTATACGGACATTGTACCTAAACCGAACACTGACCCTGACCCTAACACTAAGCCCTACCATAAACCAAACCCTCACCCTGACCTTACGCAGTGTAACCCTAACCCTCACGTTAACACACTACTACTTCTAACACTAACCCTAAACCCATCCCAAATTTTCCCATAAACCTAACTGTGAACCTGAACCGAACATAAAGCAAAGCCTGAACCTAAATCTGACCCTGGCCCTGACCTTCACCTGACCCTGACCCTAATCCTAACCATGACCTTAACACTGACCACTACATAACCCTGTCCCTGACCGGAATGTGGACTTTAACCAATACCTGATCCTGACACTAAACCTGACACTGGCCCAAACTTCACCCTGACCCTGACCCAGGCCATGACCATCAACCTAACCCTGACCCTAACAGTGACCCTGATCCAAACCTAACACTAACCCTGAGACTGAATGTGAGCCTGATCCTAACTCTACCCCTAAACGTAACCCTAACCCTGACAGTACCACGGGTCCTCCGCCGATCCTATCGCCGAACCTAACCCTAACACTATACTCTAACCCTACCGCGGATCCTGACCCTAACCAATCTAACCCTAACCCTCAACCTAACTCTAACCCTAACACTAAACGTAAACTTTAACAATAACCCTTACCTTATACCTGACTATGATCATAACCCTAACCCTGAACTTTGCCTCTACCAGACCCTGACCCTAAACCTGACCCTGGCCCTGACCCTAAACCTAACCATGACACTAACACTGACCACTACATAACCTTGTCCCTAACCCAAATGTGGACTTTGAACCAATACCTGATCCTGACCCTAAACCTGACACTGGCTCTAAACTTCACCCTGACCCTGACCCAGGCCATGATCATAAACCTAACCCTGAGCCTAATAGTGATCCCGACCCTGACCTGAACACTAAACCTGAGCCTGGCTGTTAGCCTACCCTACTCTAACCGTAAATGTAACCCTGACCCTGACATTAACGTGGGCCCTACCCCGAATCCTATTGCTGAAACTAACCCTAACACTAACCCCTAACCTACCACGGACCCTGACCCTAACAAGTTCAAACCCTAACCATCAACCTAACGCTAACCCTAACACTAACGCTGAACTTTAACAATAACCCTGACCCTAGCTGACTATGATCATAACCCGGAACCTGAACTTTGCCTATACCAGACACTGACCCTAAACCTAACCCTGAACTTTGCTATTAGAGACCCTGATCCTAATCCTGACCCTGGCCGTGACCCTAAACCTAACCATGACCCTAACAATGACCACTACATAACCCTGTCCCTGACCCGAATGTGGACTTTAAACCAATACCTGATCCTGACCGTAAACCTGACACTGGCCCTAGACTTCACCCTGACCCTGAGAAAGGCAAACCATAAACCTAACCCTGACCCTGACCATAACAGTGACCCTGACCCTGACCCTAACAATCATGACCCTGAATGTGAGCCTGAACCTAACTCTTACCCTTAACATAACCCTGAATCTGACACTAACACGGGCCCTGACCCGAAACCTAATGCTGAACCTAACCCTAATACTAACCCCTAACATTATCCCTGACTCTGACCCTAACCCGGTCTAACCTAACCCTCAAACTACCTCTAAGCCTTACTCTAACCCCACTTTAACAATAATCCTGACCCTCTCCCTGACCCTGATCATAACCCTAACTCTGAACTTTGCCTATGTCAGACCTTAACCTTAAACCTGACCCTGGCCTTGACCTTAATACTGACCCTAACCCTGACTGTAAACCTAACTCTGACCCAATCCGTGAGCCTGAACAGATTAGTAACCCTAAAGCTAACACTGATCCTGAACCTACTCATAAAACAGAACCTAAACATAAAGCTGACCTTACCATAACCATAAACCTAATCCTGACCCTGACCCTAACCCTGACACTAAACTAGTCCCAAACCTAACCCTGACCCTGACATGAACCTTGCCCCCAACAAAACTTGAACCTGACCCTAAATCTGACCATAACCCTGAACCTGACCCTTAACCTAACCGTCACCCTAACACTGACCCTGACCCTGACTCTGACAGTAATGGTAACCCTGACCCTATTGTGAGCCTGGACCCTAAACCTAACCATGAACCTAACCCTAAACCTGACCCCTACCCTAACCCTAACACTAACCCTGACCCCAACGATGTCTCACCCTAACCCTAACCCTAACCCTAAGTCTAAGTCTCTCGCTAACACTAACCCTAACCCTAACCCTAACCCTAACCCTAACCTTAACTCGGTCTGAACCCATCTCTGTTCCCTGAAGCGGGGACAATAGTTGCATCCAGGACACCCAGGGGCTGGGATTGGCTGTGTGGGGGGGTCACTGGATGAACAGGGCATGGAGTGGTGGGTGAGCCTTGAGCAGCTAGGGGATGGGCACGCTCACGGTGCTCTGGTGGGAGCAGAAAGTTTGGTAAGGAGCCCCCATTCAATGGTGACCTCACTTCCCTGACGACAGAGCCCAACGGAATTAGAATCCACGTATCCAGGCACCCCATTACAGAGAAAACCCCCCTGCCCAGCTCATTTCTAGGCACATCCTAAAGGAAGTGACATGTTCTTCTGCTGTACTGAAGCCCTGAGGATGCAGGGAGAAGAGAGCTCACCCACCATACACGTCCCCTCACTGGCAGGTTATATCAGGCTTCCCCAACGCCTCAGGCCCTTTGGCAAATAAAATCAAAAGGTGACACCAGGGGGCTCAGAGTCAGAGAGTCCCACACCTTTTAATTGAGCGGTATAGCTCTAAGTCTCCTCCCCATGTGTGTGTGTGTGTGTGTGTGTGTGTTGTGTGTGTGTGTGTGTGTGTGTGTGTGTGCTCTGGGTGTCTGTGGCTCTGTGTGTAAAGAGGACCTGGCCATGCCATCGTGGGTGAAGATGTCCCAAGCAGGAGCAGGCTGATGAGGGGTTAGATGCCTGGTGGGCAGGTCATGTTTACATCCCAGTGTAATGCTGGCTAAGTGGGATCGGGTGTGGGGTCTACAGCCTTCTGCCCAGGGTTTTTCCTGAGAACCTAAAGGGAGGGGACAATGAACCAGGAGCGGGGAGAACCCTAACAGTAACCACTGACCCTGACCCTGAACTGTGAGCCTGCCCCAAACCCTAACCCGAGCCCTGACCCTGACACTGACTCTAACCCTGACCGTGATCCTGACCTGAACCCTAAACCTAAACCTAAGCCTGATGCTGACCCTGATCCGGACCCTGAAACTAAAACTAAGTCTGAGATAACCTAACTATGACTCATCTCTAAACAGGACCCTGACCTGACCCTAATCGTAATCCTGACACTGACCTAACCCTGACCCTAACCCTAACCCTGACCCTGACTGTGTGCCTGACCCTAAACCTAAACCTAAAGGTAACCCTAACACTGACCCTAATATGGACCTTGTACCCAAACCGAACACTGACCCTGAACCTAACACTAACCCCTACCCTAAACCAAACCCTCACCCTGACCTTACCCTGTCTAACCCTAACCCTCACGATAACACTACTTCTAACTCTAACCCTAACCCCATCCCAAACTTTTCCCCTAAACCTAACTGTGAACCTGAACCGAACATAAAGCAAAGACTGAACCTAAACCTGACCCTGGCCCTGACCTTAACCTGACTCTGACCCTGACCCTAATCCTAACCATGACCTTAACACTGACCACTACATAACCCTGTCCCTGACCCGAATGTGGACTTTAACCAATACCTGATCCTGACGCTAAACCTGACACTGGCCCTAAACTTCACCATGACCCTGACCCAGGCCATGACCATCAACCTAACCCTGACCCTAACAGTGACCCTGATCCAAACCTAACACTAACCCTGAGACGGAATGTGAGCCTGACCCTAACTCTACCCCTAAACGTAACCTTAACCCTGACACTACCACGGGTCCTCCGCTGATCCTATCGCTGAACCTAACCCTAACACTATACTCTAACCCTTCCTCGAACCCTGACCCTAAACATGTCTAACCCTAACCCTCAACCTAACTCTAACCCTAACACTAACCCTAAACTTTAACAATAACCCTTACCCTATACCTGCCTATGATCATAACCCTAACCCTGAACTTTGCCTCTACCAGACCCTGACCCTAAACCTGGCCCTGGCCCTGACCCTAAACCTAACCATGACACTAACACTGACCACTACATAACCTTGTCCCTAACCCAAATGTGGACTTTGAACCAATACCTGATCCTGACCCTAAACCTGACACTGGCTCTAAACTTCACCCTGACCCTGACCCAGGCCATGATCATAAACCTAACCCTGAGCCTAATAGTGATCCCGACCCTGACCTGAACACTAAACCTGAGCCTGGCTGTTAGCCTACCCTACTCTAACCCTAAATGTAACCCTGACCCTGACACTAACGGGGGCCCTACCCCGAATCCTATTGCTGAAACTAACTCTAACACTAACCCCTAACCTACCACGGACCCTGACCCTAACAAGTTCTAACCCTAACCATCAACCTAACGCTAACCCTAACACTAACGCTGAACTTTAACAATAACCCTGACCCTATAGCTGACTATGATCATAACCTAACCCTGAACTTTGCCTATACCAGACACACTGACCCTAAACCTAACCCTGAAAATTGCTATTAGGGACCCTGATCCTAAACCTGACCATGGCCCTGACCCTAAACCTAACCATGACAGTAACACTGACTACTGCATAACCTTGTCCCAACCCAAATGTGGACTTAGAACCAATACCTGATCCTGACCCTAAACCTGACACTGCCCTAAACTATACCCTGACCCTGACGCAGGCCATGACCATAAACCTAACCCTGACCCTAACACTGACCCTAACCCTGACCCTAACACTAACCCTGACACTGAATGTGAGCCTGACCCTAACTCTACCCCTAAACGTAACCCTGACCCTGACACTAACACATGCCCTCCGCGAATCCTATCGCTGAAACTAACCCTAACACTAAACCCTAACCCTACCACGGACCCTGACCCTAACGAGGGCTAATCCTAACTCTCAACCTAACTCTAACCCTAAACCTAACCCTAAACATAAACAATAACCCGGACCCTATGCCTGATTATGATCATTACCCTTACCCGGAACTTTGCATATAGCAGACCCGGACCCTAAATCTGACCCTGGCCCAGACTCTCAACAGAACCATGACCCTAAAATGACCACTAAATAATCATGTCCCTGACCCGAATGTGGACTTTAAACCAATACCTGAACCTGACCGTAACCTGACACTGGCCCTAGACTTCACCATGACCCTGACCCAGGCAAAGACTATAAACCTAACCCTGACTCTAACAGTGATGCTGACACTGACCCTAACACTAACCCTGACATTGAATGGGAGCCTGACCCTAACTCTAACCCTAAACGTAACCCGCACACTGACACTAACACGGGCCCTGACCCGAAACCTAATGCTGAACCTAACCCTAAAACTAACCCCTAACATTATCCCTGACACTGACCCAAACCCGGTCTAACCCTAACCCTCAACCTAGCTCTAACCCTAACCCTAAACCCACTTTAACAATTATCCTAACCCTCTCCCTGAACCTGATCATAACCCTAAGTCTAAACATTGCCTATGTCAGAACTTAACCTTAAAACTGACCCTGGCCTTGACCTTAACTCTGACCCTAACCCTGACTGTAAACCTAACTCTGACCCAATCCGTGATCCTGAACAGAATCGTCACCCTAAATCTCACCCTGATCCTGAACCTACTCATAAAACAGAACCTAAACATAAAGCTGGCCTTACCATAACCATGAACCTAACCCTGACCCTGACCCTAACCCTGACAATAAACCTGTCCCAAATCTAAACCTGACCCTGACATGAACCTTGCCCCCACACCAAAACTTGAACCTGACTCTAAATCTGACCATGACACTGAACCTGACCCTAAAACTAACCGTCATCCTAACACTGACCCTGTCCCTGACTGTGACCATAACGCTAACCGTGACCCTACTGACCCTAAACCTAACCATGAACCTAACCCTAACCCTGACCCCTACCCTAAGCTTTACGGTAAGCCTGACCTCAACGACGTCTAACCCTAACCCTGACCCTAAGTCTTTCTTAACCCTAACCCTAACACTAACCTAGTCTAAACCCAGCTCTGTTCCTTCCAGTGGGGACAACAGCTGCACCTAGTCCTCCCAGGGGGTGGGAGGAGGCTGTATGGGGGTACTGCATGGGCACTGCATTGAGTGGAGTGTGAGCCTTGAGCAGCTTGGGGACCAGCGGCTCAGGGAGCTCTGGTGGAGCAGGAATTTCGGTAAGGAGCCCCCAGGCAGTGGTGACCTCACTTCCCTGACGACAGAGCCCAAGGGAATTGAAACCCACGTATCCAGGCACCCCATTACAGAGAAACCCCCAATGCCCAGCTCATATCTAGGCACATCCTAAAGGAAGCGACATGTTCTTCTGCTGTACTGAAGCTGAGAGGATGCAGGGAGAAGACAGCTCGCCCGCCAGACAAGTCCCCTACCTGGCAGGTCATATCAGGTTTCCCCAACGCTTCAGGCCCTTTGGCTAATAAACTCAAAAGGGGACACCAGGGGGCTCAGAGTCAGAGAGGCCCACACCTTCTTATCGACCAGTGTAGCCCTAGGTCTCCTGCCTGTCTCTGCTCTGTGTGTGTGTGTGTGTGTGTGTGTGTGTGTGCTTGTGTGTGTGTGCCACTGGGTTTCTGTGTCTGTGTGTAAAGAGGACCTGGCTATGCCATCGTGGGTGGAGATGACCCAAGCAGGATCAGGCTGATGAGGGTTTAGATATCTGGTGGGCAAGTCATGTTCACACCCCAGTTTAAGGCTGGTTAAGTTGGATCGGGTGTAGGGTATACACCCTTCTGCCCAGGGTTTATCCTGAGACCCTGAACGGATGGGTCCATGACCCAGGATCAGGGCTAACCCTAACAGAACCACTAACCCTGACCCTGAAACTGACTGTGAGCCTGCCCTATACCTAACCCAAGCCCTGACCCTGACCCTGACCCTGACCCTGACTGTGATCCTGACCTGAACCCTAAACCTAAACCTAAGCCTGACACTGACCCTGATGTGGACCCTGAACCCAAACCTAACTCTGACATTACCGTAACCATGACTGAAACCTAACTAGGACCCTGACCCTGACCCTAATCCTAATCCTGACGCTGACCTAATCCGGACGCTAACCCTAAGCCTGAACGTGACTGTGAGCCTGACGCTAGCCCTAAAACTAAAGGTAACTCTAACCATGAACCTCTACGGACCCTGAACCTAAACCTAACGCTGAACCTGACCCTAACACTAACCCCTACCCTAAACCAAACACTAACCCTGACCTTATGCTGTCTAACCCACCCTAACCATAACCCTACTTCTAAATCTAACCCAAACCCCCCATCCCAAACCCTACCGCCAAAACCTAATTGTGACACTGAACCGAATATTGACCCTATACCAAAGCCTGACCCTCAACCTGACCCTGGCCCTGACCTTCATCTGACCGTGACCCTGACCCTAATCCAAACCATGACAATACACTAACAACTACATAAAAACCTGTCCCTTACCCGAATGTGGATTTTAAACCAACCTAAACCTGACCCTCAACCTGACACTGGTGCTAAACTTCACCCTGAGCGTGACCCAGACCATGACCATAAACCTAACCTTTACCCTAACAGTGACCCCGACCCTGACCTGAAAACTAAACCTGACCCTGACTGTGAGCCTGACCTTAACTCGAACCATAAATGTAACTCTGACCCTGACGCTGACACTGGCCCTCCTCGAATCCTATTGCTGATCCTAACCCTAACACTAACCCCTAAACCTACCACGGACACTGACCCTAACAAATTCTTACCCTAACAGACAACCTAACGCTAACCCTAACACTAACCCTAAACTGAAACAATAACCATGATCCTATACCTGATAATGATCATAACCCTAACCCGGAACGTTGCCTATACCAGACCCTGACCCTAAATCACCCTCACCCTGACCCTAAACCTAACCATGACCCTCACAATGACCACAACATAACCCTGTCCCTGACCCGAATGTGGACTTTAAACCAATACCTGATCCTACCATAAACCTGACACTGGCCCTAGACTTCACCCTGACCCCGACCCAGGCAAAGACCATAAACTTAACTCTGACCCAAACAATGACCCTGACCCTGAAACTAACACTAAACCTGACACTGAATGAGAGCCTGACCCTAACTCTAACCCTAAACGTAACCCTGACCCTGACACTAACATGGGCCCTGACCCGAAACCTAAGGCTGAACCTAACCCTAAAAAAAACCCTAACATTATCCCTGACACTGACCCTAACCCAGTCTAACCCTAACCCTCAACCTACCTCTAAGCCTAACTCTAACCTCACTTTAACAATTATCCTGACCCTCTCTCTGAACCTGATCATAACCCTAACTCTGAACATTGCCTATGTCAGAACTTAACCTTAAAACTGACCCTGACCTTGACCTTAACACTGACCCTAACCCTGACTGTAAACCTAACTCTGACCCAATCCGTGAGCCTGAACAGATTAGTAACCCTAAAGCTAACCCTGATCCTGAACCTACTCATAAAACAGAACCTAAACATAAAGCTGACCTTACCATAACCATGAACCTAACCCTGACCCTGACCCTAACCCTGACACTAAACCTGTCCCAAACCTAACCCTGACCTGACATGACCTTGCCCCCAAACCAAAACTTGAACTTGCCCCTAAAACTGACCATGACCCTGAACCTGACCCTAAACCTAACCGTCACCCTAACACTGACCCTGACCCTGACTCTGACCGTAACGCTAACCCTGAACCTACTGTGATCCTGACCCTAAACCTAACCATGAACCTAACCCTAACCCTGACCCCTACCCTAAGCCTTATGCTAACCCTGACCCCAAAGACGTCTAACCCTAAACCTGACCCTAATTCTTTCCTAACCCTAACCATAACACTAACCTGGTCTAAACCCAGCTCTGTTCCCTCCAGCGGGGGGAAAACAGCTGCACGCAGGCCTCCCAAGGGGCTGGGGGGAGGCTGTATGGGGGTCACAGGATGGGCACTGCATTGAGTGGAGTGTGAGCCTTGAGCAGCGTGGGGACCAGCGGCTCAGGGAGCTCTGGTGGAGCAGGAAGTTTGGTAAGGAACCCCCAGGCAGTGGTGACCTCACTTCCTTGACGAAGGGCCCAACGGAATTGGAACCCACGTATCCAGGCATCCCATTACAGAGAAACGCCCTCCCCAGCTCTATCTAGGCACATCCTAAAGGAAGCGACATGTTCTTCTGCTGTACTGTACTGAAGCCGAGAGGATGCAGGGAGAAGAGACCTGGCCCGTCTGACACGTCCCCTCCCTGGCAGGTCATATCAGGTTTCCCCAATGCCTCAGGCCCTTTGGCTAAAAAATCAAAAGGTGACACCAGGGGGCTCAGATCAGAGAGTCCCACACCTTCTGATCCACTCGTATAGGCTTAGGTCTCTTCCCCGTATGTGTGTGTGTGTGTGTGGGGGGGGTGCATCTGTGTGTCTGTGTTCTGTGTGTAAAGAGGTCCTGGCTATGCCATCGAGGGTGGAGATGCCCCAAACAGGATCAGGCTGATGAGGGTTTAGATATCTGGTGGGCAAGGCATGTTCACACTCCAGTTTAAGGCTGGTTAAGTGGGATCAGGTGTAGGGTCTACACCCTTCTGCCCAGGGTTTATCCTAAGACCCTGAACGGATGGGTCCATGACCCAGGATCAGGGCTAACCCTAACAGTAACTACTAACCCTGACCCTGACCCTGACTGACTCTGAGACTGCCCCAAAACCTAACCCAAGCCCTGACCCTGACCCTGAACCTGACCCTGACTGTGATCCTGACCTGAACCCTAAACCTAAACCTAAGCCTGACACTGACCCTGATGTGGACCCTGAACCTAAACCTAACTCTGACATTACCGTAACCATGACTCAAACCTAACCAGGACCCTGACCCTGACCCTAATCCTAACTCTGATGCTGACCTAACCCGGACCCTAACCCTAACCCTGATCGTGACTTGAATTGACCCTAACCCTAAACCTTATGGTAACTCTAACCATGACCCTAATAAGGACCCTGAACCTACACCTCATGCTGACCCTGAACCTAACACTAACCCCTACCCTAAACCAAACCCTAACCCTGACCTTATGCTGTCTCACCCACCCTAACCATAACCCTACTTATAAATCTAACCCAAACCCCATCCCAACCCCTACCACCAAAACCTAAGTATGACACTGAACCGAATATTGACCCTCTACCAAAGCCTGACCCTCAACCTGACCCTGGCCCTGACCTTCATCTGACCGTGACCCTGACCCTAATCCAAACCATGACACTAACACTGACCACTACATAAACATGTCCCTGACCCAAATGTGGATTTTAAACCAACCTGAACCTGACCCTCAACCAGACACTGGTGCTAAACTTCACCCTGAGCGTGACCCAGACCATGACCATAAACCTAACCTTGACCCTAACAGTGACCCCGACCCTGACCTGAAAACTAAACCTGACCCTGACTGTGAGCCTGACCTTAACTCGAACCATAAATGTAACCCTGATCCTGACGCTGACACTGGCCCTCCTCGAATCCTATTGCTGTTTCTAACACTAACACTAACCCCTAAACCTACCACGGACACTGACCCTAATAAGTTCTAACCCTAACAGTCAACCTAACGCTAACCCTAACACTAACCCTAAACTTAAACAATAACCATGATCCTATACCTGATAATGGTCATAACTCTAACCCGGAACGTTGCCTATACCAGACCCTGACCCTAAATCACCCTTACCCTGATCCTAAACCTAACCATGACCCTCACAATGACCACAATATAACCCTGTCCCTGACCCGAATGTGGACTTTAAAACAATACCTGATCCTACGTAAACCTGACACTGGCCCTAGACTTCACCCTGATCCCGACCCAGGCAAAGACCATAAACTTAACTCTGACCCAAACAATGACCCTGACCCTGAAACTAACACTAAACCTGACACTGAATGTGAGCCTGACCCTAACTCTAACCCTAAACGTAACCCTGACCCCGACACTAACATGGGCCCTGACCCGAAAGCTAAGGCTGAACCTAACCCTAAAAAAAACCCCTAACATTATCCCTGACACTTACCCTAACCCAGTCTAACCCTAACCCTCAATCTACCTCTAAGCCTAACCTGTCCCAAACCTAACCCTGACCCTGACATGAACCTTGCCACCAAACCAAAACTTGAACCTGACCGTAAATCTGACCATGACCCTGCCTGGACATAAACCTAACCGTCAGCCTAACACTGACCCTGAACCTGACTCTGACTGTAACGCTAACCCTGAACCTACTGTGATCCTGACCCTAAACCTAACCATGAACCTAACCCTAACCCTGACCCCTACCCTAAGCCTTACGCTAACCCTGACCCCAAAGATGTCTAACCCCCTAAACCTGACCCTACGTCTTTCTTAGCCCTAACCCTATCACTAAGCTGGTCTAATCCCAGCTCTGTTCCCTCCAGCGGGGGGAAAACAGCTGCACCCAGGCCTCCCAGCGTCTGGGAGGAGGCTGTATGTGGGTCAATGGATGGGCACTGCATTGAGTGGAGTGTGAGCCTTGAGCAGCGTGGGGAACCGGCGGCTCAGGGAGCTCTGGTGGAGCAGGAAGTTTGGTAAGGAACCCCCAGGCATTCGTGACCTCACTTTCCTGACGACAGAGCCCAACGCAATTGGAACCCATGTATCCAGGCATCCCATTACAGAGAAACGCCCTCCCCAGATCTATCTAGGAACATCCTAAAGGAAGCACCACGTTCTTCTACTGTACTGAAGCCCAGAGGATGCAGGGAGAAGTGAGCTCACCCGCCAGACACGTCCCCTCCCTGGCAGGTCATATCAGGTTTCCCCAACGCCTCAGGCCCTTTGGCTAATAAAATCAAAAGGTGACACCAGAGGGCTCAGAGTCGGAGAGTCCCACACCTTCTGATCTATGGGTGTAGCCCTAGGTGTCCTCCCTGTCTCTCTCTGTGTGTGTGTGTGTGTGTGTGTGTGTGTGTGTGTGTGAGTGCGAGTGCCTCTGGGTGTCTGTGTGTCTGTGTGTAAAGAGTACCTGGCCATGCCATCCTGGGTGGAGATGCCCCAAGCAGGATGAGGCTGATATGGGGTTAGATGTCTGGTGGGTAAGTCATGTACACACCCCAGTTTAAGGCTGCTTAAGTGGGATCAGTTGTAGGGTATACACCCTTCTGCCCAGGGTTTATCCTGAGACCCTGAATGGATGAGTCCATGACTCAGGAGCGGGGCTAACCATAACAGTAACCACTAACCCTGACCCTGACACTGACTGTGAGCCTGCCCCAAACCCTAACCCAAGCCCTGACCCTGACTCTGACACTGACCCTTACTGTGATCCTTACCTGAACCATAAACCGAAACCTAAGCCTGGCAAGGACCCTGATGTGGACCCTGAACCTAAACCTAACTCTGACATTACCGAAAATATGACTAATACCTCACCATGACCCATACCCTGACCCTAATCCTAACCCTGACGCAGACCTATCCCTGACCCTAACACTAACCCTGACACTGAATGTGAACCTGAACCTAAGTCTAACCCTAAAACGTAATCCTGACCCTGACACTAACACGGGCCCTGACCTGAAACGTAATGCTGAACATAACCCTAAAATTAACCCCTAACATTATCCCTGACACTGACCTTAACCCGGTCTAATCCTAACCCACACCTACCTCTAACCCTAACCCTAACCCCACTTTAAAAATTATCCTGACCCTCTCCCTGAACCTGATCATAACCCTAACTCTGAACTTTGCCTACGTCAGAACTTAACCTTAAAACTGACCCTGGCCTTGACCTTAACACTGACCCTAACCCTGACTGTAAACCTAACTCTGACCCAATCCGTGAGCCTGAACAGATTAGTAACCCTAAAGCTAACCCTGATCCTGAATCTACTCATAAAACAGAACCTAAACATAAAGCTGACCTTACCATAACCATGAACCTAACCCTGACCCTGACCCTAACCCTGACACTAAACCTTTCCCAAACCTAACCCTGACCTGACATGACCTTGCCCCCAAACCAAAACTTGAACCTGACCCGAAAACTGACCATGACCCTGAACCTGACCCTAAACCCAACTGTGAGCCTAACACTGACCCTGAGCCTGACTCGGCCTATAACGCTAACCCTGAACCTACTGTGATCCTGACCCTAAACCTGACCATGTACCTAACCCTAACCCTGACCCCTACCCTAAGCCTTACGCTAACCCTGACACCAAAGACGTCTAACCCTAACCCTGACCCTAAATCATTCTTAACCCTAACCCTAACACTAACCTGGTCTAAAACCAGCTCTGTTCCCTCCAGCGGGGAAAACAGCTGCACGCAGGCCTCCCAGGGGCTGTGGGGAGGCTGTATGGGGGTCACAGGATGGGCACTGCATTGAGTGGAGTGTGAGCCTTGAGCAGCTTGGGGACTGGCGTCTCAGGGAGCTCTGGTGGAGCAGGAAGTTCGGTAAGGAGCCCCCAGGCAGTGGTGACCTCACTTCCTTGATGACCGAGCCCAAGGGAAGTGGAACCCACATATCCAGGCACCCCATTACAGAGAAAACCGCCATGCCCAGCTCATTTCTAGGCACAACCTAAAGGAAGCGACATGTTCTCTGTTGTACTAAAGCCGAGAGGATGCAGGGAGAAGAGAGCTGGCCCGTCTGACACGTCCCCTACCTGGCAGGTCATATCAGGTTTCCCCATCACCTCAGGCACTTTGACTAATAAATTTCAAAGGTGACACCAGGGGGCTCAGAGTCAGATAGTCCCACACCTCTTATCCACTTGTGTAGCCCTAGGTCTCCTCCCTGTCCCTGTGTGTGTGTGTGTGTGTGTGTGTGTGTGCCTCTGGGTGTCTGTGTGTCTGTGTGTAAAGAGGACCTGGCCATGCCATCCTGGGTGGAGATGCCCCAAGCAGGATCAGGCTGATGAGGGAGGTAGATGTCTCGTGGGCAAGTCATGTTCACACCCCAGTTTAAGGCAGGTTAAGTGGGATCGGGTGTAGGGTATATACCATTCTGCCCAGGGTTTATCCTGAGACCCTGAAGGGACGGGTCCATGACCCAGGAGCGGGGCTAACCCTAACAATAACCACTAACCCTGACCCTGACACTGATATGAGCCTGCCCCAAACCCTAACCCAAGCCCTGGCCCTGACCCTGACCCTGACCCTGACTGTGATCCTGACCTGAACCCTAAACCTAACCTAAGCCTGACACTGACCCTGATGTGGACCCTGAACCTAAACCTAACTCTGACATTACCATAACCATGATTCAAACCTAACCAGGACCCTGACCCTGACCCTAATCCTAACCCTGATGCTGACCTAACCCGGACCCTAACCCTACCCCTGAACGTGACAGTGTGCTTGACCCTAACCCTAAACCTAATGGTAACTCTAACCGTGACCCTAAAAAGGACCCTGAACCTACACATCATGCTGACCCTGACCTTAACACTAACCCCTAACCTAAACCAAACCGTAACCCTGACCTTCCGCTGTCTATCCCTAACCCTAACCATAACCCTACTTCTAACCCTAACCCTTACCCCAATCTCAAACCCTACTGCCAAAACCTAACTGTGACACTGATCCAAACATTGACCCTATACGAAAGCCTGACCCTCAACCTGACCCTTGCCCTGACCTTTAGCTGACCCTGACTCTGACCCTAATCCTAACCTTGACACTAACTCTGACCACTACATAACCCTGTCCCTGACCCGAATGTGGACTTTAAACCAATACCTGAACCTGACCCTAAGCAGCCCTATTCTGGTACTGAAATCCAGGCCTCTGAGGAAGATGCCTGGAAACCAAAGCAATGGATCCGATTAGGGCCTAGGGGCCTGTTCATTCCTTTTTACATCTGGGGATATCAGTCTACAAGTCTGAGTGCAGGTAGGTTCTCAGATGGGCTCAGATTGCTCCTGTTTGTCCTGGGAAGCCACCACTATTGGGATGGCCTCAGGGAATTTGGAGTTTTATTCTATTAGTAGTGTTGTGGCCATTGGAATGGGCACACAGAATTCCCTTGGAGAGGGCAAGTACAGTCCTCAGGTTGGCTCCAGTGGCCTCAGCCTGTAGGGTGTGTAGGCCTAGGCTCTTTGGACAGTTTTCTGAAAACACAAACTCGGCTTATGTTTCGGGTCATAGGTATGGCAGGACTGATCTACAGACCTTGAGGAGAACTCTTCGGAATATGAAAAAAGGGCGAGTGTGAGGCTCTTGCTCAAGTTTTTATCTCTGGATATCGTGCCATTCATGGTCATGAAATATCCGGGTGACTTAATGGGAAATGGACGAGTCTTACTCTCTGGGGGTTTGGCCCCGTCCAAAGAGTTTGGGGTCATTCTGTGGGATGGAAGAAGTCCGTTTTTTTTTTTTTTTTTGTTGTTGTTGTTGTTTTGTTTTTGAAACCCCACCAAATGAGGGATTCCAGAGTAGAGCCCTGGGGAGGGGCGATTGGACAACCAGAAATCTGGTTTAAATTTGGGGCCTAGGGACATGTCAAGCCATTATGGCATCTAATGGTCTAGACACTGAGAGGACGTACTTGAGGAAAGGACTCACGCTAAGGGTCACAATGCGTGTTTATTCCTTCGTCGCATTCAAGAATCGGCGGGGCCTCAGGGTGATTGCAGGTTTCCCCTACACTAAACGTTGGACAACATGCCAACCATAAGGTTTCTTGCCATGGGTAAGGAAGAGTTCTGATTTCTGCATCATTCTCACCCCTGGGCAGTGATTGGAGATAAGGTCTAGGTTCTGAAGCCTGAAAACTGAGGTAGGGAAGATATGATGATCTATGGACACGGCGGATCTATGGGCTAGGGTGCGGTCAGCTGTCTGGGTGTTGCTCAGGAGGTCGCGGCTCAGGGTGTGTCAGACAGTGCATTACTGCCCAGGTTAGACTATATAATTTGTGTACATTCGAGTGCCATGTAGGTTTATTCCCATTTAATGTGCCCTGGCAGCTCTATGGGCAATATTTTGTTCCTCGAGGGCAGGCAGAGTGCTGCAATGATGGTCCGGAATTGCCAAACTTGTGTGCTTCCGGGCCAGGAGTGTGAGGGCGGAAGTCTGAGAATTCAAGCTAGACTTGGGATACTGGGCGAGGGCACGGCATGTACCTCCTGAAGATATGAAGCAATATCTCATGCATCTGAAGTAGAGCGAGGATCAGACATTGGCTCAGCTTGGATTTTCTGTTCATGACAGCCCCTTCATGAAGGGAGCCGAATCTCGAGGCCGTGGAGGTTTTCCCACGTTTGGAGTGGTGGGATGCCCCCTCCTAGGATTCCTTCTGCGGGACCATTGAGACCTGTTGTACAGCTCCAGGACATCCCATATGGATGAGTGAGACAAACGTTTGAGGATGGATGCCTGGGAAGCCCGCCTCGCATTCCAATTGTCTCCTAGCGACAAGACAGTTTACATCTGATGGCTCTGCGGGAGCAACCGGGGTGGCTGAGTTGAAATGGACTTTCCTGAGGATGGGTCTAATGTGTGTTTGTGTCCATGAGGGCCTTTGAATGGGGCGGTGGCACCGGGACCCTGAAGTATTCTCCTAAGCTTTTGACATAGCTCCCATGCACAAGTTTCCTTGTTTAGACGAGGTTTGTTCTGATGGGTGCCTCAGGAAAACCCCAATGCTGGTATTGGAATCCAGGGTTTTGAGGAGACATGCCTGTAAACCAAAGCAATGGATCCGATTTTGGCCTAGGGTCCTGTCTGGTTCAATCTTCTTCTCTGGGGACATCCATCTAGGGTATGAGTGGAGGTAGATGCTCATCTGGTGACAGACTGACCTTTTTTGTCCCGGGCGACCTATACTATTGGGATGGCCTCAGAGACTTTGGAGGTTTCTCCTAATTTGTACGATTTTGGACAGTGGAATGGGCAGAATTCCCATGGATTGGGTAGGCACAGTCCTAATGTGTGGCTCCAGGGTCCCCAGCCTGGATGGTGTGTGGCCCAGGACTTTGAGGACAGAAGTCTGAAAACACAAACTTAGCTTATGTTTGGGGACGTAGGTATGGCAGGCCCGATCTACAAACCATGAGAAGACATCTTCAGGATATGAAGATAGTGCGAGTCTGAGGTGCTTGATCAGGCTTTTGTCTCTGGAGTTTGTTTCAGCGATGGCCGTGGAATGTCGAGGTGGCCTCATGGGTCATGGACGAATCTTGCTCTCTGTGGATTTGACCCAATCCCAATTGTTTTTCGTCAATCTGTTGGATGGAGTACTCCTTTCAGGGTTGTTACCTCAGGTGTCCCACCAATAGAGGAGTTCCAAAGCAGAGCCCTGCGGAAGAGTGAATGGACAACCCGAACTATTGTTAAAAATTGGGGCGTATGGGCATGGCAAGCCCAATATGCTGTCTCTTCATCCAGCCACTGAGAGGCCTTACCTGAGGACTGGGCTAAGGCTGAGGGTCACAATGTGTGTTTGCCACCTATGTGGCCCGCGAGCAATGGCGGGGCCTCATTGGACACACTGGTATCCACTACACTGAAAATTATACAACAAGCCTACCACAAGGTTTCTTGCCATCGGGAAAGAGTTCTGATCTGCATCATTTTCAAACATGGGCACTGATTGGAGATAATGTCTATGTTCTAAATCCTGAAAACCGAGGCTGGGAAGAGATAACGATCTAAGGCAATGGCTGGTCCGATGGGCTCA
Organism: Mustela putorius furo; assembly: GCF_011764305.1. Classification (NCBI taxonomy): domain Eukaryota; kingdom Metazoa; phylum Chordata; class Mammalia; order Carnivora; family Mustelidae; genus Mustela; species Mustela putorius. The sequence continues at coordinate 289,309 of NW_025422165.1, read as the reverse complement.
GTGAACGGCCAGCTGTATGGGTGGGGCCAGGAGGTCCAGGCTCAGGCTCTGTCAGAAAGGGCATTATTGCCCAGGTCAGCCTATATATTTGGGGTACAGCCAAGTGGCGTGCAGGGTGATCTTCATTTGGGGTTTCTGGGTAGCCCCAGAAGGCAATGTTTTTCTTCTGAAGGCAATGTTTTTCTTCTGGAGGGCAGGCAGAGTGCTGCATTATAATTCTGGATTGCCAAACTGGAGGGCTTGTGGGCAATTAGTCTGATGATGGAAGTCTGAGGACACAAGCTAGGCTTAGGTTTCTGGGTGAGGACATGGCAGGCACAATCTACAGATCTGAACCGAGATCTCGTGCATCTGAAGTCAGGGTGAGGATCAGACGATCACTCAGGTTGGACCTTATGTCCCTGAGGGCCACTTCATGAAGGGGGGGAGGATCACGAGGCCATGGGGGTTTTCTCACGATGGGAGTTCTGAGAAGCACCCAACTGCAAAGATTCTTCTGCAGGACAATTGAGACCTGTTGGTTGGCTTCAGGACAACGATTCTGAGCAGGGTTCTAAAGATGGATGGCTGGGTAGCCCACCTCGCATTCCAATTGTCTCCGAGCAAAAAGACAAGTTAGATCCGCTGGATCTGGGGGAGCAACCGAGGAGGCTGAGTTGAAATGGACTCTCCTGTGATGGGTCCTAATGTGTTTTTGTGTCTATGGAGACCTTGGAATGACGCGGTGGCACTGGGGCCATGAAGGGTTCTTCTAAACAGAGGCTTTGACATCATTCCCACGTGCAAGTTTCCCATGTGTAGATGAGATTTGTTCTGGTGGGTGAGTCAAGAAACAGCCATATGCTGGTCCTGAAATCCAGGCCTCTGAGGAGAGATGCCTGGAAACCAAAGCAATCGATCCGATTAGGGCCTAGGGGCCTGTTCGTTCCTTTTTACCTCTGGGGATATCAGTCTACAAGTCTGAGTGGAGGTAGGTTCTCAGATGGGCTCAGATTGCTCCTGTTTGTCCTGGGAAGCCACCACTATTGGGATGGCCTCAGGGACTTTGGAGGTTTATCCTTTTAGTAGCGTTGTGGCCATTGGAATGGGCACACAGAATTCCCTTGGAGAGGGCAAGTACAGTCCTCAGCTTGGCTCCAGGGGCCTAAGCCTGTAGGCTGTGTAGGCCAGGGCTGTTTGCACAGTTGTCTGTAAACAGAAACTCGGCTTATGTTTCGGGTCATAGGTATGGCAGGACTGATCTACAGACAATGAGGAGAACTCTTCGGGATATGAAAAAAGGGCGAGTGTGAGGCTCTTGCTCAAGTTTTTACCTCTGGATATCATGCCATTCATGGTCATGAAATTTCCGGGTGACATCATGGGAAATGGACGAGTCTTACTCCCTGGGGGTTTGGCACAATGCAAAGAGTTTGGGGTCATTCTGTGGGAAGGAAGAAGTCCGTTTTTTGTTGTTGTTGTTTTGTTTTGTTTTGTTTTGTTTTTCAACCTCCGGGGTCCCACCAAATGAGGGATTCCAAAGTAGAGCCCTGGGGAGCGGCGATTAGACAACCAGAAATCTGGTTAAAATTGGGTCCCAGGGACATCTAGACTTGGGTTTCAGGGCGAGGGCACGGCATGTACCTCCTGAAGATATGAAGCAATATCTCATGGATCTGAAGTCAGAGCGAGGATCAGACGGTGGCTCAGCTTGGATTTTCTGTTCATGACGGCCCCTTCATAAAGGGAGCCGAATCTCGAGGCCGTGGAGGTTTTCCCACGTTGGGAGTGGTGGGATGCCCCCTCCTAGGATTCCTTCTGTGGGACAATTGAGACCTGTTGGACAGCTCCCCTAAATCCCATATGGATGAGTCCAGACCAACGTTCGAGGATGGATGCCTGGGAAGCCCACCTCGCATTCCAATTGTCTACTAGCGACAAGACAGTTTAGATCTGAGGGCTCTGCGGGAGCAACCGGGGTGGCTGAGTTGAAATGGACTTTCCTGAGGATGGGTCTAATGTGTGTTTGTGTTCACGAGGGCCTTGGAATGGGGCGGTGGCACCGGGACCCTGAAGTATTCTCCTAAGCTTTTGACATAGCTCCCATGCACAAGTTTCCTTTGGATACGAGTTTGGTTCTGATGGGTGCCTCAGGAAAACCCCAATGCTGGTATTGGAATCCAGGGTTTTGAGGAGACAGGCCTGTAAACCAAAGCAATGGATCCGATTTTGGCCTAGGGTCCTGTCTGGTTCAATCTTCTTCTCTGGGGACATCCATCTAGGGTATGAGTGGAGGTAGATGCTCAGCTGGTGTCAGACTGACCTTTTTTGTCCCGGGCGACCTATACTATTGGGATGGCCTCAGGGACTTTGGAGGGTTCTCCTAATTTGTACGATTTTGGACAATGGAATGGGCAGAATTCCCATGGATTGGGTAGGCACAGTCCTAATGTGTGGCTCCAGGGTCCCCAGCCTGGATGGTGTGTGGCCCAGGACTTTGAGGACAGAAGTCTGAAAACACAAACTCAGCTTTATGTTTGGGGACGTAGGTATGGCAGGCCCGATCTACAAACCATGAGAAGACATCTTCAGGATATGAAGAAAGTGCGAGTCTGAGGCGCCTGCTCAGACTTTTGTCCCTGGATTTTGTTTCAGCGATGGCCGTGGAATGTCGAGGAGGCCTCATGGGCCATGGACGAATCTTCCTCTCTGTGGATTTGGCATGATCCCAATTGTTTTTCGTCAATCTGTTGGATGGAGGACTCCTTTCAGGGTTGTTACATCAGGTGTCCCACCAAAAGAGGAATTCCAAAGCAGAGCCCTGGGGAAGAATGAAGGAACGACCTGAACTATGATTAAAAATTGGGGCGTATGGGAATGGCAAGCCCAATATGCTGTCTCTTCATCCAGACACTGAGAGGTCTTACCTGAGGACTGGGCTATGGCTGTGGGTCACAATGTGAGTTTGCCACCTATGTGGCCCACGAGCAATGGCGGGGCTTCATCGGGCAAACAGGTTTCCACTACACTGAACGTTGGACAACAAGGCAACCACAAGATTCTTGCCATTGGGAAGGAGTTCTGATTTCTGCATCATTTTCAAACCTGTGCAGTGTTTGGAGATTAGGTCTAGGATCTGAATCCTTAAAACCGAGGTTGAGAAGAGATAACGACCTAAGGCAATGGCTGCTCCTATGTGCTCAGTGAGCGGCAAGCTGTCTGGGTGGGGCCAGGAGTTCCAGGCTCAGGCTGTGTCAGAAAGGGCATTATTGCCCAGGTCAGCCTATATATTTGGGGTACATCCAAGTGGCGTGCAGGTTGATCTTCATTTGGGGTTTCTGGGTAGCCCCAGAGGGCAATGTTTTTCTTCTGGAGGGCAAGCAGAGTGCTGCATTGTAATTCTGGATTGCCAAACTGGAGGGCTTGTGGGCCATTAGTCTGAGGACGGAAGTCTGAGGACACAAGCTAGGCTTAGGTTACTGGGTGAGGACATGGCAGGCACAATATACAGACCTGAATCGAGATCTCGTGCATCTGTAGTCAGGGTGAGGATCAGACTATTTCTCAGGTTGGACCTTATGTCCCTGATGGCCCCTTCATGAAGGGGGGGGTATCACGAGGCCATGGGGGTTTCTCACGATGGGAGTTGTGAGAAGCTCCCAACTGCAAAGAATCTTCTGCAGGAAAATTGAGACCTGTTGTTTGGCTCCAGGCCAATGATTCTGAGCAGGGTTCTAAGGATGGATGGCGGGGTAGGCCACCTCGCATTCCAATTGTCTCTTAGCAACAAGACAAGTTAGATCTGCTGGATCTCGCAGAGCAACCGAATATGCTGAGTTGAATTGGACTCTTCCGTGCATGTGTCCTAATATGATTTTGTGTCTATGGAAGCCTTGTAATGGGGCAGTGGCACACAGGCCCTGAAGGATTCTCCTAAGTGGAGGTTTTGAGACATCTTCAAAGGATAATTTTCCTATGTGGAGAAGAGATTTGTTCTGATTGCTGCCTCATGATATCCCCATATGCTAATATTGGAAACCAGGCCTCTGAGGAGAAATACCTGTAACCGAAAGCAATGAATCTGATTCAGGCCTAGGGGCCTGTCTGATTCAATCTTCTTCTCTGGGGACATCCATCTACGCTGAGTAGAGGTAGATGGTCAGCTGGTTTCAGATGACCCTTGTTTGTCCTGGGCGGCCTACATTATTGGGATGTCCTTGGGAACTCTGGAGGTTTTTCCTAATTTGTACAATTGTGGACAATGGAATGGGCATAATTCCCGTGGTATGGACAGGCACAGTCCTGATGTGTGGCTCCAGGGGCCCCAGCCTGTAGGGTCTGTGGGCCAGGAATGTGGGGACAGAAGTCTGAAAACACAAACTCGGCTTAGGTGTGGGAAGTAGGTATGGCAGGCCCGATCCACAGACCGTGAGGAGAACTCCTTGGGATACGACAAAAGAGCGAGTGTGAGGCGCTTGCTCAGACTTTTGTCTCTGGATTTGTTGTCAACGATGGCTGTGGAATCTCGGGGAGGCCTCATGGGCCATGGACGAGACTTCCTCTCTGTGAATTTGGTCCAATCCCAATTGTTTGGGGTCAATCTGAAGGATGGGAGGAGTCCTTTTAGTTTTGTTACCTCAGGTGTCCCACCAAAAGAGGGATTCCAAAGCAGAGCTCTGGGGAGGGATGAATGGACAAACCGAACAATCCAATTGGGGTGAGGTCGAGAACCGAGCAGGTTGATCCTCATTTGGGGTTTATGGAGATCCCCATAGAGCAACGTTTTTCTACTGGAGGGCCAGCATAGGGCTGCATTTTCGTTCGAGAATTCCAAGTCTTGAGGACATGTTTGCCAGGAGTGTGAGGAAGGAAGTCTGAAAACACAAGGTAGCACGAGGATTGGGCCCACTGTGTAGAGGCTGAATCGAGATCTGCTGCATCTGAGGTCAGGGCGAGTATCAGATGTTGCCTCAAGCTGGAGTTTGTGTCCATGACGGCCCCTTCCTGAAGGGGGTGGGGGCGTCATGAGGCCAGGGAGGTTTCCCTACACTGGGAGTTGTGAGCTGCTCCAAACTTCAAAGTTTCCTTCTTCAGGACAGTCGAGTACTATTGGATGGTTCCAGGATGCCCCATATAGAAAGACTCGAGAGCAGGGGCCTAAGCATGGATGCCGAGAAACGTCAACTCAACACCTTCCCATTGCCTGGTCGAGACAAGGCACGCTCAATCTGCGGGCTCTTGGGTGAGCTACCCAGAAGGCTGAATTTAAATGGACTTTCCTGAGGATGAGTCATAATGTGGGTTGGTGGCCATGGAGACCTTGGAATGTGGCAGTAGCTAAGGGACTCTGCAGGATTCTCCAACCCGAAGGGTTTGACACAACTCCAACAAGGAAGCTTTCCATGCCGAGATGAGAGGTGTTCTGTCTGGTGCCTCAGGATAGCCCCATATGCTGGTCTTAGAACCCAGGCCTCTGAGGAGTGATACCTGGACACCAAATCAAGAGTTCATAATAGGGCCTAGGGGCCTGTCTGGTTCAATCTTCTGTCTCTGCGGATATCAGTCTGTGTGTCTGCATGGAGGTAGTAGTTGCTCAGCTGGTGTCATAATGCCCCTGTTTGTCCAGTGCGGCTTGCGGTAGTGGGATGTCCTTGGGGACCTTGAGGTTTCTACTATTTTGTAGAGTTGTGGCCAATGGAACGGGCAGTTTCTTAGGAGAGAGCAGGCACAGTTCTGTGGTGTGGCTCCAGAGACCCCAGCCTGGAGGCGGTGTGGGCCACGGCTGTGCAGACAGACATCCAAAAACCCAAACTCAGCTCAGGTTTGGGGCCGAGGTTATGGCAGGCCTGATCTACAGTCCGTGAGGGGAGCTCCTCTGGATATGAACGAAGGGTGAGAGGGAGGCAGTCGCTCAGTCTTTTGTCTCTGGATATTGTGTCCACAATGGCCGTTTAATGTAGGAGTTGCCTCATGGGTCGTAGAAGTCTCCCTCTCTGGTAGTTTGGGGTCATTCTGTGGGAAGGGAAGAGTCCTGTTTTCTGCTTCATGTGTCCGCCCAGTAGAGGGATTCTGGAGCATAGCAGTGGGTACTGACAACTGGAATACTCGCTCTCTGGTCAAGCCTGGGGGTCTATGGATATGACAAGCCCCATATGCAGGATCTTGGTCCAGCCACTGAGAGGCGTTACTTTAATACGGGACTCACGCTACAGGTCACAATGCATGTCTGTGCCCTAGGCGGCCCTCAAGCACTGGCGTGGCCTTTCCGACATGCAGGTTTTCCCACATTGAACGTTGGACAACATGCCAACCACAAGGTTTCTGGCCATGGGGAAGGAGGAATTCTAATTTCTGCATCACATTCACCCCTGGGCAGTGATTGGAGATAAGGTCTAGGTTCTGAAGCCTGAAAACCGAGGTTGGGAAGAGATGACGAACTACAGCCATAGCGGGTCCCTTGTGTCCAGGTTGGAGCCAGCTGTCTAGGTGTCGTTTGGGATGTCTTGTCTCAGGCTGTGCCAGACAGGGCATTCGTATTCAGGGTAGGCTGTATAATTGCTTTACAGTCGAGTGGCATGCATTAGATAATCATTTGGGGTTTCTTATTAGCAGCATAGGGCAAAGTTTTTCTTCTGGAGGGCAGGCAGAGTGCTGCATTGTGGCTTCGGAATTCCCAAACTGGAGGGCTTGTGGGCCAGGAGAGTGAGGACGGAAGTCTGAGAACACAAGCTAGGCTTAGGTTTCGGGGAATGGACATGGCAGGCACACTCTGCAGAGCTGAATTGAGATCTCATGAGTCTGAAGTCAGGTCGAGGATCAGACTTTGGCTCAGGTTGGAGTTTCTGTCCATGTTGGCCCCTTCATGAAGGGGGGGGGCATTATGAGGCCATGGGGGTTTTCCCACTATTAGAGTTGTGAGATGCTCCAAACCGCAAGGATTCCTTCTGTGGGACAATTAAGATTTGTTGGATGGCTCCAGGACGTCTCCTAAGGTATTTTTCCAGAACAGGGTTCTAAGTATGGATGCCTGGGCAGACAGCCTCATTCCAATTGTCTCCTTGCAACAAGAAACATTTGATCTGCTGGCTTGGGGGTAGCATCAGAGGGGGCTGAGTTGGAATGGACTTTCCTGAGGATGGTCTTAAATGAGTTGACATGGACTTTCCTGAGGATGGTCTTAATGTTGGGTTTGAGTCCATTGAGACCTTGGTATGGGGGCAGTGGCACCAGGGCCCTGAAGGATTCTCCTAACCAGAGGTTATAACAAAGCTCCAATGAGCAAGTTTTTTCCATGGGGAGACGAGATTTGTTCTTATTGGTGCCTCAGGAAAACCACCATTTGCTGGTATTGGAAATGAGGCCTCTGAGGAGAGATGCCTGGAAACCAAAGCAATGGATCTGATTAGGGCCTAGGGGCCTGTCCGGTTCAATATTCTTCTCTGGGGACATCTTTTGTCTGAGTGGAGGTAGTTGCTCAGCTGGTTTGAGATCACACCTGTTTGTCCTGGGCGGCCTACACTATGGGGATGGCCTCGGTAACTTTGGAGGTTTTTTCCTAATTTGCAAGGTTGTGGCCAATGGAATGGGAAGAATTCTCTTGAAAGGGAAGCACAGTCCTGAGGTGTGGCTCCAGGGACCCAAGTGTGGAGCGTGTGTGGTCCAGGGCTATTTGGACAAAAGTCTGAAAACACAAACTCCACTTAGGTTTGGGTCTGTAGGTATGGCCGGCCCGATATATAGACCGTGAGGAGAACTCTTCGGGATATGAACAAAGGGCGAAAGTGAGGTGCTTGCTCATGCTTATTTTTTTCTGGATATGTGTCACCGATTGCCATGGAATGTCCGGGTGTCCTCATGGGCCATCGATGAGGCTCCCTTTCTGAGGATTTGACCCAATCCCCCCAAGAGTTTGGGGTCATTCTGTGGGAAGGGAGGAGGCCTTTCTGTTTTTTTTTTTTTTTTTTTTTTTACCTCAGGTGGACCACCAAAAGAGGGATTCCACAGCAGAGTCCTGGGGAGGGGCGACTGGACAACCAGAACTCTGGTTAACATTGGGACCTAAGAACATGGCAAGCCCCATATGTGGGCTCTTGGTCGAGACACTGAGAGGCCTTCCTTGAGCATAGGCCTCACATTGAGTTTCACAATGTGTTTTTGTGCCCAAGGAGCCCCTCAAGTCAGGGCGTGGCCTAATGTACCATGCTGGTTTCTCCTACACTGAACTTGCACAATATGGCAACCACAAGTTTTCTGGCCATGGGGAAGAAGGAGTTCTAATTTCTGCAACTCTTTCACTCCTGGACTGTGATTGGATTTAAGGTCTAGGTTCTGAAGCCTGAAAACTTAGGTTGGGAAGAGATGCAGACCTAAGGCCATGGTGTGACTGATGTGATCAGTGTTCGGCCCAGCTGTTGAGTGTGGGTTGGGAGGTGCAGGCTCAGGCTGTGGCAGACAGGGAATTAGTGCCCAGGCTAGACTATATCATTGGGGTGCAGTCGAGTTTCGTGCAGGTTGGTACTCATTTGTGGTTACTGGGTAGCCCCAGAGGGCAACGTTTTTCTTCTGGAAGGAAGACACAGTGCCACATAGTGGCCAATGGAATGGGAAGAATTCTCTTGAAAGGGAAGCACAGTCCTGAGGTGTGGCTCCAGGGACCCAAGTGTGGAGCGTGTGGGGTCCAGGGATATTTGGACAAAAGTCTGAAAACACAAACTCCACTTAGGATTGGGGACATAGGTATGGCACGCCCAATCTACAGACCGTGATAACACTTCGGGATATGAAAAAGGGTGAGTTTGAGGTGCTTGCTCAGGTTTTGACTCTGGATTTGTGTCAACAATGTGGGTCGAAAGCTGGCGTGGCCTCATGGGTTGTGGACGGCTTTCCTTCTCTGAGGATTGGACCCAATCCCAAGAGTATGGGTACATTCTTTTGGATGGGAAGAGTCCTTTCTGTTTTTTATTTTATTTTATGTACCTCATGTGTGCCAATAAAACAGGGATTCCAGAGCAGAGTCCTTGGTAGGGACAACTGGATAACCCCACCTCTGTTAAAGTTTGGGGGCCTAGGGGCATGGCAAGTCCAATATGTGGGCTCTTCATTCAGACACTGAGAGGTCTACCTTGAGGACAGGGCTCATGCTGAGGGTCACAATGACTATTTGTGCCCAACAAGGCCCTCAAGCATGGGAAGTGCCTCATGGGCCATGCTGGATTCTCCTACACTGAACGTTGGAGAATATGCCAACCACAAGGTTTCCGGCCATGGCGAAGGAAGAGTTGTGATTTCTGCATCACGTTCACCCCTGGACAGTGATTGGAGTTTAGGTCTAGGTTCTGAAACCCGAAAACCGAGGTTGGGAAGAGATGAAGACCTAAGGACCTGATGGGTACAATGAGCTCAGGGTGTGGCTAGCTGTTGAGCGTAGGTTGGAGGTGTGGGCTCATGCTGTGTCAGACAGGGCATTAGACAGGGTAGACTGTATATTTGGGGTGCAGTCGAGTGGCGTTCAGTTGATCCTCATTCGGGTTTCTAGGTAGCTCCATAAGGCAACGTTTTTCTTCTGGAGGGCAGGCAGAGTGCTGCATTGTGGCCCCAGTATTGCCAAATTGTAGGGCTTTTGGGCCAGGGGTGTGAGGACGGTAGTCTGAGAACACAAGCTAGGCTTAGTTTTTGGGGGTGAGGGCACAGAAGGCACACTCTGCAGAGCTGAATCAAGATCTCATGCACCTGAAGCCAGGGCGAATATCAGACGTTTGCTCAGGTTGGAGTTTCTGTCCATGATGGCCCCTTTATAAAGTGGAGCGTCTCAAGAGGCCATGAAGAATTTTCCACAATGGGAGTTGTGAGATGCACCAGACTGCAAAGATTCCTTCTGTGGGACACTTGAGACCTGTTGGATGGCTCTAGGATGGGCCCATATGGAACGACTCCAGAGTAGGGTTCTAAGGATGGATGCCTGGGCAGCCCGCCTCCCATTCTAGTTGTCTCCTAGCAACAAGGCAGGTTTGATCTGCAGGCCCTGGGGGAGAAACCAAGGGGCCTGAGTTGACATGGACTCTACCGAGGATAGAACATAATGTGGGTTTAGCAGTCCATGGAGACCTTGGAATGGGGCGCTTGATCCGGGGGCCCTGAAAGATTCTCCTAAACAGAGGTTTTTATAGAGCTCCAAAGAGTACATTTCCTATGTGGAGACGAAAAAGGGTCTATGAGTGCCTCAGTAATCCCCCATATGCTGGTATTTGTAACCAGGCCTCTGAGGAGAGATTGGAAACAAAAGCATTTGATCTGATTAGGGTCAAACAATGTGGGTTCAATGCTGGCGTGGCCCCTCATGGGTTGTGGACGGGGTTTCCTTCTCTGAGGATTTTTGAACCCAATCCCAAGAGTTTTGGGTACATTCTGTGGGGATGGGAGGGTGTCCTTTCTGTTTTTTTTTTTATTTTATTTTATTGTACCTCATTGTGTGCCAATAAAAGAGGGATTCCCGAGCAGAGTCCTTGGGTAGGGACAACTGGATAACCCCACCTCTCTGTTTAAGTTTGGGGGCCCTAGGGGGGCATGGCAAGTCCCAATATGTGGGCTCTTGATTCAGACACTGAGAGGTCTTCCTTGAGGACAGGGCTCATGCTGAGGGTCACAATGCCTATTTGTGCCCAACAAGGCCCTCAAGCATGGGGAAGGGCCTCATGGGCCACGCTGGATTCTCCTACACTGAACGTTGGAGAATATGCCAACCACAAGGTTTCCGGCCATGGCGAAGGAAAGAGTTGTGATTTCTGCAATCACGTTCACCCCTGGACAGTGATTGGAGTTTAGGTCTAGGTTCTGAAACCCGAAAAAACCGAGGTTGGGAAGAGATGAAGACCTAAGGACCTGATGGGTACAATGAGCTCAGTGTGTGGCTAGCTGTTGAGCGTAGGTCTGGAGGTGTGGGCTCATGCTGTGTCAGACAGGGCATTAGACAGGGTAGACTGTATATTTGGGGTGCAGTCGAGTGGCGTTTGGCGTTCAGTTGATCCTCATTCGGGTTTCTAGGGTAGCTCCATAAGGCAACGTTTTTCTTCTGGGAGGGCAGGCAGAGTGCTGCATTGTGGCCCCAGTATTGCCAAAATTGTAGGGCTTTTGGGCCAGGGGTTGTGAGGACGGTAGTCTGAGAACACAAAGCTAGGCTTAGTTTTTTGGGGTGAGGGGGGCACAGAAGGCACACTCTGCAGAGCTGAATCAAGATCTCATGCACCTGAAGCCAGGGCGAATATCAGACGTTTGCTCAGGTTGGAGTTTCTGTCCATGATGGCCCCTTTATAAAGTGGAGCGTCTCAAGAGGGCCATGAAGATTTTCCCACAATGGGAGTTGTGAGATGCACCAGACTGCAAAGATTCCCTCTGTGGGACACACTTGAGACCTGTTGGATGGCTCTAGGAATGTCCCATATGGAACGACTCCAGAGTAGGGTTCTAAGGATGGATGCCTGGGCAGCCCGCCTCCCATTCTAGTTGTCTCCTAGCAACAAGGCAGGTTTGATCTGCAGGCCCTGGGGGAGAAAACCAAGGGGGATGAGTTGACATGGACTCTACCGAGGATAGATCATAATGTGGGTTTAAGTCCATGGAGACCTTGGAATGGGGCGCTTGATCCGGGGGCCCTGAAAGATTCTCCTAAACAGAGGTTTTTATAGAGCTCCAAAGAGTACATTTCCTATGTGGAGACGAGATTTTTCTATGAGTGCCTCAGTAATCCCCCATATGCTGGTATTGGTAACCAGGCCTCTGAGGAGAGATGCCTGGAAACAAAAGCAATGGATCTGATTAGGGCCTAAGTGCCTGTCCAGTTCAATCTTATTCTATGGGGATATCTGTCTCTGGGTCTGAGTGGAGGTAGTTTTCCTAACTTGTGAAAGATCATCCCTGTTTGTCCTGGGCAGCCAACACTATTGGGATGGCCTCGGGGAGTTTGGAGGTTTTCTCCTAATCTATAGGGTTGTGGCCAATGGAAATGGCAGAATTCCCCTGGAGAAGGAAGCCACAGTCCTCAGGTGTGGCTCCAGGGGCCCCAGCTTGGATGGTGTGTGGGCCAGGACTGTGGGGACAGAAGTCTGAAAAACACAAAACTCAGCTTAGGTTTGGGGATGTATGTGTATGAAGGCTCGATCTACAGACCGTGAGAATTTTTCCGGGCTATGAACAAAGGGCGAGTATGTGGCGTTTGCTCAGGCTTTTTGTCTCTGGATTTTGTGCCTACGGTGGCCGTGGAATGTCGGGGTGTCCTCAAGGGCCATGGACAAGTCTTTCTCTGGTGATTTGGCCTGATCCCAAGTGGTTGGGATCATTCTGTGGATGGGAAGAGTCCTTTCTGTATTTTTTTTTTTTTTTACCTCAGGTGTCCCACCAAAGAGGGATTCCAGAGCAGTGCCCTGAGTAGGGGTGACTAGACATCTCTAACTCTGGTTGAGATTGGGGGACTAGGGGCTTGGCAAGCCCCATATGTGGGCTGTTGTTCCAGTCACTAAGAGGCTTTACATGAGGATAGGGCTCACGCTGAGGGTCACAATGTGTGTTTGTGCAAATTGTAGCCCTCAGGGGATAGGTGGGGCCTCATAGTCCATGCTGCTTTCTCCTACAATGAACGTTGGACCACATGCCAACCACAAGGTTTCTTGCCATGGCGAAGGAGAAGTTCTGATTCTTGTATCACGTTCACTCCTGAGCAGTGAGTGGAGATAAGGTCTAGGTTCTGAAGGTGAAAACTGAGGTTGGGTAGAGATGATGGCCGAAAGCCATTGTGGGTTTGATATGCTCAGTGTACGGCCAGCTGTCTGGGTGTTGGACTGGAGGTCTGCCTTCAGGCTGTGTCAGACAGGGCTTTTAGTGCACAGGCTAGATTGTATAATTGGGGGTATGGTCGAGTGGCATGCAGGTTGTTACTCATTTGGCGTTTCTGGTTAGCCCTATAGGGCAACATTTTTCTTCTGGAGGGCAGGCAGAGTGCTGCATTGTGTCTCCAGAATTGCCAAACTGGAGGGGTGTGGCCAGGATTGTGAAGACGGAAGTCTGAGAACACAAGTTAGGCTTAGGTTTCGGGGCGAGGGCACAGCAGGCACACTCTCAAGTGCTGAATCGAGATCTCGTGCTTCTGAATTCAGGGCGCGGATCAGACTTTGGCTTAGGATGGAGTTTCTGTCCATGATGGCCCATTTATGAAGGTGTGGGGCATCATGAGGAAAATGGAGGTTTTCCTCACAGTGGGATTGTGTGATGCTTCAAACCACAAGGATTCATTCTGCGAGACAGTCAAGACAGGTTGGTTTGGATTCAAGACGTCCCATAAAGAAAAATTCTCCAGAGCAGGGTTTCTAAGGATGGATGCCTGGGCAGCCCACCTCGCATTCCAACTGTCTCCTAGTGACAAGGCAGGTTTTTGATCTGCTGGCTCTGGGTGAGCAGCCGAGGGGGCTGATTTGAAATGGACTCTCCTGAGGATGGATCATAATGTAAGTTTGTGTCCTTGGAGACCTTGGAATTGGGCCATGGTGCCAGCGCCCTGAAGGATCCTCCTAACCTGAGGTATTGACACACAGCTCCAAAGAGCAAGTTTCTCATGTGGAGATGAGATCTGTTTCTGATTGTTTCCTTAGGAAACCCCCATATTCTGATATTGGAAACCAGGCCTCTGAGGAGAGATACATAGAAACCAAAGCAATGGATCAGAAGTTGGCTCAGGTTGGAGTTTCTGTCCATGATGGCCCCCTTTATAAAGGGGGAGCATCTCATGAGGCCATGTAGGTTTTCCCCACGATAGGAGTTGTGAGATGCTCCAATCTGCAAGGATTCCTTCTGCAGGACAGTCAAGACCTGTTGGAAGGCTCCCAGGACATCCCATATGGAACGGCGCCAGAGCAGGATTCCAACGATGGATGCCTAGAGAGTCTGCTTTGCATTCCAGTTGTCTCCTAGCGACAAGGCAGGTTTGATATTCTGGCTCTCTGGGGAGTAATCAATCAACGGGGGCTGAGTTTGAAATGTACTCTCCTGCCGAATGGTCATAATGCGGGTTTGTGTCCATGGAGACCTTGGAATAGGGGCGGGTGGGCTCCGGTTACCTGATTTTTCTTTCTCCTAACTGGAGGTTTTTACAGAGCTCCAAAGGATAAGTTTCCCATGTGGAGACAAGATTTGTTCTGATTGGGTATCTCTGGAATCCCCCATATGCTGGTATTGGAAAACAGGCCTCTGAGGAGAGATGCTTAGAAAACAAAAGCAATGGAACAATTACGTTCTAGGGGGCCTGTCCAGTTTAATACCTTTCTCTTGGGATATCTGTCTGTCTACGGGTGAGTTGAGGTCGTTGCTCAGCTTGTGACAGATCACCCCTCTTTGTACTGGGCGGGCCTACACTATTGGAATGGCCTCTGGGACTTTGGAGGTTTCTCCTAATCTGTAGGGTTGTGGGCCAATGGAATGGGAAGAAAATTTCCTTGGAGAGGGCAGGCACAGTCCTGAGGTGTGGCTCCAGGGGCCTCAGCCTGGAGGGTGGTGTGGGACAGGGGATGTCAGGATAGAAGTCTGAAAACACGGTTTAGGGGGACGTAGGTATGGCAGGCCCGATCTACAGACTATGAGGAGAATTTTTTGGGCTATGACCTAAGGGTGAGGCTTATGTCTCTGGATTTTGTGTCAATAGTGGCCGTGGAATGTCGGGCTGGTGCCTCATGGGCCATGGAGGAGTCTTTCTCTCTCTGGGGATGGCCTGATCCCAAGTGATTGGGGTCATTCTGTGGGTGGGAGGAGGAATCCTTTCAGGTGTTTACTTACCTCAAATGTCCCCACCAAAAGAGGGATTCCAGAGCAGAGCCCTGAGTAGGGGTGACTATGATGTCCTCTACCTTGGTTAAGATTGGGTGACTTGGGGCCATGGCAGGCCTCACTATGTCGGCTGGCTCCTGGTCCATCCACTGAGAGAGGCTTACTGTGAGGACAGGGCTCAAACTGAGGGTCCCAATGTGTGTTTGTGCCCACCGCAGCTCTACAGCATGGGGCGGGCCCCTCAGAGGACCCTACCGGGGCCTCAGGGGCCCTACACTACTCCTAGTAGGCCCTACAGGGGGTCCTACACTGAACATTGGAGTTACATGCCAACCACTCACAAGGTTTCTTGGCATGGAGAAAGAGGAGTTCTGATTTCTGTCATCATTCTTCACCCATGGGCCGCGATTGGCGATAAGGTTCTAGGTTTCTGAAGCCTGAAAACCGAGGTTTGAGAAAGATGACGACCCTAAGGCCATGGCGGTTCCGATGTGTTCTCAGTGTACGGCAAGCTGTCTGGGTGGGGCCCGTTGGGACTTCAGGCCTCAGGTTGTGTCAGAAGGAGGGGCATTAGTGCCCAGGTTAGAGCCTATATATTTGGAGTTACAAGCCGAAATGGCGTTAGCAGGTTGATCCTCATTTGAGGTTTCTGGGTAGTACCCAGGTAGGGCAAAGTTTTTCCTTCTCAGGAGGCATGGGCAGAGTGCTGCATTGTAGTCTGGATTTGCCAATCGGGAGACAAGCTTGTGGGCGGCCAGTCAGAGTTCTGAGGGACGGAAGTGGCTGAGAACCCAGCTAGGCCTCGGTTGGGGGGGTGGGGATAATGGCTAGGTCACAATCTACAGAACTGAATTCCAGATCTCGTGCATCTGAAGACATGACGAGGATCAGACGTTCGCAAGGTTTGGACATTTACTGGTCCCTGATGGCCCCTTCTTGAAGGGCGGCGGTGGATCACGAGGGCCATGGGGCTTTTCCCACGATCGGAGTTGCTGCCTGAAGAAGCTCCAAACACTGCCAAAGGATTCTTCTGCAGGACAATTGGGGACCTGTTGGTGCATCTGGCTCCAGGACAACAACGATTTCCGAGCAGGGTTCTAAGGATGGATTGGCTTGGGTTAGCCCAGCTCGCATTCCAATTTGTTTCTCCAAGCAACAAGACAGGTTAGATCTGCTGGATCTGGGGGAGCTACAACCGAGGAGGCTGAGTTGAAATGGACTCTCCCGTGGATGTGTCGTCCTAATATGATTTTGTGTCCTATGGAGACCTTGGAATGAAGCGGTGGCACTGGGGCCCTAAGGGTTCTCTAAAGAGAGGCTTTCACAGCTCCATCGTGCAAGTTTCCCAGTGTAGATGAGATTTGTTCTGATGGGTGAGTCAAGAAACAGCCATAAATGCCTGTTATTGAAATCAGGCCTCTGAGGAGAGATGCCTGAAAACCAAAGCAATGGATGGATAGATAGGGGCTGTTCAGGGGCCTGTTCGTTACCTTTTTACCTCTCGAGACATCAGATCTACGGTTCTGAGTGCCGGTATGTGCTCAGATGGGCCCAGAGATTGCCCCTGTTTGTCCCGGGAAGCCCCCACTATTGGGATGGCCTCAGGGACTTTGGGAAGGTTCCTATCCTATTAGTAGGGTTGTGGCCATTGGAGTGGGCACATTACAATTCCCTTGGAGAGGGCAAGCACACAGTCGTCAAGTTTGGCTCCAGGGGCCTGAGCCTGTAGGGTGTGTAGTAGGCAGGGGTGTTTTGAAACAGTTGTCTGAAAAACACAAACTCGGCTTATGTGTTCGGGTCATATAGGTATGGCAGGAACTGATCTACAGACCATGAGGAGGAGGAACTTGCGGGATATGAAAAAAAGGGCGAGTGTGAGGCTCTTGATCAAGTTTTGTCTCTTAGATATCGTTGTCACGCATGGTCGCGTGGTTCCGTGAAATATCCGGGTGGGTGACATCATGATCATGGAAAATGGACGAGTCTTACTCTCTCTGGGGGTTTGGCCCCGTCCAAAAGAGTTTGGGGGTCATTCTGTGGGATGGAAGAAGAAGTCCGTTGTTCTGTGTTGGTTGTGATTTGTTTTGTTTTGTTTTTTGTTTTTCAACCTCACGTGGTGTCCCACCAAATGAGGGATTCCAGAGTAGAGCCCTGAGGAGGGGGGCGACTGGAAAACCAGAAATTTGGTTAAAAATTGGGGCTAGGGAGGGACATGTCAAGCCCATTATGACATCTAATGGTCCAGCCACTGAGAGGACGTATACTAGAGGACAGGACTCACGCTGAGGGTCACAATGCGTGTTTATGCCCTCGTCGCACTCAAGAATGGGCGGGGGGCCTCAGGGGTGAATGCTGTTTTTCCTCCTACACTGAACGTTGGACAACATGCCAACCACAAGGTTTCTTGCCATGGGTAAGGAAGTGTTCTGATTTTCTGCATCTCAGTCACCCCTGGGCAGTGATTGGAGATAAGGTCTAGGTTCTAAAGCCTGAAAACTGAGGAGGTAGGGAAGAGATGATGACCTAAGGCCATAAGGCGGGCCATGGCGGGCTCAGATGTGCTAGTGTGTGCGCGGTCAGCTGTCTGGGTGTGTTGGTCACGAGGTCCGGGCTCAGGTTGTCAGACAGTGCATTAGTGCCCAGGTTTAGACCATATATATTTTGGGTGCATTCGAGTGCCGTGTAAGTTCTTATCTGTAGAACTCTTCAGGATATGAAGAATGCGCGAGTCTGAGCTGCGTGCTCAGGCTTTTTGTCTCGGGGATTTTGTAGTATCAGCGATGGCCGTGGAATGTTGGGGGGGGGGGGCCTCATTGGCCATGGACGAATCTTACTCTCTGTGGACTTGGCCCGATCCCAATTGTTTTTTTTCGTCAATCTGTGGGGATGGGAGGACTCCTTTCAGGTTTGTTACCTCAGGTGTTTCACCAGAAGAGGAATTCCAAAGCAGAGCTCTGGGGAAGAGTGAAGAGACAACCCGAACTAACTGGTTTAAAAAATTGTGGCCTAGGGGCATGGCAAGACCAATATGCTGTCTCTCCATCCTCCACTGAGAGGCCTTACCTGAGGACTGGGCTGGGCTCAGGCTGAGGGACACAATGTGTTTTTGTGACCAAGGTGGCCCGCAAAGCATGGGCGGGGGCCTCATGGGCCACACTGGTTTCAAGTACACTGAACCTTGGAGTACATGCCAACCACAAGGTTTCCTGCCATGGGGAAAGAGTTCTGATTTCTGCATCATTTTTTTTCAACCCGGGCCGTGATTGGAGATAAGGTCTAGGTTCTGAAGCCTGAAAACCGAGGTTGAGAAGAGAGATGATGACGACCTAAGACCATGGCGGGTCCCGATCCGTGTGCTCAGTGTGCGGCCAGGTGTCTGGCTGGGGCCCGGAGGTCCAGGCTCAGGCTGTGTGTCAGAAAGGGCATTAGTGCCCAGGTGAGCCTATATATTTGGAGTACAGCCGCCGAATGGCGTGCAGGTTGATCCTCATTTGGGGTTTCTGGGTAGCCCCAGAGGGCAAAGTTTTTTTCTTCTGGAGGGGGCAGGCAGAGTGCTGCATTGTATTGTAGTTCTGGATTGCCAATCGGGAGGGCTTGTGGGCCAGTAGTCTGAGGACGGAAGTCTGAGAACCCAGCTAGGCCTCGGTTGGTGGGTGAGGATATGGCAGGCACAATCTACAGACCTGAATTCAGATCTCGTGCATCTGAAGACACATGGCGAGGATCAGACGTTCGCTCAGGTTGGACATTCTGTCCCTGATGGCCCCTTTCTTGAAGGGGGGGGGATCACGACGAGGCCATGGGGCTTTTCCCACGATCGGAGTTTGTGAGAAGCTCCAAAAGTGCAAAGATTCTTCTGCAGGACAATTGAGACCTGTTGGTTGGCTCCAGGACAACGATTCCGAGCAGGGTTCTAAGGATGGATGGCTGGGTAGCCCAGCTCGCATTCCAATTGTCTCCAAGCAACAAGACAGGTTAGATCTGCTGGATCTGGGGGAGCAACCGAGGAGGCTGAGTTGAAATGGACTCTCCCGTGGATGTGTCCTAATATGATTTTGTGTCTATGGAGACCTTGGAATGAAGCGGCGGTGGCACTGGGGCCCCTAAGGGTTCTCTAAAGAGAGGCTTTCACAGCTCCATCGTGCAAGTTTCCCATGTGTAGATGAGATTTGTTCTGATGGGTGAGTCAAGAAACAGCCATATGCTGTTATTGAAATCCAGGCCTCTGAGGAGAGATGCCTGAAAACCAAAGCAATGATCCGATATAGGAGCAAAGGGGCCTGTTCCGTACCTTTTTACCTCTCGAGACATCAATCTACGGTTCTGAGTGCCGGTATGTGCTCAGATGGGCCCAGATTGCCCCTGTTTGTCCCGGGAAGCCCCCCACTATTGGGATGGCCTCAGGGACTTTGGAGGTTTATCCTATTAGTAGGGTTGTGGCCATTGGAGTGGGCACATACAATTCCCTTGGAGAGGGCAAGCACAGTCGTCAAGTTTGGCTCCAGGGGCCTGAGCCTGTAGGGTGTGTAGGCCAGGGATGTTTGAACAGTTGTCTGAAAACACAAACTCGGCTTATGTTTCGGGTCATAGGTATGGCAGGACTGATCTACAGACCATGAGGAGAACTCTTCGGGATATGAAAAAAGGGCGAGTGTGAGGCTCTTGATCAAGTTTTTGTCTCTAGATATCGTGTCACGCATGTCGTGAAATATCCGGGTGTGACATCATGATCATGGAAAATGGACGAGTCTTACTCTCTGGGGGTTTGGCCCCGTCCAAAGAGTTTGGGGTCATTCTGTGGGATGGAAGAAGTCCGTTGTTCTGTTGTGGTTGATTTGTTTTGTTTTGTTTTTTTTTCAACCTCACGTGTCCCCACCAAATGAGGGATTCCAGAGTAGAGCCCTGAGGAGGGGCGACTGGAAAAACCAGAAATTTGGTTAAAAAATGGGGGCCCTAGGGACATGTCAAGCCCATTATGACATCTAATGGTCCAGCCACTGAGAGGACGTACTAGAGGACAGGACTCACGCTGAGGGTCACAATGCGTGTTTATGCCCTCGTCGTCGCACTCAAGAATGGGCGGGGCCTCAGGGTGAATGCTGGTTTCTCCTACACTGAACGTTGGACAACATGCCAACCACAAGGTTTCTTGCCATGGGTAAGGAAGTGTTCTGATTTCTGCATCTCAGTCACCCCTGGGCAGTGATTGGAGATAAGGTCTAGGTTCTAAAGCCTGAAAAAACTGAGGTAGGGAAGAGATGATGACCTAAGGCCATGGCGGGTCAGATGTGCTAGGTGTGCGGTCAGCTGTCTGGGTGTGTTGGTCACGAGGTCCGGGCTCAGGTTGTCAGACAGTGCATTAGTGCCCAGGTTAGACCATATATTTTGGGTGCATTCGAGTGCCGTGTAAGTTCTTATCTGTAGAGAACTCTTCAGGATATGAAGAATGCGCGAGTCTGAGCTGCGTGCTCAGGCTTTTGTCTCGGGATTTTGTATCAGCGATGGCCGTGGAATGTTGGGGGGGGGCCTCATTGGCCATGGACGAATCTTACTCTCTGTGGACTTGGCCCCGATCCCAATTGTTTTTCGTCAATCTGTGGGATGGGAGGACTCCTTTCAGGTTTGTTACCTCAGGTGTTTCACCCAAAAGAGGAATTCCAAAGCAGAGCTCTGGGGAAGAGTGAAGAGACAACCCGAACTATGGTTAAAAATTGTGGCCTAGGGGCATGGCAAGACCAATATGCTGTCTCTCCATCCTCCACTGAGAGGCCTTACCTGAGGACTGGGCTCAGGCTGAGGGACACAATGTGTTTTTGTGACCAAGGTGGCCCGCAAGCATGGGCGGGGGCCTCATGGGCCACACTGGTTTCAAGTACACTGAACCTTGGAGTACATGCCAACCACAAGGTTTCCTGCCATGGGGAAAGAGTTCTGATTTCTGCATCATTTTCAAAACCCGGGCCGTGATTGGAGATAAGGTCTAGGTTCTGAAGCCTGAAAACCCGAGGTTGAGAAGAGATGACGACCTAAGACCTAAGACCATGGCGGGTCCCGATGTGCTCAGTGTGCGGCCAGGTGTCTGGCTGGGGCCCGGAGGTCCAGGCTCAGGCTGTGTCAGAAAGGGGGCATTAGTGCCCAGGTGAGCCTATATATTTGGAGTACAGCCGAATGGCGTGCAGGTTGATCCTCATTTGGGGGTTTCTGGGTAGCCCCAGAGGGCAAAGTTTTTTCTTCTGGAGGGCAGGCAGAGTGCTGCATTGTAGTTCTGGGATTGCCAATCGGGAGGGCTTGTGGGCCAGTAGTCTGAGGACGGAAGTCTGAGAACCCAGCTAGGCCTCGGTTGGGTGGGTGAGGATATGGCAGGCACAATCTACAGACCTGAATTCAGATCTCGTGCATCTGAAGACATGGCGAGGATCAGACGTTCGCTCAGGTTGGACATTCTGTCCCTGATGGCCCCTTCTTGAAGGGGGGGGGGGATCACGAGGCCATGGGGCTTTTCCCACGATCGGAGTTGTGAGAAGCTCCAAAGTGCAAAAAGATTCTTCTGCAGGACAATTGAGACCTGTTGGTTGGCTCCAGGGACAACGATTCCGAGCAGGGTTTCTAAGGGATGGATGGCTGGGTAGCCCAGCTCGCATTCCAATTGTCTCCAAGCAACAAGACAGGTTAGATCTGCTGGATCTGGGGGGGAGCAACCCGGGAGGCTGAGTTGAAATGGACTCTCCCGTGGATGGTGTCCTAATATGATTTTGTGTGTCTATGGAGACCTTGGAATGAAGCGGTGGGCACTGGGGGCCCTAAGGGTTTCTCTAAAGAGAGGCTTTCACAGCTCCCATCGTGCAAGTTTCCCATGTGTAGATAGATGAGATTTGTTCTGATGGGTGAGTCAAGAAACAGCCATATGCTGTTATTGAAAATCCAGGCCTCTGAGGAGAGATGCCTGAAAACCAAAGCAAAAGCAATGGATCCGATAGGAGCAAAGGGGCCTGTTCGTACCTTTTTACCTCTCGAGACATCAAATCTACGGTTCTGAGTGCCGGTATGTGCTCAGATGGGCCCCAGATTGCCCCTGTTTTTGTCCCGGGAAGAAGCCCCCACTATTGGGATGGCCTCAGGGACTTTGGAGGTTTTTATCCTATTAGTAGGGTTGTGGCCATTGGAGTGGGCACACATACAATTCCCTTGGAGAGGGCAAGCACAGTCGTCAAGTTTTGGCTCCAGGGGCCTGAGCCTGTAGGGTGTGTAGGCCAGGGATGTTTGAACAGTTTGTCTGAAAACACACAAACTCGGGCTTATGTTTCGGGTCATAGGTATGGCAGGACTGATCTACAGACCATGAGGAGAAACCTTCGGGATATGAAAAAAGGGCGAGTGTGAGGCTCTTGATCAAGTTTTTGTCTCTCTGGATATCGTGTCACGCATGGTCTCGTGAAATATCCGGGGTGACATCATGATCATGGGATCATGAAAATGGACGAGTCTTACTCTCTGGGGGTTTGGGCCCCGTCCAAAGAGAGTTTGGGGTCATCATTTCTGTGGGATGGAAGAAGTCCGTCCGTTGTTCTGTTGTGGTTGATTTGTTTTGTTTTGTTTTTTTCACCTCACGTGTCCCACCAAATGAGGGATTCCAGAGTAGAGCCCTGAGGAGGGGCGACTGGAAACCAGAAATTTGGTTAAAAATTGGGGGCCTAGGGACATGTCAAGCCCATTATGACATCTAATGGTCCAGCCACTGAGAGAGGACGACCGTACTAGAGGACAGGACTCACGCTGAGGGTCACAATGCGTGTTTATGCCCTCGTCGCACTCAAGAAATGGGCGGGGCCTCAGGCCTCAGGGTGAATGCTGGTTTTCTCCTACACTGAACGTTGGACAACATGCCCAACCACAAGGTTTCTTGCCATGGGTAAGGAAGTGTTCTGATTTTCTGCATCTCAGTCACCCCCCTGGGCAGTGATTGGAGATAAGGTCTAGGTTCTAAAGCCTGAAAACTGAGGTAGGGGAAGAGATGATGACCTAAGGCCATGGCGGGTCAGATGTGCTAGGTGTGCGGTCAGCTGTCTGGGTGTTGGGTCACGAGGTCCGGGCTCAGGTGGTTGTCAGACCAGTTACAGTGCATTAGTGCCCAGGTTAGACCATATATTTTGGGTGTGCATTCGAGTGCCGTGTAGTGTAAGTTCTTATCTGTAGAACTCTTCAGGATATGAAGAATGCGCGAGTCTGAGCTGCGTGCTCAGGCTTTTTGTCTCGGGATTTTGTATCAGCGATGGCCGCCGGGGAATGTTGGGGGGGGCCCTCCTCATTGGCCATGGACGAATCTTACTCTCTGTGGACTTGGCCCCGATCCCAATTGTTTTTCGTCAAATCTGTGGGATGGGAGGACTCCTTTCAGGTTTGTTTACCTCAGGTGTTTCACCCAGAAAGAGGAATTCCAAAGCAGAGCTCTGGGGAAAGAGTGAAGAGACAACCCCGAACTATGGTTAAAAATTGTGGCCTAGGGGCATGGCAAAGACCAATATGCTGTCTCTCCATCCTCCACTGAGAGGCCTTACCTGAGGACTGGGCTCAGGCTGAGGGACACAATGTGTTTTTGTGACCAAGGTGGCCCCGCAAGCATGGGCGGGGCCTCATGGGCCACACTGGTTTCAAGTACACTGAACCTTGGAGTACATGCCAACCACAAGGTTTCCTGCCATGGGGAAAAGAGTTCTGATTTCTGCATCATTTTCAAACCCGGGCCGGATGATTGGAGATAAGGTCTAGGTTCTGAAGCCTGAAAAACGAGGTTGAGAGAGATGATGACGACCTAAGACCATGGCGGGTCCGATGTGCTCAGTGTGCGGCCAGGTGTCTGGCTGGGGCCCCGGAGGGGTCCAGGCTCAGGCTGTGTCAGAAAGGGGCATTAGTGCCCAGGTGAGCCTATATATTTGGAGTACAGCCGAATGGCGTGCAGGTTGATCCTCATTTGGGGTTTCTGGGTAGCCCCAGAGGGCAAAGTTTTTCTTTCTGGAGGCAGGCAGAGTGCTGCATTGTTATAGTTCTGGATTGCCAATCGGGAGGGGCTTGTGGGCCAGTAGTCTGAGGACGGAAGTCTGAGAACCCAGCTAGGCCTCGGTTGGTGGGTGAGGATATGGCAGGCACAATCTACAGACCTGAATTCAGATCTCGTGCATCTGAAGACATGGCGAGGATCAGACGTTCGCTCAGGTTGGACATTCTGTCCCTGATGGCCCCTTCTTGAAGGGGGGGTGGATCACGAGGCCATGGGGCTTTTCCCACGATCGGAGTTGTGAGAAGCTCCAAACTGCAAAGATTCTTCTGCAGGACAATTGAGACCTGTTGGTTGGCTCCAGGACAACGATCCGAGCAGGGTTCTAAGGATGGATGGCTGGGTAGCCCAGCTCGCATTCCAATTGTCTCCAAGCAACAGACAGGTTAGATCTGCTGGATCTGGGGGGAGCAACCGAGGAGGCTGAGTTGAAATGGACTCTCCCGTGGATGTGTCCTAATATGATTTTGTGTCTATGGAGACCTTGGAATGAAGCGGTGGCACTGGGGCCCTAAGGGTTCTCTAAAGAGAGGCTTTCACAGCTCCATCGTGCAAGTTTCCCATGTGTAGATGAGATTTGTTCTGATGGGTGAGTCAAGAAACAGCCATATGCTGTTATTGAAATCCAGGCCTCTGAGGAGAGATGCCTGAAAACCAAAGCAATGGATCCGATAGGAGCAAAGGGGCCTGTTCCGTACCTTTTTACCTCTCGAGACATCAATCTACGGTTCTGAGTGCCGGTATGGTGCTCAGATGGGCCCAGATTGCCCCTGTTTGTCCCGGGAAGCCCCCACTATTGGGATGGCCTCAGGGACTTTGGAGGTTTATCCTATTAGTAGGGTTGTGGCCATTGGAGTGGGCACATACAATTTCCCTTGGAGAGGGCAAGCACAGTCGTCAAGTTTGGCTCCAGGGGCCTGAGCCTGTAGGGTGTGTAGGCCAGGGATGTTTGAACAGTTGTCTGAAAACACAAACTCGGCTTATGTTTTTCGGTCATAGGTATGGCAGGACTGATCTACAGACCATGAGGAGAACTCTTCGGGATATGAAAAAAAGGCGAGTGTGAGGCTCTTGATCAAGTTTTTGTCTCTAGATATCGTGTCACGCATGGTCGTGAAAATATCCGGGTGACATCATGATCATGGAAAAATGGACGAGTCTTACTCTCTGGGGGTTTGGCCCCGTCCAAAGAGTTTGGGGTCATTCTGTGGGATGGAAGAAGTCCGTTGTTCTGTTGTTGTTGATTTGTTTTGTTTTGTTTTTCAACCTCACGTGTCCCACCAAATGAGGGATTCCAGAGTAGAGCCCTGAGGAGGGGCGACTGGAAAACCAGAAATTTGGTTAAAAATTGGGGCCTAGGGACATGTCAAGCCCATTATGACATCTAATGGTCCAGCCACTGAGAGGACGTACTAGAGGACAGGACTCACGCTGAGGGTCACAATGCGTGTTTATGCCCTCGTCGCACTCAAGAATGGGCGGGGCCTCAGGGTGAATGCTGGTTTCTCCTACACTGAACGTTGGACAACATGCCAACCACAAGGTTTCTTGCCATGGGTAAGGAAAGTGTTCTGATTTCTGCATCTCAGTCACCCCTGGGCAGTGATTGGAGATAAGGTCTAGGTTCTAAGCCTGAAAACTGAGGTAGGGAAGAGATGATGACCCTAAGGCCATGGCGGGTCAGATGTGCTAGGTGTGCGGTCAGCTGTCTGGGTGTTGGTCACGAGGTCCGGGCTCAGGTTGTCAGACAGTGCATTAGTGTGCCCAGGTTAGACCATATATTTTGGGTGCATTCGAGTGCCGTGTAAGTTCTTATCTGTAGAACTCTCAGGATATGAAGAATGCGCGAGTCTGAGCTGCGTGCTCAGGCTTTTGTCTCGGGATTTTGTATCAGCGATGGCCGTGGAATGTTGGGGAGGCCCTCATTGGCCATGGACGAATCTTACTCTCTGTGGACTTGGCCCGATCCCAATTGTTTTTCGTCAATCTGTGGGATGGGAGGACTCCTTTCAGGTTTGTTACCTCAGGTGTTTCACCAGAAGAGGAATTCCAAAGCAGAGCTCTGGGGAAGAGTGAAGAGACAACCCGAACTATGGTTTAAAAATTGTGGCCTAGGGGCATGGCAAGACCAATATGCTGTCTCTCCATCCTCCACTGAGAGGCCTTACCTGAGGACTGGGCTCAGGCTGAGGGACACAATGTGTTTTTGTGACCAAGGTGGCCCGCAAGCATGGGCGGGGCCTCATGGGCCACACTGGTTTCAAGTACACTGAACCTTGGAGTACATGCCAACCACAAGGTTTCCTGCCATGGGGAAAGAGTTCTGATTTCTGCATCATTTTCAAACCCGGGCCGTGATTGGAGATAAGGTCTAGGTTCTGAAGCCTGAAAACCGAGGTTGAGAAGAGATGACGACCTAAGACCATGGCGGGTCCGATGTGCTCAGTGTGCGGCCAGGTGTCTGGCTGGGGCCCGGAGGGTCCAGGCTCAGGCTGTGTCAGAAAGGGCATTAGTGCCCAGGTGAGCCTATATATTTGGAGTACACAGCCGAATGGCGTGCAGGTTGATCCTCATTTGGGGTTTCTGGGTAGCCCAGAGGGCAAAGTTTTTCTTCTGGAGGGAAGGCAGAGTGCTGCATTGTAGTTCTGGATTGCCAATCGGGAGGGCTTGTGGGCCAGTAGTCTGAGGACGGAAGTCTGAGAACCCAGCTAGGCCTCGGTTGGTGGGTGGGGATATGGCAGGCACAATCTACAGACCTGAATTCAGATCTCTCGTGCATCTGAAGACATGGCGAGGATCAGACGTTCGCTCAGGTTTGGACATTCTGTCCCTGATGGCCCCTTCTTGAAGGGGGGGTGGATCACGAGGCCATGGGGCTTTTCCCACGATCGGAGGAGTTGTGAGAAGCTCCAAACTGCAAAGATTCTTCTGCAGGACAATTGAGACCTGTTGGTTGGCTCCAGGACAACGATTCCGAGCAGGGTTCTAAGGATGGATGGCTGGTAGCCCAGCTCGCATTCCAATTGTCTCCAAGCAACAAGACAGGTTAGATCTGCTGGATCTGGGGGAGCAACCGAGGAGGCTGAGTTGAAATGGACTCTCCCGTGGATGTGTCCTAATATGATT
This sequence comes from Mustela putorius furo, assembly GCF_011764305.1. Classification (NCBI taxonomy): domain Eukaryota; kingdom Metazoa; phylum Chordata; class Mammalia; order Carnivora; family Mustelidae; genus Mustela; species Mustela putorius. The sequence goes on along the minus strand of NW_025422165.1, from coordinate 262,347 downwards.
TTGTGTCTATGGAGACCTTGGAATGAAGCGGTGGCACTGGGGCCCTAAGGGTTCTCTAAAGAGAGGCTTTCACAGCTCCATCGTGCAAGTTTCCCATGTGTAGATGAGATTTGTTCTGATGGGTGAGTCAAGAAACAGCCATATGCTGTTATTGAAATCCAGGCCTCTGAGGAGAGATGCCTGAAAACCAAAGCAATGGATCCGATAGGAGCAAAGGGGCCTGTTCGTACCTTTTTACCTCTCGAGACATCAATCTACGGTTCTGAGTGCCGGTATGTGCTCAGATGGGCCCAGATTGCCCCTGTTTGTCCCGGGAAGCCCCCACTATTGGGATGGCCTCAGGGACTTTGGAGGTTTTATCCTATTAGTAGGGTTGTGGCCATTGGAGTGGGCACATACAATTCCCTTGGAGAGGGCAAGCACAGTCGTCAAGTTTGGCTCCAGGGGCCTGAGCCTGTAGGGTGTGTAGGCCAGGGATGTTTGAACAGTTGTCTGAAAACACAAACTCGGCTTATGTTTCGGGTCATAGGTATGGCAGGACTGATCTACAGACCATGAGGAGAACTCTTCGGGATATGAAAAAAAAAGGGCGAGTGTGAGGCTCTTGATCAAGTTTTTGTCTCTAGATATCGTGTCACGCATGGTGGTCGTGAAATATCCGGGTGACATCATGATCATGGAAAATGGACGAGTCTTACTCTCTGGGGGTTTGGCCCCGTCCAAAGAGTTTGGGGTCATTCTGTGGGATGGAAGAAGTCCGTTGTTCTGTTGTGGTTGATTTGTTTTGTTTTGTTTTTCAACCTCACGTGTCCCACCAAATGAGGGATTCCAGAGTAGAGCCCTGAGGAGGGGCGACTGGGAAACCAGAAATTTGGTTAAAAATTGGGGCCTAGGGACATGTCAAGCCCATTATGACATCTAATGGTCCAGCCACTGAGAGGACGTACTAGAGGACAGGACTCACGCTGAGGGTCACAATGCGTGTTTATGCCCTCGTCGCACTCAAGAATGGGCGGGGGCCTCAGGGTGAATGCTGGTTTCTCCTACACTGAACGTTGGACAACATGCCAACCACAAGGTTTCTTGCCATGGGTAAGGAAGTGTTCTGATTTCTGCATCTCAGTCACCCCTGGGCAGTGATTGGAGATAAGGTCTAGGTTCCAAAAGCCTGAAAACTGAGGTAGGGAAGAGATGATGACCTAAGGCCATGGCGGGTCAGATGTGCTAGGTGTGCGGTCAGCTGTCTGGGTGTTGGTCACGAGGTCCGGGCTCAGGTTGTCAGACAGTGCATTAGTGCCCAGGTTAGACCATATATTTTGGGTGCATTCGAGTGCCGTGTAAGTTCTTATCTGTAGAACTCTTCAGGATATGAAGAATGCGCGAGTCTGAGCTGCGTGCTCAGGCTTTTGTCTCGGGATTTTGTATCAGCGATGGCCGTGGAATGTTGGGGGGGCCTCATTGGCCATGGACGAATCTTACTCTCTGTGGACTTGGCCGATCCCAATTGTTTTTCGTCAATCTGTGGGATGGGAGGACTCCTTTCAGGTTTGTTACCTCAGGTGTTTCACCAAAAGAGGAATTCCAAAGCAGAGCTCTGGGGAAGAGTGAAGAGACAACCCGAACTATGGTTAAAAATTGTGGCCTAGGGGCATGGCAAGACCAATATGCTGTCTCTCCATCCTCCACTGAGAGGCCTTACCTGAGGACTGGGCTCAGGCTGAGGGACACAATGTGTTTTTTGTGACCAAGGTGGCCCGCAAGCATGGGCGGGGCCTCATGGGCCACACACTGGTTTCAAGTACACTGAACCTTGGAGTACATGCCAACCACAAGGTTTCCTGCCATGGGGAAAGAGTTCTGATTTCTGCATCATTTTCAAACCCGGGCCGTGATTGGAGATAAGGTCTAGGTTCTGAAGCCTGAAAACCGAGGTTGAGAAGAGATGACGACCTAAGACCATGGCGGGTCCGATGTGCTCAGTGTGCGGCCAGGTGTCTGGCTGGGGCCCGGAGGTCCAGGCTCAGGCTGTGTCAGAAAAGGGCATTAGTGCCCAGGTGAGCCTATATATTTGGAGTACAGCCGAATGGCGTGCAGGTTGATCCTCATTTGGGGTTTCTGGGTAGCCCCAGAGGGCAAAGTTTTTTCTTCTGGAGGGCAGGCAGAGTGCTGCATTGTAGTTCTGGATTGCCAATCGGGAGGGCTTGTGGGCCAGTAGTCTGAGGACGGAAGTCTGAGAACCCAGCTAGGCCTCGGTTGGTGGGTGGGGATATGGCAGGCAGGCACAATCTACAGACCTGAATTCAGATCTCGTGCATCTGAAGACATGGCGAGGATCAGACGTTCGCTCAGGTTGGACATTCTGTCCCTGATGGCCCCTTCTTGAAGGGGGGGTGGATCACGAGGCCATGGGGCTTTTCCCACGATCGGAGTTGTGAGAAGCTCCAAACTGCAAAGATTCTTCTGCAGGACAATTGAGACCTGTTGGTTGGCTCCAGGACAACGATTCCGAGCAGGGTTCTAAGGATGGATGGCTGGGTAGCCCAGCTCGCATTCCAATTGTCTCCAAGCAACAAGACAGGTTAGATCTGCTGGATCTGGGGGAGCAACCGAGGAGGCTGAGTTGAAATGGACTCTCCCCGTGGATGTGTCCTAATATGATTTTGTGTCTATGGAGACCTTGGAATGAAGCGGTGGCACTGGGGCCCCTAAGGGTTCTCTAAAGAGAGGCTTTCACAGCTCCATCGTGCAAGTTTCCCATGTGTAGATGAGATTTGTTCTGATGGGTGAGTCAAGAAACAGCCATATGCTGTTATTGAAAATCCAGGCCTCTGAGGAGAGATGCCTGAAAACCAAAAGCAATGGATCCGATAGGAGCAAAGGGGCCTGTCCGTACCTTTTTACCTCTCGAGACATCAATCTACGGTTCTGAGTGCCGGTATGTGCTCAGATGGGCCCAGATTGCCCCTGTTTGTCCCGGGAAGCCCCCACTATTGGGATGGCCTCAGGGACTTTGGAGGGTTATATCCTATTAGTAGGGTTGTGGCCATTGGAGTGGGCACATACAATTCCCTTGGAGAGGGCAAGCACAGTCGTCAAGTTTGGCTCCAGGGGCCTGAGCCTGTAGGGTGTGTGTAGGCCAGGGATGTTTGAACAGTTGTCTGAAAACACAAACTCGGCTTATGTTTCGGGTCATAGGTATGGCAGGACTGATCTACAGACCATGAGGAGAACTCTTCGGGATATGAAAAAAAAAAAGGCGAGTGTGAGGCTCTTGATCAATCAAGTTTTTTGTCTCTAGATATCGTGTCACGCATGGTCGTGAAATATCCGGGGTGACATCATGATCATGGAAAATGGACGAGTCTTACTCTCTGGGGGTTTGGCCCCGTCCAAAGAGTTTGGGGTCATTCTGTGGGATGGAAGAAGTCCGTTGTTCTGTTGTGTGGTTGATTTGTTTTGTTTTGTTTTTTTTCACCTCACGTGTCCCACCAAATGAGGGATTCCAGAGTAGAGCCCTGAGGAGGGGCGACTGGAAAACCAGAAATTTGGTTAAAAAAAATTGGGGCCTAGGGACATGTCAAGCCCATTATGACATCTAATGGTCCAGCCACTGAGAGGACGTACTAGAGGACAGGACTCACGCTGAGGGTCACAATGCGTGTTTATGCCCTCGTCGCACTCAAGAATGGGCGGGGCCTCAGGGTGAATGCTGGTTTCTCCTACACTGAACGTTGGACAACATGCCAACCACAAGGTTTCTTGCCATGGGTAAGGAAGTGTTTCTGATTTCTGCATCTCAGTCACCCCTGGGCAGTGATTGGAGATAAGGTCTAGGTTCCAAAGCCTGAAAACTGAGGTAGGGAAGAGATGATGACCTAAGGCCATGGCGGGTCAGATGTGCTAGGTGTGCGGTCAGCTGTCTGGGTGTTGGTCACGAGGTCCGGGCTCAGGTTGTCAGACAGTGCATTAGTGCCCAGGTTAGACCATATATTTTGGGTGCATTCGAGTGCCGTGTAAGTTCTTATCTGTAGAACTCTTCAGGATATGAAGAATGCGCGAGTCTGAGCTGCGTGCTCAGGCTTTTGTCTCGGGATTTTGTATCAGCGATGGCCGTGGAATGTTGGGGGGGCCTCATTGGGCCATGGACGAATCTTACTCTCTGTGGACTTGGCCCGATCCCAATTGTTTTTCGTCAATCTGTGGGATGGGAGGACTCCTTTCAGGTTTGTTACCTCAGGTGTTTCACCAAAGAGGAATTCCAAAGCAGAGAGCTCTGGGGAAGATTGAAGAGTGAAGAGACAACCCGAACTATGGTTAAAAAATTGTGGCCTAGGGGCATGGCAAGACCAATATGCTGTCTCTCCATCCTCCACTGAGAGGCCTTACCTGAGGACTGGGCTCAGGCTGAGGGACACAATGTGTTTTTGTGACCAAGGTGGCCCGCAAGCATGGGCGGGGCCTCATGGGCCACACTGGTTTCAAGTACACTGAACCTTGGAGTACATGCCAACCACAAGGTTTTCCTGCCATGGGGAAAGAGTTCTGATTTCTGCATCATTTTCAAACCCGGGCCGCGATGATTGGAGATAAGGTCTAGGTTCTGAAGCCTGAAAACCGAGGTTGAGAAGAGATGACGACCTAAGACCATGGCGGGTCCGATGTGCTCAGTGTGCGGCCAGGTGTCTGGCTGGGGCCCGGAGGTCCAGGCTCAGGCTGTGTCAGAAAGGGCATTAGTGCCCAGGTGAGCCTATATATTTGGAGTACAGCCGAATGGCGTGCAGGTTTGATCCTCATTTGGGGGTTTCTGGGTAGCCCCAGAGGGCAAAGTTTTTCTTCTGGAGGGCAGGCAGAGTGCTGCATTGTAGTTCTGGATTGCCAATCGGGAGGGCTTGTGGGCCAGTAGTCTGAGGACGGAAGTCTGAGAACCCAGCTAGGCCTCGGTTGGTGGGGGGGTGAGGATATGGCAGGCACAATCTACAGACCTGAATTCAGATCTCGTGCATCTGAAGACATGGCGAGGATCAGACGTTCGCTCAGGTTGGACATTCTGTCCCTGATGGCCCCTTCTTGAAGGGGGGGGGTGGATCACGAGGCCATGGGGCTTTTTCCCACGATCGGAGTTGTGAGAAGCTCCCAACTGCAAAGATTCTTCTGCAGGACAATTGAGACCTGTTGGTTGGCTCCAGGACAACGATTCCGAGCAGGGGTTCTAAGGATGGATGGCTGGGTAGCCCAGCTCGCATTCCAATTGTCTCCAAGCAACAAGACAGGTTAGATCTGCTGGATCTGGGGGAGCAACCGAGGAGGCTGAGTTGAAATGGACTCTCCCGTGGATGTGTCCTAATATGATTTTGTGTCTATGGAGACCTTGGAATGAAAGCGCGGTGGCACTGGGGCCCTAAGGGTTCTCTAAAGAGAGGCTTTCACAGCTCCATCGTGCAAGTTTCCCATGTGTAGATGAGATTTGTTCTGATGGGTGAGTCAAGAAACAGCCATATGCTGTTATTGAAATCCAGGCCTCTGAGGAGAGATGCCTGAAAACCAAAGCAATGGATCCGATAGGAGCAAAGGGGCCTGTGTTCGTACCTTTTTACCTCTCGAGACATCAATCTACGGTTCTGAGTGCCGGTATGTGCTCAGATGGGCCCAGATTGCCCCTGTTTTTGTCCCGGGAAGCCCCCACTATTGGGATGGCCTCAGGGACTTTGGAGGTTTATCCTATTAGTAGGGTTGTGGGCCATTGGAGTGGGCACATACAATTCCCTTGGAGAGGGCAAGCACAGTCGTCAAGTTTGGCTCCAGGGGCCTGAGCCTGTAGGGTGTGGTAGGCCAGGGATGTTTGAACAGTTGTCTGAAAACACAAAACTCGGCTTATGTTTTCGGGTCATAGGTATGGCAGGACTGATCTACAGACCATGAGGAGAACTCTTCGGGATATGAAAAAAGGGCGAGTGTGAGGCTCTTGATCAAGTTTTTGTCTCTAGATATCGTGTCACGCATGGTCGTGAAATATCCGGGTGACATCATGATCATGGAAAATGGACGAGTCTTACTCTCTGGGGGTTTGGCCCCGTCCAAAGAGTTTGGGGTCATTCTGTGGGATGGAAGAAGTCCGTTGTTCTGTTGTGGTTGATTTGTTTTGTTTTGTTTTTCAACCTCACGTGTCCCACCAAATGAGGGATTCCAGAGTAGAGCCCTGAGGAGGGGCGACTGGAAAACCAGAAATTTGGTTAAAAATTGGGGCCTAGGGACATGTCAAGCCCATTATGACATCTAATGGTCCAGCCACTGAGAGGACGTACTAGAGGACAGGACTCACGCTGAGGGTCACAATGCGTGTTTATGCCCTCGTCGCACTCAAGAATGGGCGGGGCCTCAGGGTGAATGCTGGTTTCTCCTACACTGAACGTTGGACAACATGCCAACCACAAGGTTTCTTGCCATGGGTAAGGAAGTGTTCTGATTTCTGCATCTCAGTCACCCCTGGGCAGTGATTGGAGATAAGGTCTAGGTTCCAAAGCCTGAAAACTGAGGAGGTAGGGAAGAGATGATGACCTAAGGCCATGGCGGGTCAGATGTGCTAGGTGTGCGGTCAGCTGTCTGGGTGTTGGTCACGAGGTCCGGGCTCAGGTTGTCAGACAGTGCATTAGTGCCCAGGTTAGACCATATATTTTGGGTGCATTCGAGTGCCGTGTAAGTTCTTATCTGTAGAACTCTTCAGGATATGAAGAATGCGCGAGTCTGAGCTGCGTGCTCAGGCTTTTGTCTCGGGATTTTGTATATCAGCGATGGCCGTGGAATGTTGGGGGGGGCCTCATTGGCCATGGACGAATCTTACTCTCTGTGGACTTGGCCCGATCCCAATTGTTTTTCGTCAATCTGTGGGATGGGAGGACTCCTTTTCAGGTTTGTTACCTCAGGTGTTTCACCAAAAGAGGAATTCCAAAGCAGAGCTCTGGGGAAGAGTGAAGAGACAACCCGAACTATGGTTAAAAAATTGTGGCCTAGGGGCATGGCAAGACCAATATGCTGTCTCTCCATCCTCCACTGAGAGGCCTTACCTGAGGACTGGGCTCAGGCTGAGGGACACAATGTGTTTTTGTGACCCAAGGTGGCCCGCAAGCATGGGCGGGGCCTCATGGGCCACACTGGTTTTCAAGTACACTGAACCTTGGAGTACATGCCAACCACAAGGTTTCCTGCCATGGGGAAAGAGTTCTGATTTCTGCATCATTTTCAAACCCGGGCCGTGATTGGAGATAAGGTCTAGGTTCTGAAGCCTGAAAACCGAGGTTGAGAAGAGATGACGACCTAAGACCATGGCGGGTCCGATGTGCTCAGTGTGCGGGCCAGGTGTGTCTGGCTGGGGCCCGGAGGTCCAGGCTCAGGCTGTGTCAGAAAGGGCATTAGTGCCCAGGTGAGCCTATATATTTGGAGTACAGCCGAATGGCGTGCAGGTTGATCCTCATTTGGGGTTTCTGGGTAGCCCCAGAGGGCAAAGTTTTTCTTCTGGAGGGAAGGCAGAGTGCTGCATTATAGTTCTGGATTGCCAATCGGGAGGGCTTGTGGGCCAGTAGTCTGAGGACGGAAGTCTGAGAACCCAGCTAGGCCTCGGTTGGTGGGTGGGGATATGGCAGGCACAATCTACAGACCTGAATTCAGATCTCGTGCATCTGAAGACATGGCGAGGATCAGACGTTCGCTCAGGTTGGACATTCTGTCCCTGATGGCCCCTTCTTGAAGGGGGGGTGGATCACGAGGCCATGGGGCTTTTCCCACGATCGGAGTTGTGAGAAGCTCCAAACTGCAAAGATTCTTCTGCAGGACAATTGAGACCTGTTGGTTGGCTCCAGGACAACGATTCCGAGCAGGGTTCTAAGGATGGATGGCTGGGTAGCCCAGCTCGCATTCCAATTGTCTCCAAGCAACAAGACAGGTTAGATCTGCTGGATCTGGGGGAGCAACCGAGGAGGCTGAGTTGAAATGGACTCTCCCGTGGATGTGTCCTAATATGATTTTGTGTGTGTCTATGGAGACCTTGGAATGAAGCGGTGGCACTGGGGCCCTAAGGGTTCTCTAAAGAGAGGCTTTCACAGCTCCATCGTGCAAGTTTCCCATGTGTAGATGAGATTTGTTCTGATGGGTGAGTCAAGAAACAGCCATATGCTGTTATTGAAATCCAGGCCTCTGAGGAGAGATGCCTGAAAACCAAAGCAATGGATCCGATAGGAGCAAAGGGGCCTGTCCGTACCTTTTTACCTCTCGAGACATCAATCTACGGTTCTGAGTGCCGGTATGTGCTCAGATGGGCCCAGATTGCCCCTGTTTGTCCCGGGAAGCCCCCACTATTGGGATGGCCTCAGGGACTTTGGAGGTTTATCCTATTAGTAGGGTTGTGGCCATTGGAGTGGGCACATACAATTCCCTTGGAGAGGGCAAGCACAGTCGTCAAGTTTGGCTCCAGGGGCCTGAGCCTGTAGGGTGTGTAGGCCAGGGATGTTTGAACAGTTGTCTGAAAACACAAACTCGGCTTATGTTTCGGGTCATAGGTATGGCAGGACTGATCTACAGACCATGAGGAGAACTCTTCGGGATATGAAAAAAGGGCGAGTGTGAGGCTCTTGATCAAGTTTTTGTCTCTAGATATCGTGTCACGCATGGTCGTGAAATATCCGGGTGACATCATGATCATGGAAAATGGACGAGTCTTACTCTCTGGGGGTTTGCCCCGTCCAAAGAGTTTGGGGTCATTCTGTGGGATGGAAGAAGTCCGTTGTTCTGTTGTGGTTGATTTTTTTTGTTTTGTTTTTCAACCTCACGTGTCCCACCAAATGAGGGATTCCAGAGTAGAGCCCTGAGGAGGGGCGACTGGAAAACCAGAAATTTGGTTAAAAAATTGGGGGCCTAGGGACATGTCAAGCCCATTATGACATCTAATGGTCCAGCCACTGAGAGGACGTACTAGAGGACAGGACTCACGCTGAGGGTCACAATGCGTGTTTATGCCCTCGTCGCACTCAAGAATGGGCGGGGCCTCAGGGTGAATGCTGGTTTCTCCTACACTGAACGTTGGACAACATGCCAACCACAAGGTTTCTTGCCATGGGTAAGGAAGTGTTCTGATTTCTGCATCTCAGTCACCCCTGGGCAGTGATTGGAGATAAGGTCTAGGTTCCAAAGCCTGAAAACTGAGGTAGGGAAGAGATGATGACCTAAGGCCATGGCGGGTCAGATGTGCTAGGTGTGCGGTCAGCTGTCTGGGTGTTGGTCACGAGGTCCGGGCTCAGGTTGTCAGACAGTGCATTAGTGCCCAGGTTAGACCATATATTTTGGGTGCATTCGAGTGCCGTGTAAGTTCTTATCTGTAGAACTCTTCAGGATATGAAGAATGCGCGAGTCTGAGCTGCGTGCTCAGGCTTTTGTCTCGGGATTTTGTATCAGCGATGGCCGTGGAATGTTGGGGAGGCCTCATTGGCCATGGACGAATCTTACTCTCTGTGGACTTGGCCCCGATCCCAATTGTTTTTCGTCAATCTGTGGGATGGGAGGACTCCTTTCAGGTTTGTTACCACCTCAGGTGTTTCACCAAAAGAGGAATTCCAAAGCAGAGCTCTGGGGAAGAGTGAAGAGACAACCCGAACTATGGTTAAAAATTGTGGCCTAGGGGCATGGCAAGACCAATATGCTGTCTCTCCATCCTCCACTGAGAGGCCTTACCTGAGGACTGGGCTCAGGCTGAGGGACACAATGTGTTTTTGTGACCAAGGTGGCCCGCAAGCATGGGCGGGGCCTCATGGGCCACACTGGTTTCAAGTACACTGAACCTTGGAGTACATGCCAACCACAAGGTTTCCTGCCATGGGGAAAGAGTTCTGATTTCTGCATCATTTTTTCAACCCGGGCCGCGATTGGAGATAAGGTCTAGGTTCTGAAGCCTGAAAACCGAGGTTGAGAAGAGATGACGACCTAAGACCATGGCGGGTCCGATGTGCTCAGTGTGCGGCCAGGTGTCTGGCTGGGGCCCGGAGGTCCAGGCTCAGGCTGTGTCAGAAAGGGCATTAGTGCCCAGGTGAGCCTATATATTTGGAGTACAGCCGAATGGCGTGCAGGTTGATCCTCATTTGGGGTTTCTGGGTAGCCCCAGAGGGCAAAGTTTTTTTCTTCTGGAGGGAAGGCAGAGTGCTGCATTGTAGTTCTGGATTGCCAATCGGGAGGGCTTGTGGGCCAGTAGTCTGAGGACGGAAGTCTGAGAACCCAGCTAGGCCTCGGTTGGTGGGTGGGGATATGGCAGGCACAATCTACAGACCTGAATTCAGATCTCGTGCATCTGAAGACATGGCGAGGATCAGACGTTCGCTCAGGTTGGACATTCTGTCCCTGATGGCCCCTTCTTGAAGGGGGGGTGGATCACGAGGCCATGGGGCTTTTCCCACGATCGGAGTTGTGAGAAGCTCCAAACTGCAAAGATTCTTCTGCAGGACAATTGAGACCTGTTGGTTGGCTCCAGGACAACGATTCCGAGCAGGGTTCTAAGGATGGATGGCTGGGTAGCCCAGCTCGCATTCCAATTGTCTCCAAGCAACAAGACAGGTTAGATCTGCTGGATCTGGGGGAGCAACCGAGGAGGCTGAGTTGAAATGGACTCTCCCGTGGATGTGTCCTAATATGATTTTGTGTCTATGGAGACCTTGGAATGAAGCGGTGGCACTGGGGCCCTAAGGGTTCTCTAAAGAGAGGCTTTCACAGCTCCATCGTGCAAGTTTCCCATGTGTAGATGAGATTTGTTCTGATGGGTGAGTCAAGAAACAGCCATATGCTGTTATTGAAATCCAGGCCTCTGAGGAGAGATGCCTGAAAACCAAAGCAATGGATCCGATAGGAGCAAAGGGGCCTGTCCGTACCTTTTTACCTCTCGAGACATCAATCTACGGTTCTGAGTGCCGGTATGTGCTCAGATGGGCCCAGATTGCCCCTGTTTGTCCCGGGAAGCCCCCACTATTGGGATGGCCTCAGGGACTTTGGAGGTTTATCCTATTAGTAGGGTTGTGGCCATTGGAGTGGGCACATACAATTCCCTTGGAGAGGGCAAGCACAGTCGTCAAGTTTGGCTCCAGGGGCCTGAGCCTGTAGGGTGTGTAGGCCAGGGATGTTTGAACAGTTGTCTGAAAACACAAACTCGGCTTATGTTTCGGGTCATAGGTATGGCAGGACTGATCTACAGACCATGAGGAGAACTCTTCGGGATATGAAAAAAGGGCGAGTGTGAGGCTCTTGATCAAGTTTTTGTCTCTAGATATCGTGTCACGCATGGTCGTGAAATATCCGGGGGTGACATCATGATCATGGAAAAATGGACGAGTCTTACTCTCTGGGGGTTTGGCCCCGTCCAAAGAGTTTGGGGTCATTCTGTGGGATGGAAGAAGTCCGTTGTTCTGTTGTGTTGTTTGATTTTTTTTTTTTTTTTTTTCAACCTCACGTGTCCCACCAAATGAGGGATTCCAGAGTAGAGCCCTGAGGAGGGGCGACTGGAAAACCAGAAATTTGGTTAAAAATTGGGGCCTAGGGACATGTCAAGCCCATTATGACATCTAATGGTCCAGCCACTGAGAGGACGTACTAGAGGACAGGACTCACGCTGAGGGTCACAATGCGTGTTTATGCCCTCGTCGTCGCACTCAAGAATGGGCGGGGCCTCAGGGTGAATGCTGGTTTCTCCTACACTGAACGTTGGACAACATGCCAACCACAAGGTTTCTTGCCATGGGTAAGGAAGTGTTCTGATTTCTGCATCTCAGTCACCCCCCCAGGGCAGTGATTGGAGATAAGGTCTAGGTTCCAAAGCCTGAAAACTGAGGTAGGGAAGAGATGATGACCTAAGGCCATGGCGGGTCAGATGTGCTAGGTGTGCGGTCAGCTGTCTGGGTGTTGGTCACGAGGTCCGGGCTCAGGTTGTCAGACAGTGCATTAGTGCCCAGGTTAGACCATATATTTTGGGTGCATTCGAGTGCCGTGTAAGTTCTTATCTGTAGAACTCTTCAGGATATGAAGAATGCGCGAGTCTGAGCTGCGTGCTCAGGCTTTTGTCTCGGGATTTTGTATCAGCGATGGCCGTGGAATGTTGGGGAGGCCTCATTGGCCATGGACGAATCTTACTCTCTGTGGACTTGGCCCGATCCCAATTGTTTTTCGTCAATCTGTGGGATGGGAGGACTCCTTTCAGGTTTGTTACCTCAGGTGTTTCACCAAAAGAGGAATTCCAAAGCAGAGCTCTGGGGAAGAGTGAAGAGACAACCCGAACTATGGTTAAAAATTGTGGCCTAGGGGCATGGCAAGACCAATATGCTGTCTCTCCATCCTCCACTGAGAGGCCTTACCTGAGGACTGGGCTCAGGCTGAGGGACACAATGTGTTTTTGTGACCAAGGTGGCCCGCAAGCATGGGCGGGGCCTCATGGGCCACACTGGTTTCAAGTACACTGAACCTTGGAGTACATGCCAACCACAAGGTTTCCTGCCATGGGGAAAGAGTTCTGATTTCTGCATCATTTTCAAACCCGGGCCGCGATTGGAGATAAGGTCTAGGTTCTGAAGCCTGAAAACCGAGGTTGAGAAGAGATGACGACCTAAGACCATGGCGGGTCCGATGTGCTCAGTGTGCGGCCAGGTGTCTGGCTGGGGCCCGGAGGTCCAGGCTCAGGCTGTGTCAGAAAGGGCATTAGTGCCCAGGTGAGCCTATATATTTGGAGTACAGCCGAATGGCGTGCAGGTTGATCCTCATTTGGGGTTTCTGGGTAGCCCCAGAGGGCAAAATTTTTTCTTCTGGAGGGAAGGCAGAGTGCTGCATTGTAGTTCTGGATTGCCAATCGGGAGGGCTTGTGGGCCAGTAGTCTGAGGACGGAAGTCTGAGAACCCAGCTAGGCCTCGGTTGGTGGGTGGGGATATGGCAGGCACAATCTACAGACCTGAATTCAGATCTCGTGCATCTGAAGACATGGCGAGGATCAGACGTTCGCTCAGGTTGGACATTCTGTCCCTGATGGCCCCTTCTTGAAGGGGGGGTGGATCACGAGGCCATGGGGCTTTTCCCACGATCGGAGTTGTGAGAAGCTCCAAACTGCAAAGATTCTTCTGCAGGACAATTGAGACCTGTTGGTTGGTTGGCTCCAGGACAACGATTCCGAGCAGGGTTCTAAGGATGGATGGCTGGGTAGCCCAGCTCGCATTCCAATTGTCTCCAAGCAACAAGACAGGTTAGATCTGCTGGATCTGGGGGAGCAACCGAGGAGGCTGAGTTGAAATGGACTCTCCCGTGGATGTGTCCTAATATGATTTTGTGTCTATGGAGACCTTGGAATGAAGCGGTGGCACTGGGGCCCTAAGGGTTCTCTAAAGAGAGGCTTTCACAGCTCCATCGTGCAAGTTTCCCATGTGTAGATGAGATTTGTTCTGATGGGTGAGTCAAGAAACAGCCATATGCTGTTATTGAAATCCAGGCCTCTGAGGAGAGATGCCTGAAAACCAAAGCAATGGATCCGATAGGAGCAAAGGGGCCTGTCCGTACCTTTTTACCTCTCGAGACATCAATCTACGGTTCTGAGTGCCGGTATGTGCTCAGATGGGCCCAGATTGCCCCTGTTTGTCCCGGGAAGCCCCCCACTATTGGGATGGCCTCAGGGACTTTGGAGGTTTATCCTATTAGTAGGGTTGTGGCCATTGGAGTGGGCACATACAATTCCCTTGGAGAGGGCAAGCACAGTCGTCAAGTTTGGCTCCAGGGGCCTGAGCCTGTAGGGTGTGTAGGCCAGGGATGTTTGAACAGTTGTCTGAAAACACAAACTCGGCTTATGTTTCGGGTCATAGGTATGGCAGGACTGATCTACAGACCATGAGGAGAACTCTTCGGGATATGAAAAAAAAGGCGAGTGTGAGGCTCTTGATCAAGTTTTTGTCTCTAGATATCGTGTCACGCATGGTCGTGAAATATCCGGGTGACATCATGATCATGGAAAATGGACGAGTCTTACTCTCTGGGGGTTTGGCCCCGTCCAAAGAGTTTGGGGTCATTCTGTGGGATGGAAGAAGTCCGTTGTTCTGTTGTGGTTGATTTGTTTTGTTTTGTTTTTTTCACCTCACGTGTCCCACCAAATGAGGGATTCCAGAGTAGAGCCCTGAGGAGGGGCGACTGGAAAACCAGAAATTTGGTTAAAAATTGGGGCCTAGGGACATGTCAAGCCCATTATGACATCTAATGGTCCAGCCACTGAGAGGACGTACTAGAGGACAGGACTCACGCTGAGGGTCACAATGCGTGTTTATGCCCTCGTCGCACTCAAGAATGGGCGGGGCCTCAGGGTGAATGCTGGTTTCTCCTACACTGAACGTTGGACAACATGCCAACCACAAGGTTTCTTGCCATGGGTAAGGAAGTGTTCTGATTTCTGCATCTCAGTCACCCCTGGGCAGTGATTGGAGATAAGGTCTAGGTTCCAAAGCCTGAAAACTGAGGTAGGGAAGAGATGATGACCTAAGGCCATGGCGGGTCAGATGTGCTAGGTGTGCGGTCAGCTGTCTGGGTGTTGGTCACGAGGTCCGGGCTCAGGTTGTCAGACAGTGCATTAGTGCCCAGGTTAGACCATATATTTTGGGTGCATTCGAGTGCCGTGTAAGTTCTTATCTGTAGAACTCTTCAGGATATGAAGAATGCGCGAGTCTGAGCTGCGTGCTCAGGCTTTTGTCTCGGGATTTTGTATCAGCGATGGCCGTGGAATGTTGGGGAGGCCTCATTGGCCATGGACGAATCTTACTCTCTGTGGACTTGGCCCGATCCCAATTGTTTTTCGTCAATCTGTGGGATGGGAGGACTCCTTTCAGGTTTGTTACCTCAGGTGTTTCACCAAAAGAGGAATTCCAAAGCAGAGCTCTGGGGAAGAGTGAAGAGACACACCCGAACTATGGTTAAAAAATTGTGGCCTAGGGGCATGGCAAGACCAATATGCTGTCTCTCCATCCTCCACTGAGAGGCCTTACCTGAGGACTGGGCTCAGGCTGAGGGACACAATGTGTTTTTTTGACCAAGGTGGCCCGCAAGCATGGGCGGGGCCTCATGGGCCACACTGGTTTCAAGTACACTGAACCTTGGAGTACATGCCAACCACAAGGTTTCCTGCCATGGGGAAAGAGTTCTGATTTCTGCATCATTTTCAAACCCGGGCCGCGATTGGAGATAAGGTCTAGGTTCTGAAGCCTGAAAACCGAGGTTGAGAAGAGATGACGACCTAAGACCATGGCGGGTCCGATGTGCTCAGTGTGCGGCCAGGTGTCTGGCTGGGGCCCGGAGGTCCAGGCTCAGGCTGTGTCAGAAAGGGCATTAGTGCCCAGGTGAGCCTATATATTTGGAGTACAGCCGAATGGCGTGCAGGTTGATCCTCATTTGGGGTTTCTGGGTAGCCCCAGAGGGCAAAGTTTTTTTCTTCTGGAGGGAAGGCAGAGTGCTGCATTGTAGTTCTGGATTGCCAATCGGGAGGGCTTGTGGGCCAGTAGTCTGAGGACGGAAGTCTGAGAACCCAGCTAGGCCTCGGTTGGTGGGTGGGGATATGGCAGGCACAATCTACAGACCTGAATTCAGATCTCGTGCATCTGAAGACATGGCGAGGATCAGACGTTCGCTCAGGTTGGACATTCTGTCCCTGATGGCCCCTTCTTGAAGGGGGGGGTGGATCACGAGGCCATGGGGCTTTTCCCACGATCGGAGTTGTGAGAAGCTCCAAACTGCAAAGATTCTTCTGCAGGACAATTGAGACCTGTTGGTTGGCTCCAGGACAACGATTCCGAGCAGGGTTCTAAGGATGGATGGCTGGGTAGCCCAGCTCGCATTCCAATTGTCTCCAAGCAACAAGACAGGTTAGATCTGCTGGATCTGGGGGAGCAACCGAGGAGGCTGAGTTGAAATGGACTCTCCCGTGGATGTGTCCTAATATGATTTTGTGTCTATGGAGACCTTGGAATGAAGCGGTGGCACTGGGGCCCTAAGGGTTCTCTAAAGAGAGGCTTTCACAGCTCCATCGTGCAAGTTTCCCATGTGTAGATGAGATTTGTTCTGATGGGTGAGTCAAGAAACAGCCATATGCTGTTATTGAAATCCAGGCCTCTGAGGAGAGATGCCTGAAAACCAAAGCAATGGATCCGATAGGAGCAAAGGGGCCTGTCCGTACCTTTTTACCTCTCGAGACATCAATCTACGGTTCTGAGTGCCGGTATGTGCTCAGATGGGCCCAGATTGCCCCTGTTTGTCCCGGGAAGCCCCCACTATTGGGATGGCCTCAGGGACTTTGGAGGTTTATCCTATTAGTAGGGTTGTGGCCATTGGAGTGGGCACATACAATTCCCTTGGAGAGGGCAAGCACAGTCGTCAAGTTTGGCTCCAGGGGCCTGAGCCTGTAGGGTGTGTAGGCCAGGGATGTTTGAACAGTTGTCTGAAAACACAAACTCGGCTTATGTTTCGGGTCATAGGTATGGCAGGACTGATCTACAGACCATGAGGAGAACTCTTCGGGATATGAAAAAAGGGCGAGTGTGAGGCTCTTGATCAAGTTTTTGTCTCTAGATATCGTGTCACGCATGGTCGTGAAATATCCGGGTGACATCATGATCATGGAAAATGGACGAGTCTTACTCTCTGGGGGTTTGGCCCCGTCCAAAGAGTTTGGGGTCATTCTGTGGGATGGAAGAAGTCCGTTGTTCTGTTGTGGTTGATTTGTTTTGTTTTGTTTTTTTCAACCTCACGTGTCCCACCAAATGAGGGATTCCAGAGTAGAGCCCTGAGGAGGGGCGACTGGAAAAAAACCAGAAATTTGGTTAAAAAATTGGGGCCTAGGGACATGTCAAGCCCATTATGACATCTAATGGTCCAGCCACTGAGAGGACGTACTAGAGGACAGGACTCACGCTGAGGGTCACAATGCGTGTTTATGCCCTCGTCGCACTCAAGAATGGGCGGGGCCTCAGGGTGAATGCTGGTTTCTCCTACACTGAACGTTGGACAAACATGCCAACCACAAGGTTTCTTGCCATGGGTAAGGAAGTGTTCTGATTTCTGCATCTCAGTCACCCCTGGGCAGTGATTGGAGATAAGGTCTAGGTTCCAAAGCCTGAAAACTGAGGTAGGGAAGAGATGATGACCTAAGGCCATGGCGGGTCAGATGTGCTAGGTGTGCGGTCAGCTGTCTGGGTGTTGGTCACGAGGTCCGGGCTCAGGTTGTCAGACAGTGCATTAGTGCCCAGGTTAGACCATATATTTTGGGTGCATTCGAGTGCCGTGTAAGTTCTTATCTGTAGAACTCTTCAGGATATGAAGAATGCGCGAGTCTGAGCTGCGTGCTCAGGCTTTTGTCTCGGGATTTTGTATCAGCGATGGCCGTGGAATGTTGGGGAGGGCCTCATTGGCCATGGACGAATCTTACTCTCTGTGGACTTGGCCCGATCCCAATTGTTTTTTTCGTCAATCTGTGGGATGGGAGGACTCCTTTCAGGTTTGTTACCTCAGGTGTTTCACCAAAAAAGAGGAATTCCAAAGCAGAGCTCTGGGGAAGAGTGAAGAGACAACCCGAACTATGGTTAAAAAAAAATTGTGGCCTAGGGGCATGGCAAGACCAATATGCTGTCTCTCCATCCTCCACTGAGAGGCCTTACCTGAGGACTGGGCTCAGGCTGAGGGACACAATGTGTTTTTTTTGTGACCAAGGTGGCCCGCAAGCATGGGCGGGGCCTCATGGGCCACACTGGTTTCAAGTACACTGAACCTTGGAGTACATGCCAACCACAAGGTTTCCTGCCATGGGGAAAGAGTTCTGATTTCTGCATCATTTTCAAACCCGGGCCGCGATTGGAGATAAGGTCTAGGTTCTGAAGCCTGAAAACCGAGGTTGAGAAGAGATGACGACCTAAGACCATGGCGGGTCCGATGTGCTCAGTGTGCGGCCAGGTGTCTGGCTGGGGCCCGGAGGTCCAGGTCCAGGCTCAGGCTGTGTCAGAAAGGGCATTAGTGCCCAGGTGAGCCTATATATTTGGAGTACAGCCGAATGGCGTGCAGGTTGATCCTCATTTGGGGTTTCTGGGTAGCCCCAGAGGGCAAAGTTTTTCTTCTGGAGGGAAGGCAGAGTGCTGCATTGTAGTTCTGGATTGCCAATCGGGAGGGCTTGTGGGCCAGTAGTCTGAGGACGGAAGTCTGAGAACCCAGCTAGGCCTCGGTTGGTGGGTGGGGATATGGCAGGCACAATCTACAGACCTGAATTCAGATCTCGTGCATCTGAAGACATGGCGAGGATCAGACGTTCGCTCAGGTTGGACATTCTGTCCCTGATGGCCCCTTCTTGAAGGGGGGGTGGATCACGAGGCCATGGGGCTTTTCCCACGATCGGAGTTGTGAGAAGCTCCAAACTGCAAAGATTCTTCTGCAGGACAATTGAGACCTGTTGGTTGGCTCCAGGACAACGATTCCGAGCAGGGTTCTAAGGATGGATGGCTGGGTAGCCCAGCTCGCATTCCAATTGTCTCCAAGCAACAAGACAGGTTAGATCTGCTGGATCTGGGGGAGCAACCGAGGAGGCTGAGTTGAAATGGACTCTCCCGTGGATGTGTCCTAATATGATTTTGTGTCTATGGAGACCTTGGAATGAAGCGGTGGCACTGGGGCCCTAAGGGTTCTCTAAAGAGAGGCTTTCACAGCTCCATCGTGCAAGTTTCCCATGTGTAGATGAGATTTGTTCTGATGGGTGAGTCAAGAAACAGCCATATGCTGTTATTGAAATCCAGGCCTCTGAGGAGAGATGCCTGAAAACCAAAGCAATGGATCCGATAGGAGCAAAGGGGCCTGTCCGTACCTTTTTACCTCTCGAGACATCAATCTACGGTTCTGAGTGCCGGTATGTGCTCAGATGGGCCCAGATTGCCCCTGTTTGTCCCGGGAAGCCCCCACTATTGGGATGGCCTCAGGGACTTTGGAGGTTTATCCTATTAGTAGGGTTGTGGCCATTGGAGTGGGCACATACAATTCCCTTGGAGAGGGCAAGCACAGTCGTCAAGTTTGGCTCCAGGGGCCTGAGCCTGTAGGGTGTGTAGGCCAGGGATGTTTGAACAGTTGTCTGAAAACACAAACTCGGCTTATGTTTCGGGTCATAGGTATGGCAGGACTGATCTACAGACCATGAGGAGAACTCTTCGGGATATGAAAAAAGGGCGAGTGTGAGGCTCTTGATCAAGTTTTTGTCTCTAGATATCGTGTCACGCATGGTCGTGAAATATCCGGGTGACATCATGATCATGGAAAATGACGAGTCTTACTCTCTGGGGGTTTGGCCCCGTCCAAAGAGTTTGGGGTCATTCTGTGGGATGGAAGAAGTCCGTTGTTCTGTTGTGGTTGATTTGTTTTGTTTTGTTTTTTTCAACCTCACGTGTCCCACCAAATGAGGGATTCCAGAGTAGAGCCCTGAGGAGGGGCGACTGGAAAACCAGAAATTTGGTTAAAAATTGGGGCCTAGGGACATGTCAAGCCCATTATGACATCTAATGGTCCAGCCACTGAGAGGACGTACTAGAGGACAGGACTCACGCTGAGGGTCACAATGCGTGTTTATGCCCTCGTCGCACTCAAGAATGGGCGGGGCCTCAGGGTGAATGCTGGTTTCTCCTACACTGAACGTTGGACAACATGCCAACCACAAGGTTTCTTGCCATGGGTAAGGAAGTGTTCTGATTTCTGCATCTCAGTCACCCCTGGGCAGTGATTGGAGATAAGGTCTAGGTTCCAAAGCCTGAAAACTGAGGTAGGGAAGAGATGATGACCTAAGGCCATGGCGGGTCAGATGTGCTAGGTGTGCGGTCAGCTGTCTGGGTGTTGGTCACGAGGTCCGGGCTCAGGTTGTCAGACAGTGCATTAGTGCCCAGGTTAGACCATATATTTTGGGTGCATTCGAGTGCCGTGTAAGTTCTTATCTGTAGAACTCTTCAGGATATGAAGAATGCGCGAGTCTGAGCTGCGTGCTCAGGCTTTTGTCTCGGGATTTTGTATCAGCGATGGCCGTGGAATGTTGGGGAGGCCTCATTGGCCATTGGCCATGGGACGAATCTTACTCTCTGTGGACTTGGCCCGATCCCAATTGTTTTTCGTCAATCTGTGGGATGGGAGGACTCCTTTCAGGTTTGTTACCTCAGGTGTTTCACCAAAAGAGGAATTCCAAAGCAGAGCTCTGGGGAAGAGTGAAGAGACAACCCGAACTATGGTTAAAAAATTGTGGCCTAGGGGCATGGCAAGACCAATATGCTGTCTCTCCATCCTCCACTGAGAGGCCTTACCTGAGGACTGGGCTCAGGCTGAGGGACACAATGTGTTTTTGTGACCAAGGTGGCCCGCAAGCATGGGCGGGGCCTCATGGGCCACACTGGTTTCAAGTACACTGAACCTTGGAGTACATGCCAACCACAAGGTTTCCTGCCATGGGGAAAGAGTTCTGATTTCTGCATCATTTTCAAACCCGGGCCGCGATTGGAGATAAGGTCTAGGTTCTGAAGCCTGAAAACCGAGGTTGAGAAGAGATGACGACCTAAGACCATGGGCGGGTCCGATGTGCTCAGTGTGCGGCCAGGTGTCTGGCTGGGGCCCGGAGGTCCAGGCTCAGGCTGTGTCAGAAAGGGCATTAGTGCCCAGGTGAGCCTATATATTTGGAGTACAGCCGAATGGCGTGCAGGTTGATCCTCATTTGGGGTTTCTGGGTAGCCCCAGAGGGCAAAGTTTTTCTTCTGGAGGGAAGGCAGAGTGCTGCATTGTAGTTCTGGATTGCCAATCGGGAGGGCTTGTGGGCCAGTAGTCTGAGGACGGAAGTCTGAGAACCCAGCTAGGCCTCGGTTGGTGGGTGGGGATATGGCAGGCACAATCTACAGACCTGAATTCAGATCTCGTGCATCTGAAGACATGGCGAGGATCAGACGTTCGCTCAGGTTGGACATTCTGTCCCTGATGGCCCCTTCTTGAAGGGGGGGTGGATCACGAGGCCATGGGGCTTTTCCCACGATCGGAGTTGTGAGAAGCTCCAAACTGCAAAGATTCTTCTGCAGGACCAATTGAGACCTGTTGGTTGGCTCCAGGACAACGATTCCGAGCAGGGTTCTAAGGATGGATGGCTGGGTAGCCCAGCTCGCATTCCAATTGTCTCCAAGCAACAAGACAGGTTAGATCTGCTGGATCTGGGGGAGCAACCGAGGAGGCTGAGTTGAAATGGACTCTCCCGTGGATGTGTCCTAATATGATTTTGTGTCTATGGAGACCTTGGAATGAAGCGGTGGCACTGGGGCCCTAAGGGTTCTCTAAAGAGAGGCTTTCACAGCTCCATCGTGCAAGTTTCCCATGTGTAGATGAGATTTGTTCTGATGGGTGAGTCAAGAAACAGCCATATGCTGTTATTGAAATCCAGGCCTCTGAGGAGAGATGCCTGAAAACCAAAGCAATGGATCCGATAGGAGCAAAGGGGCCTGTCCGTACCTTTTTACCTCTCGAGACATCAATCTACGGTTCTGAGTGCCGGTATGTGCTCAGATGGGCCCAGATTGCCCCTGTTGTCCCGGGAAGCCCCCACTATTGGGATGGCCTCAGGGACTTTGGAGGTTTATCCTATTAGTAGGGTTGTGGCCATTGGAGTGGGCACATACAATTCCCTTGGAGAGGGCAAGCACAGTCGTCAAGTTTGGCTCCAGGGGCCTGAGCCTGTAGGGTGTGTAGGCCAGGGATGTTTGAACAGTTGTCTGAAAACACAAACTCGGCTTATGTTTCGGGTCATAGGTATGGCAGGACTGATCTACAGACCATGAGGAGAACTCTTCGGGATATGAAAAAAGGGCGAGTGTGAGGCTCTTGATCAAGTTTTTGTCTCTAGATATCGTGTCACGCATGGTCGTGAAATATCCGGGTGACATCATGATCATGGAAAATGGACGAGTCTTACTCTCTGGGGGTTTGGCCCCGTCCAAAGAGTTTGGGGTCATTCTGTGGGATGGAAGAAGTCCGTTGTTCTGTTGTTGTTGATTTGTTTTGTTTTGTTTTTTTTTTTTCAACCTCACGTGTGTCCCACCAAATGAGGGATTCCAGAGTAGAGCCCTGAGGAGGGGCGACTGGAAAACCAGAAATTTGGTTAAAAATTGGGGCCTAGGGACATGTCAAGCCCATTATGACATCTAATGGTCCAGCCACTGAGAGGACGTACTAGAGGACAGGACTCACGCTGAGGGTCACAATGCGTGTTTATGCCCTCGTCGCACTCAAGAATGGGCGGGGCCTCAGGGTGAATGCTGGTTTCTCCTACACTGAACGTTGGACAACATGCCAACCACAAGGTTTCTTGCCATGGGTAAGGAAGTGTTCTGATTTCTGCATCTCAGTCACCCCTGGGGGCAGTGATTGGAGATAAGGTCTAGGTTCCAAAGCCTGAAAACTGAGGTAGGGAAGAGATGATGACCTAAGGCCATGGCGGGTCAGATGTGCTAGGTGTGCGGTCAGCTGTCTGGGTGTTGGTCACGAGGTCCGGGCTCAGGTTGTCAGACAGTGCATTAGTGCCCAGGTTAGACCATATATATTTTGGGTGCATTCGAGTGCCGTGTAAGTTCTTATCTGTAGAACTCTTCAGGATATGAAGAATGCGCGAGTCTGAGCTGCGTGCTCAGGCTTTTGTCTCGGGATTTTGTATCAGCGATGGCCGTGGAATGTTGGGGAGGCCTCATTGGCCATGGACGAATCTTACTCTCTGTGGACTTGGCCCGATCCCAATTGTTTTTCGTCAATCTGTGGGATGGGAGGACTCCTTTCAGGTTTGTTACCTCAGGTGTTTCACCAAAAGAGGAATTCCAAAGCAGAGCTCTGGGGAAGAGTGAAGAGACAACCCGAACTATGGTTAAAAATTGTGGCCTAGGGGCATGGCAAGACCAATATGCTGTCTCTCCATCCTCCACTGAGAGGCCTTACCTGAGGACTGGGCTCAGGCTGAGGGACACAATGTGTTTTTGTGACCAAGGTGGCCCGCAAGCATGGGCGGGGCCTCATGGGCCACACTGGTTTCAAGTACACACTGAACCTTGGAGTACATGCCAACCACAAGGTTTCCTGCCATGGGGAAAGAGTTCTGATTTCTGCATCATTTTCAAACCCGGGCCGCGATTGGAGATAAGGTCTAGGTTCTGAAGCCTGAAAACCGAGGTTGAGAAGAGATGACGACCTAAGACCATGGCGGGTCCGATGTGCTCAGTGTGCGGCCAGGTGTCTGGCTGGGGGGCCGGAGGTCCAGGCTCAGGCTGTGTCAGAAAAAGGCATTAGTGCCCAGGTGAGCCTATATATTTGGAGTACAGCCGAATGGCGTGCAGGTTGATCCTCATTTGGGGTTTCTGGGTAGCCCCAGAGGGCAAAGTTTTTCTTCTGGAGGGAAGGCAGAGTGCTGCATTGTAGTTCTGGATTGCCAATCGGGAGGGCTTGTGGGCCAGTAGTCTGAGGACGGAAGTCTGAGAACCCAGCTAGGCCTCGGTTGGTGGGTGGGGATATGGCAGGCACAATCTACAGACCTGAATTCAGATCTCGTGCATCTGAAGACATGGCGAGGATCAGACGTTCGCTCAGGTTGGACATTCTGTCCCTGATGGCCCCTTCTTGAAGGGGGGGTGGATCACGAGGCCATGGGGCTTTTCCCACGATCGGAGTTGTGAGAAGCTCCAAACTGCAAAGATTCTTCTGCAGGACAATTGAGACCTGTTGGTTGGCTCCAGGACAACGATTCCGAGCAGGGTTCTAAGGATGGATGGCTGGGTAGCCCAGCTCGCATTCCAATTGTCTCCAAGCAACAAGACAGGTTAGATCTGCTGGATCTGGGGGAGCAACCGAGGAGGCTGAGTTGAAATGGACTCTCCCGTGGATGTGTCCTAATATGATTTTGTGTCTATGGAGACCTTGGAATGAAGCGGTGGCACTGGGGCCCTAAGGGTTCTCTAAAGAGAGGCTTTCACAGCTCCATCGTGCAAGTTTCCCATGTGTAGATGAGATTTGTTCTGATGGGTGAGTCAAGAAACAGCCATATGCTGTTATTGAAATCCAGGCCTCTGAGGAGAGATGCCTGAAAACCAAAGCAATGGATCCGATAGGAGCAAAGGGGCCTGTCCGTACCTTTTTACCTCTCGAGACATCAATCTACGGTTCTGAGTGCCGGTATGTGCTCAGATGGGCCCAGATTGCCCCTGTTTGTCCCGGGAAGCCCCCACTATTGGGATGGCCTCAGGGACTTTGGAGGTTTATCCTATTAGTAGGGTTGTGGCCATTGGAGTGGGCACATACAATTCCCTTGGAGAGGGCAAGCACAGTCGTCAAGTTTGGCTCCAGGGGCCTGAGCCTGTAGGGTGTGTAGGCCAGGGATGTTTGAACAGTTGTCTGAAAACACAAACTCGGCTTATGTTTCGGGTCATAGGTATGGCAGGACTGATCTACAGACCATGAGGAGAACTCTTCGGGATATGAAAAAAGGGCGAGTGTGAGGCTCTTGATCAAGTTTTTTTTTCTCTAGATATCGTGTCACGCATGGTCGTGAAATATCCGGGGTGACATCATGATCATGGAAAATGGACGAGTCTTACTCTCTGGGGGTTTGGCCCCGTCCAAAGAGTTTGGGGGGTCATTCTGTGGGATGGAAGAAGTCCGTTGTTCTGTTGTGGTTGATTTGTTTTGTTTTGTTTTTCAACCTCACGTGTCCCACCAAATGAGGGATTCCAGAGTAGAGCCCTGAGGAGGGGCGACTGGAAAACCAGAAATTTGGTTAAAAAAAAATTGGCCTAGGGACATGTCAAGCCCATTATGACATCTAATGGTCCAGCCACTGAGAGGACGTACTAGAGGACAGGACTCACGCTGAGGGTCACAATGCGTGTTTATGCCCTCGTCGCACTCAAGAATGGGCGGGGCCTCAGGGTGAATGCTGGTTTCTCCTACACTGAACGTTGGACAACATGCCAACCACAAGGTTTCTTGCCATGGGTAAGGAAGTGTTCTGATTTCTGCATCTCAGTCACCCCTGGGCAGTGATTGGAGATAAGGTCTAGGTTCCAAAGCCTGAAAACTGAGGTAGGGAAGAGATGATGACCTAAGGCCATGGCGGGTCAGATGTGCTAGGTGTGCGGTCAGCTGTCTGGGTGTTGGTCACGAGGTCCGGGCTCAGGTTGTCAGACAGTGCATTAGTGCCCAGGTTAGACCATATATTTTGGGTGCATTCGAGTGCCGTGTAAGTTCTTATCTGTAGAACTCTTCAGGATATGAAGAATGCGCGAGTCTGAGCTGCGTGCTCAGGCTTTTGTCTCGGGATTTTGTATCAGCGATGGCCGTGGAATGTTGGGGAGGCCTCATTGGCCATGGACGAATCTTACTCTCTGTGGACTTGGCCCGATCCCAATTGTTTTTCGTCAATCTGTGGGATGGGAGGACTCCTTTCAGGTTTGTTACCTCAGGTGTTTCACCAAAAGAGGAATTCCAAAGCAGAGCTCTGGGGAAGAGTGAAGAGACAACCCGAACTATGGTTAAAAATTGTGGCCTAGGGGGGCATGGGCAAGACCAATATGCTGTCTCTCCATCCTCCACTGAGAGGCCTTACCTGAGGACTGGGCTCAGGCTGAGGGACACAATGTGTTTTTTTGTGACCAAGGTGGCCCGCAAGCATGGGCGGGGCCTCATGGGCCACACTGGTTTCAAGTACACTGAACCTTGGAGTACATGCCAACCACAAGGTTTCCTGCCATGGGGAAAGAGTTCTGATTTCTGCATCATTTTCAAACCCGGGCCGCGATTGGAGATAAGGTCTAGGTTCTGAAGCCTGAAAACCGAGGTTGAGAAGAGATGACGACCTAAGACCATGGCGGGTCCGATGTGCTCAGTGTGCGGCCAGGTGTCTGGCTGGGGCCCGGAGGTCCAGGCTCAGGCTGTGTCAGAAAGGGCATTAGTGCCCAGGTGAGCCTATATATTTGGAGTACAGCCGAATGGCGTGCAGGTTGATCCTCATTTGGGGTTTCTGGGTAGCCCCAGAGGGCAAAATTTTTTCTTCTGGAGGGAAGGCAGAGTGCTGCATTGTAGTTCTGGATTGCCAATCGGGAGGGCTTGTGGGCCAGTAGTCTGAGGACGGAAGTCTGAGAACCCAGCTAGGCCTCGGTTGGTGGGTGGGGATATGGCAGGCACAATCTACAGACCTGAATTCAGATCTCGTGCATCTGAAGACATGGCGAGGATCAGACGTTCGCTCAGGTTGGACATTCTGTCCCTGATGGCCCCTTCTTGAAGGGGGGGTGGATCACGAGGCCATGGGGCTTTTCCCACGATCGGAGTTGTGAGAAGCTCCAAACTGCAAAGATTCTTCTGCAGGACAATTGAGACCTGTTGGTTGGCTCCAGGACAACGATTCCGAGCAGGGTTCTAAGGATGGATGGCTGGGTAGCCCAGCTCGCATTCCAATTGTCTCCAAGCAACAAGACAGGTTAGATCTGCTGGATCTGGGGGAGCAACCGAGGAGGCTGAGTTGAAATGGACTCTCCCGTGGATGTGTCCTAATATGATTTTGTGTCTATGGAGACCTTGGAATGAAGCGGTGGCACTGGGGCCCTAAGGGTTCTCTAAAGAGAGGCTTTCACAGCTCCATCGTGCAAGTTTCCCATGTGTAGATGAGATTTGTTCTGATGGGTGAGTCAAGAAACAGCCATATGCTGTTATTGAAATCCAGGCCTCTGAGGAGAGATGCCTGAAAACCAAAGCAATGGATCCGATAGGAGCAAAGGGGCCTGTCCGTACCTTTTTACCTCTCGAGACATCAATCTACGGTTCTGAGTGCCGGTATGTGCTCAGATGGGCCCAGATTGCCCCTGTTTGTCCCGGGAAGCCCCCACTATTGGGATGGCCTCAGGGACTTTGGAGGTTTATCCTATTAGTAGGGTTGTGGCCATTGGAGTGGGCACATACAATTCCCTTGGAGAGGGCAAGCACAGTCGTCAAGTTTGGCTCCAGGGGCCTGAGCCTGTAGGGTGTGTAGGCCAGGGATGTTTGAACAGTTGTCTGAAAACACAAACTCGGCTTATGTTTCGGGTCATAGGTATGGCAGGACTGATCTACAGACCATGAGGAGAACTCTTCGGGATATGAAAAAAGGGCGAGTGTGAGGCTCTTGATCAAGTTTTTGTCTCTAGATATCGTGTCACGCATGGTCGTGAAATATCCGGGTGACATCATGATCATGGAAAATGGACGAGTCTTACTCTCTGGGGGTTTGGCCCCGTCCAAAGAGTTTGGGGTCATTCTGTGGGATGGAAGAAGTCCGTTGTTCTGTTGTGGTTGATTTGTTTTGTTTTGTTTTTTTTCACCTCACGTGTCCCACCAAATGAGGGATTCCAGAGTAGAGCCCTGAGGAGGGGCGACTGGAAAACCAGAAATTTGGTTAAAAATTGGGGCCTAGGGACATGTCAAGCCCATTATGACATCTAATGGTCCAGCCACTGAGAGGACGTACTAGAGGACAGGACTCACGCTGAGGGTCACAATGCGTGTTTATGCCCTCGTCGCACTCAAGAATGGGCGGGGCCTCAGGGTGAATGCTGGTTTCTCCTACACTGAACGTTGGACAACATGCCAACCACAAGGTTTCTTGCCATGGGTAAGGAAGTGTTCTGATTTCTGCATCTCAGTCACCCCTGGGCAGTGATTGGAGATAAGGTCTAGGTTCCAAAGCCTGAAAACTGAGGTAGGGAAGAGATGATGACCTAAGGCCATGGCGGGTCAGATGTGCTAGGTGTGCGGTCAGCTGTCTGGGTGTTGGTCACGAGGTCCGGGCTCAGGTTGTCAGACAGTGCATTAGTGCCCAGGTTAGACCATATATTTTGGGTGCATTCGAGTGCCGTGTAAGTTCTTATCTGTAGAACTCTTCAGGATATGAAGAATGCGCGAGTCTGAGCTGCGTGCTCAGGCTTTTGTCTCGGGATTTTGTATCAGCGATGGCCGTGGAATGTTGGGGAGGCCTCATTGGCCATGGACGAATCTTACTCTCTGTGGACTTGGCCCGATCCCAATTGTTTTTCGTCAATCTGTGGGATGGGAGGACTCCTTTCAGGTTTGTTACCTCAGGTGTTTCACCAAAAGAGGAATTCCAAAGCAGAGCTCTGGGGAAGAGTGAAGAGACAACCCGAACTATGGTTAAAAATTGTGGCCTAGGGGCATGGCAAGACCAATATGCTGTCTCTCCATCCTCCACTGAGAGGCCTTACCTGAGGACTGGGCTCAGGCTGAGGGACACAATGTGTTTTTTTGTGACCAAGGTGGCCCGCAAGCATGGGCGGGGCCTCATGGGCCACACTGGTTTCAAGTACACTGAACCTTGGAGTACATGCCAACCACAAGGTTTCCTGCCATGGGGAAAGAGTTCTGATTTCTGCATCATTTTCAAACCCGGGCCGCGATTGGAGATAAGGTCTAGGTTCTGAAGCCTGAAAACCGAGGTTGAGAAGAGATGACGACCTAAGACCATGGCGGGTCCGATGTGCTCAGTGTGCGGCGGCCAGGTGTCTGGCTGGGGCCCGGAGGTCCAGGCTCAGGCTGTGTCAGAAAGGGCATTAGTGCCCAGGTGAGCCTATATATTTGGAGTACAGCCGAATGGCGTGCAGGTTGATCCTCATTTGGGGTTTCTGGGTAGCCCCAGAGGGCAAAGTTTTTCTTCTGGAGGGAAGGCAGAGTGCTGCATTGTAGTTCTGGATTGCCAATCGGGAGGGCTTGTGGGCCAGTAGTCTGAGGACGGAAGTCTGAGAACCCAGCTAGGCCTCGG
Organism: Mustela putorius furo; assembly: GCF_011764305.1. Classification (NCBI taxonomy): domain Eukaryota; kingdom Metazoa; phylum Chordata; class Mammalia; order Carnivora; family Mustelidae; genus Mustela; species Mustela putorius. The sequence continues at coordinate 233,486 of NW_025422165.1, read as the reverse complement.
TTGGTGGGTGAGGATATGGCAGGCACAATCTACAGACCTGAATTCAGATCTCGTGCATCTGAAGACATGGCGAGGATCAGACGTTCGCTCAGGTTGGACATTCTGTCCCTGATGGCCCCTTCTTGAAGGGGGGGGTGGATCACGAGGCCATGGGGCTTTTCCCACGATCGGAGTTGTGAGAAGCTCCAAACTGCAAAGATTCTTCTGCAGGACAATTGAGACCTGTTGGTTGGCTCCAGGACAAACGATTCCGAGCAGGGTTCTAAGGATGGATGGCTGGGTAGCCCAGCTCGCATTCCAATTGTCTCCAAGCAACAAGACAGGTTAGATCTGCTGGATCTGGGGGAGCAACCGAGGAGGCTGAGTTGAAATGGACTCTCCCGTGGATGTGTCCTAATATGATTTTGTGTCTATGGAGACCTTGGAATGAAGCGGTGGCACTGGGGCCCTAAGGGTTCTCTAAAGAGAGGCTTTCACAGCTCCATCGTGCAAGTTTCCCATGTGTAGATGAGATTTGTTCTGATGGGTGAGTCAAGAAACAGCCATATGCTGTTATTGAAATCCAGGCCTCTGAGGAGAGATGCCTGAAAACCAAAGCAATGGATCCGATAGGAGCAAAGGGGCCTGTCCGTACCTTTTTACCTCTCGAGACATCAATCTACGGTTCTGAGTGCCGGTATGTGCTCAGATGGGCCCAGATTGCCCCTGTTTGTCCCGGGAAGCCCCCCACTATTGGGATGGCCTCAGGGACTTTGGAGGTTTATCCTATTAGTAGGGTTGTGGCCATTGGAGTGGGCACATACAATTCCCTTGGAGAGGGCAAGCACAGTCGTCAAGTTTGGCTCCAGGGGCCTGAGCCTGTAGGGTGTGTAGGCCAGGGATGTTTGAACAGTTGTCTGAAAACACAAACTCGGCTTATGTTTCGGGTCATAGGTATGGCAGGACTGATCTACAGACCATGAGGAGAACTCTTCGGGATATGAAAAAAGGGCGAGTGTGAGGCTCTTGATCAAGTTTTTGTCTCTAGATATCGTGTCACGCATGGTCGTGAAATATCCGGGTGACATCATGATCATGGAAAATGGACGAGTCTTACTCTCTGGGGGTTTGGCCCCGTCCAAAGAGTTTGGGGTCATTCTGTGGGATGGAAGAAGTCCGTTGTTCTGTTGTGGTTGATTTGTTTTGTTTTTTTTTTTCAACCTCACGTGTCCCACCAAATGAGGGATTCCAGAGTAGAGCCCGAGGAGGGGCGACTGGAAAACCAGAAATTTGGTTAAAAATTGGGGCCTAGGGACATGTCAAGCCCATTATGACATCTAATGGTCCAGCCACTGAGAGGACGTACTAGAGGACAGGACTCACGCTGAGGGTCACAATGCGTGTTTATGCCCTCGTCGCACTCAAGAATGGGCGGGGCCTCAGGGTGAATGCTGGTTTCTCCTACACTGAACGTTGGACAACATGCCAACCACAAGGTTTCTTGCCATGGGTAAGGAAGTGTTCTGATTTCTGCATCTCAGTCACCCCTGGGCAGTGATTGGAGATAAGGTCTAGGTTCCAAAGCCTGAAAACTGAGGTAGGGAAGAGATGATGACCTAAGGCCATGGCGGGTCAGATGTGCTAGGTGTGCGGTCAGCTGTCTGGGTGTTGGTCACGAGGTCCGGGCTCAGGTTGTCAGACAGTGCATTAGTGCCCAGGTTAGACCATATATTTTGGGTGCATTCGAGTGCCGTGTAAGTTCTTATCTGTAGAACTCTTCAGGATATGAAGAATGCGCGAGTCTGAGCTGCGTGCTCAGGCTTTTGTCTCGGGATTTTGTATCAGCGATGGCCGTGGAATGTTGGGGGGGCCTCATTGGCCATGGACGAATCTTACTCTCTGTGGGACTTGGCCCGATCCCAATTGTTTTTCGTCAATCTGTGGGATGGGAGGACTCCTTTCAGGTTTGTTACCTCAGGTGTTTCACCAAAAGAGGAATTCCAAAGCAGAGCTCTGGGGAAGAGTGAAGAGACAACCCGAACTATGGTTAAAAATTGTGGCCTAGGGGCATGGCAAGACCAATATGCTGTCTCTCCATCCTCCACTGAGAGGCCTTACCTGAGGACTGGGCTCAGGCTGAGGGACACAATGTGTTTTTGTGACCAAGGTGGCCCGCAAGCATGGGCGGGGCCTCATGGGCCACACTGGTTTCAAGTACACTGAACCTTGGAGTACATGCCAACCACAAGGTTTCCTGCCATGGGGAAAGAGTTCTGATTTCTGCATCATTTTCAAACCCGGGCCGCGATTGGAGATAAGGTCTAGGTTCTGAAGCCTGAAAACCGAGGTTGAGAAGAGATGACGACCTAAGACCATGGCGGGTCCGATGTGCTCAGTGTGCGGCCAGGTGTCTGGCTGGGGCCCGGAGGTCCAGGCTCAGGCTGTGTCAGAAAGGGCATTAGTGCCCAGGTGAGCCTATATATTTGGAGTACAGCCGAATGGCGTGCAGGTTGATCCTCATTTGGGGTTTCTGGGTAGCCCCAGAGGGCAAAGTTTTTCTTCTGGAGGGAAGGCAGAGTGCTGCATTGTAGTTCTGGATTGCCAATCGGGAGGGCTTGTGGGCCAGTAGTCTGAGGACGGAAGTCTGAGAACCCAGCTAGGCCTCGGTTGGTGGGTGAGGATATGGCAGGCACAATCTACAGACCTGAATTCAGATCTCGTGCATCTGAAGACATGGCGAGGATCAGACGTTCGCTCAGGTTGGACATTCTGTCCCTGATGGCCCCTTCTTGAAGGGGGGGTGGATCACGAGGCCATGGGGCTTTTCCCACGATCGGAGTTGTGAGAAGCTCCAAACTGCAAAGATTCTTCTGCAGGACAATTGAGACCTGTTGGTTGGCTCCAGGACAACGATTCCGAGCAGGGTTCTAAGGATGGATGGCTGGGTAGCCCAGCTCGCATTCCAATTGTCTCCAAGCACCAAGACAGGTTAGATCTGCTGGATCTGGGGGAGCAACCGAGGAGGCTGAGTTGAAATGGACTCTCCCCCGTGGATGTGTCCTAATATGATTTTGTGTCTATGGAGACCTTGGAATGAAGCGGTGGCACTGGGGCCCTAAGGGTTCTCTAAAGAGAGGCTTTCACAGCTCCATCGTGCAAGTTTCCCATGTGTAGATGAGATTTGTTCTGATGGGTGAGTCAAGAAACAGCCATATGCTGTTATTGAAATCCAGGCCTCTGAGGAGAGATGCCTGAAAACCAAAGCAATGGATCCGATAGGAGCAAAGGGGCCTGTTCGTACCTTTTTACCTCTCGAGACATCAATCTACGGTTCTGAGTGCCGGTATGTGCTCAGATGGGCCCAGATTGCCCCTGTTTGTCCCGGGAAGCCCCCACTATTGGGATGGCCTCAGGGACTTTGGAGGTTTATCCTATTAGTAGGGTTGTGGCCATTGGAGTGGGCACATACAATTCCCTTGGAGAGGGCAAGCACAGTCGTCAAGTTTGGCTCCAGGGGCCTGAGCCTGTAGGGTGTGTAGGCCAGGGATGTTTGAACAGTTGTCTGAAAACACAAACTCGGCTTATGTTTCGGGTCATAGGTATGGCAGGACTGATCTACAGACCATGAGGAGAACTCTTCGGGATATGAAAAAAGGGCGAGTGTGAGGCTCTTGATCAAGTTTTTGTCTCTAGATATCGTGTCACGCATGGTCGTGAAATATCCGGGTGACATCATGATCATGGAAAAAATGGACGAGTCTTACTCTCTGGGGGTTTGGCCCCGTCCAAAGAGTTTGGGGTCATTCTGTGGGATGGAAGAAGTCCGTTGTTCTGTTGTGGTTGATTTGTTTTGTTTTGTTTTTCAACCTCACGTGTCCCACCAAATGAGGGATTCCAGAGTAGAGCCCTGAGGAGGGGCGACTGGAAAAAACAGAAATTTGGTTAAAAACTGGGGCCTAGGGACATGTCAAGCCCATTATGACATCTAATGGTCCAGCCACTGAGAGGACGTACTAGAGGACAGGACTCACGCTGAGGGTCACAATGCGTGTTTATGCCCTCGTCGCACTCAAGAATGGGCGGGGCCTCAGGGTGAATGCTGGTTTCTCCTACACTGAACGTTGGACAACATGCCAACCACAAGGTTTCTTGCCATGGGTAAGGAAGTGTTCTGATTTCTGCATCTCAGTCACCCCTGGGCAGTGATTGGAGATAAGGTCTAGGTTCTAAAAGCCTGAAAACTGAGGTAGGGAAGAGATGATGACCTAAGGCCATGGCGGGTCAGATGTGCTAGGTGTGCGGTCAGCTGTCTGGGTGTTGGTCACGAGGTCCGGGCTCAGGTTGTCAGACAGTGCATTAGTGCCCAGGTTAGACCATATATTTTTTGGGTGCATTCGAGTGCCGTGTAAGTTCTTATCTGTAGAACTCTTCAGGATATGAAGAATGCGCGAGTCTGAGCTGCGTGCTCAGGCTTTTGTCTCGGGATTTTGTATCAGCGATGGCCGTGGAATGTTGGGGGGGCCTCATTGGCCATGGACGAATCTTACTCTCTGTGGACTTGGCCCGATCCCAATTGTTTTTCGTCAATCTGTGGGATGGGAGGACTCCTTTCAGGTTTGTTACCTCAGGTGTTTCACCACCAAAGAGGAATTCCAAAGCAGAGCTCTGGGGAAGAGTGAAGAGACAACCCGAACTATGGTTAAAAATTGTGGCCTAGGGGCATGGCAAGACCAATATGCTGTCTCTCCATCCTCCACTGAGAGGCCTTACCTGAGGACTGGGCTCAGGCTGAGGGACACAATGTGTTTTTGTGACCAAGGTGGCCCGCAAGCAGGGGCGGGGCCTCATGGGCCACACTGGTTTCAAGTACACTGAACCTTGGAGTACATGCCAACCACAAGGTTTCCTGCCATGGGGAAAGAGTTCTGATTTCTGCATCATTTTCAAACCCGGGCCGTGATTGGAGATAAGGTCTAGGTTCTGAAGCCTGAAAACCGAGGTTGAGAAGAGATGACGACCTAAGACCATGGCGGGTCCGATGTGCTCAGTGTGCGGCCAGGTGTCTGGCTGGGGCCCGGAGGTCCAGGCTCAGGCTGTGTCAGAAAGGGCATTAGTGCCCAGGTGAGCCTATATATTTGGAGTACAGCCGAATGGCGTGCAGGTTGATCCTCATTTGGGGTTTCTGGGTAGCCCCAGAGGGCAAAGTTTTTCTTCTGGAGGGCAGGCAGAGTGCTGCATTATAGTTCTGGATTTCCAATCGGGAGGGCTTGTGGGCCAGTAGTCTGAGGACGGAAGTCTGAGAACCCAGCTAGGCCTCGGTTGGTGGGTGAGGATATGGCAGGCACAATCTACAGACCTGAATTCAGATCTCGTGCATCTGAAGACATGGCGAGGATCAGACGTTCGCTCAGGTTGGACATTCTGTCCCTGATGGCCCCTTCTTGAAGGGGGGGGGGATCACGAGGCCATGGGGCTTTTCCCACGATCGGAGTTGTGAGAAGCTCCAAAGTGCAAAGATTCTTCTGCAGGACAATTGAGACCTGTTGGTTGGCTCCAGGACAACGATTCCGAGCAGGGTTCTAAGGATGGATGGCTGGGTAGCCCAGCTCGCATTCCAATTGTCTCCAAGCACCAAGACAGGTTAGATCTGCTGGATCTGGGGGAGCAACCGAGGAGGCTGAGTTGAAATGGACTCTCCCGTGGATGTGTCCTAATATGATTTTGTGTCTATGGAGACCTTGGAATGAAGCGGGTGGCACTGGGGCCCTAAGGGTTCTCTAAAGAGAGGCTTTCACAGCTCCATCGTGCAAGTTTCCCATGTGTAGATGAGATTTGTTCTGATGGGTGAGTCAAGAAACAGCCATATGCTGTTATTGAAATCCAGGCCTCTGAGGAGAGATGCCTGAAAACCAAAAAGCAATGGATCCGATAGGAGCAAAGGGGCCTGTTCGTACCTTTTTACCTCTCGAGACATCAATCTACGGTTCTGAGTGCCGGTATGTGCTCAGATGGGCCCAGATTGCCCCTGTTTGTCCCGGGAAGCCCCCACTATTGGGATGGCCTCAGGGACTTTGGAGGTTTATCCTATTAGTAGGGTTGTGGCCATTGGAGTGGGCACATACAATTCCCTTGGAGAGGGCAAGCACAGTCGTCAAGTTTGGCTCCAGGGGCCTGAGCCTGTAGGGTGTGTAGGCCAGGGATGTTTGAACAGTTGTCTGAAAACACAAACTCGGCTTATGTTTCGGGTCATAGGTATGGCAGGACTGATCTACAGACCATGAGGAGAACTCTTCGGGATATGAAAAAAGGGCGAGTGTGAGGCTCTTGATCAAGTTTTTGTCTCTAGATATCGTGTCACGCATGGTCGTGAAATATCCGGGTGACATCATGATCATGGAAAATGGACGAGTCTTACTCTCTGGGGGTTTGGCCCCGTCCAAAGAGTTTGGGGTCATTCTGTGGGATGGAAGAAGTCCGTTGTTCTGTTGTGTTGATTTTTTTTTTGTTTTGTTTTTTTTCAACCTCACGTGTCCCACCAAATGAGGGATTCCAGAGTAGAGCCCTGAGGAGGGGCGACTGGAAAACCAGAAATTTGGTTAAAAATTGGGGCCTAGGGACATGTCAAGCCCATTATGACATCTAATGGTCCAGCCACTGAGAGGACGTACTAGAGGACAGGACTCACGCTGAGGGTCACAATGCGTGTTTATGCCCTCGTCGCACTCAAGAATGGGCGGGGCCTCAGGGTGAATGCTGGTTTCTCCTACACACTGAACGTTGGACAACATGCCAACCACAAGGTTTCTTGCCATGGGTAAGGAAGTGTTCTGATTTCTGCATCTCAGTCACCCCTGGGCAGTGATTGGAGATAAGGTCTAGGTTCTAAAGCCTGAAAACTGAGGTAGGGAAGAGATGATGACCTAAGGCCATGGCGGGTCAGATGTGCTAGGTGTGCGGTCAGCTGTCTGGGTGTTGGTCACGAGGTCCGGGCTCAGGTTGTCAGACAGTGCATTAGTGCCCAGGTTAGACCATATATTTTGGGTGCATTCGAGTGCCGTGTAAGTTCTTATCTGTAGAACTCTTCAGGATATGAAGAATGCGCGAGTCTGAGCTGCGTGCTCAGGCTTTTGTCTCGGGATTTTGTATCAGCGATGGCCGTGGAATGTTGGGGGGGCCTCATTGGCCATGGACGAATCTTACTCTCTGTGGACTTGGCCCGATCCCAATTGTTTTTCGTCAATCTGTGGGATGGGAGGACTCCTTTCAGGTTTGTTACCTCAGGTGTTTCACCAGAAGAGGAATTCCAAAGCAGAGCTCTGGGGAAGAGTGAAGAGACAACCCGAACTATGGTTAAAAATTGTGGCCTAGGGGCATGGCAAGACCAATATGCTGTCTCTCCATCCTCCACTGAGAGGCCTTACCTGAGGACTGGGCTCAGGCTGAGGGACACAATGTGTTTTTGTGACCAAGGTGGCCCGCAAGCATGGGCGGGGGGCCTCATGGGCCACACTGGTTTCAAGTACACTGAACCTTGGAGTACATGCCAACCACAAGGTTTCCTGCCATGGGGAAAGAGTTCTGATTTCTGCATCATTTTCAAACCCGGGCCGTGATTGGAGATAAGGTCTAGGTTCTGAAGCCTGAAAACCGAGGTTGAGAAGAGATGACGACCTAAGACCATGGCGGGTCCGATGTGCTCAGTGTGCGGCCAGGTGTCTGGCTGGGGCCCGGAGGTCCAGGCTCAGGCTGTGTGTCAGAAAGGGCATTAGTGCCCAGGTGAGCCTATATATTTGGAGTACAGCCGAATGGCGTGCAGGTTGATCCTCATTTGGGGTTTCTGGGTAGCCCCAGAGGGCAAAAAGTTTTTCTTCTGGAGGGCAGGCAGAGTGCTGCATTATAGTTCTGGATTGCCAATCGGGAGGGCTTGTGGGCCAGTAGTCTGAGGACGGAAGTCTGAGAACCCAGCTAGGCCTCGGTTGGTGGGTGAGGATATGGCAGGCACAATCTACAGACCTGAATTCAGATCTCGTGCATCTGAAGACATGGCGAGGATCAGACGTTCGCTCAGGTTGGACATTCTGTCCCTGATGGCCCCTTCTTGAAGGGGGGGTGGATCACGAGGCCATGGGGCTTTTCCCACGATCGGAGTTGTGAGAAGCTCCAAAGTGCAAAGATTCTTCTGCAGGACAATTGAGACCTGTTGGTTGGCTCCAGGACAACGATTCCGAGCAGGGTTCTAAGGATGGATGGCTTGGGTAGCCCAGCTCGCATTCCAATTGTCTCCAAGCACCAAGACAGGTTAGATCTGCTGGATCTGGGGGAGCAACCGAGGAGGCTGAGTTGAAATGGACTCTCCCGTGGATGTGTCCTAATATGATTTTGTGTCTATGGAGACCTTGGAATGAAGCGGTGGCACTGGGGCCCTAAGGGTTCTCTAAAGAGAGGCTTTCACAGCTCCATCGTGCAAGTTTCCCATGTGTAGATGAGATTTGTTCTGATGGGTGAGTCAAGAAACAGCCATATGCTGTTATTGAAATCCAGGCCTCTGAGGAGAGATGCCTGAAAACCAAAGCAATGGATCCGATAGGAGCAAAGGGGCCTGTTCGTACCTTTTTACCTCTCGAGACATCAATCTACGGTTCTGAGTGCCGGTATGTGCTCAGATGGGCCCAGATTGCCCCTGTTTGTCCCGGGAAGCCCCCACTATTGGGATGGCCTCAGGGACTTTGGAGGTTTATCCTATTAGTAGGGTTGTGGCCATTGGAGTGGGCACATACAATTCCCTTGGAGAGGGCAAGCACAGTCGTCAAGTTTGGCTCCAGGGGCCTGAGCCTGTAGGGTGTGTAGGCCAGGGATGTTTGAACAGTTGTCTGAAAACACAAACTCGGCTTATGTTTCGGGTCATAGGTATGGCAGGACTGATCTACAGACCATGAGGAGAACTCTTCGGGATATGAAAAAAGGGCGAGTGTGAGGCTCTTGATCAAGTTTTTGTCTCTAGATATCGTGTCACGCATGGTCGTGAAATATCCGGGTGACATCATGATCATGGAAAATGGACGAGTCTTACTCTCTGGGGGTTTGGCCCCGTCCAAAGAGTTTGGGGTCATTCTGTGGGATGGAAGAAGTCCGTTGTTCTGTTGTGTTGATTTGTTTTTTTGTTTTTTTTTTCCTCACGTGTCCCACCAAATGAGGGATTCCAGAGTAGAGCCCTGAGGAGGGGCGACTGGAAAACCAGAAATTTGGTTAAAAATTGGGGCCTAGGGACATGTCAAGCCCATTATGACATCTAATGGTCCAGCCACTGAGAGGACGTACTAGAGGACAGGACTCACGCTGAGGGTCACAATGCGTGTTTATGCCCTCGTCGCACTCAAGAATGGGCGGGGGCCTCAGGGTGAATGCTGGTTTCTCCTACACTGAACGTTGGACAACATGCCAACCACAAGGTTTCTTGCCATGGGTAAGGAAGTGTTCTGATTTCTGCATCTCAGTCACCCCTGGGCAGTGATTGGAGATAAGGTCTAGGTTCTAAAGCCTGAAAACTGAGGTAGGGAAGAGATGATGACCTAAGGCCATGGCGGGTCAGATGTGCTAGGTGTGCGGTCAGCTGTCTGGGTGTTGGTCACGAGGTCCGGGCTCAGGTTGTCAGACAGTGCATTAGTGCCCAGGTTAGACCATATATTTTGGGTGCATTCGAGTGCCGTGTAAGTTCTTATCTGTAGAACTCTTCAGGATATGAAGAATGCGCGAGTCTGAGCTGCGTGCTCAGGCTTTTGTCTCGGGATTTTGTATCAGCGATGGCCGTGGAATGTTGGGGGGGGGGCCTCATTGGCCATGGACGAATCTTACTCTCTGTGGACTTGGCCCGATCCCAATTGTTTTTCGTCAATCTGTGGGATGGGAGGACTCCTTTCAGGTTTGTTACCTCAGGTGTTTCACCAGAAGAGGAATTCCAAAGCAGAGCTCTGGGGAAGAGTGAAGAGACAACCCGAACTATGGTTAAAAATTGTGGCCTAGGGGCATGGCAAGACCAATATGCTGTCTCTCCATCCTCCACTGAGAGGCCTTACCTGAGGACTGGGCTCAGGCTGAGGGACACAATGTGTTTTTGTGACCAAGGTGGCCCGCAAGCATGGGCGGGGCCTCATGGGCCACACTGGTTTCAAGTACACTGAACCTTGGAGTACATGCCAACCACAAGGTTTCCTGCCATGGGGAAAGAGTTCTGATTTCTGCATCATTTTCAAACCCGGGCCGTGATTGGAGATAAGGTCTAGGTTCTGAAGCCTGAAAACCGAGGTTGAGAAGAGATGACGACCTAAGACCATGGCGGGTCCGATGTGCTCAGTGTGCGGCCAGGTGTCTGGCTGGGGCCCGGAGGTCCAGGCTCAGGCTGTGTCAGAAAGGGCATTAGTGCCCAGGTGAGCCTATATATTTGGAGTACAGCCGAATGGCGTGCAGGTTGATCCTCATTTGGGGTTTCTGGGTAGCCCCAGAGGGCAAAGTTTTTCTTCTGGAGGGCAGGCAGAGTGCTGCATTATAGTTCTGGATTGCCAATCGGGAGGGCTTGTGGGCCAGTAGTCTGAGGACGGAAGTCTGAGAACCCAGCTAGGCCTCGGTTGGTGGGTGAGGATATGGCAGGCACAATCTACAGACCTGAATTCAGATCTCGTGCATCTGAAGACATGGCGAGGATCAGACGTTCGCTCAGGTTGGACATTCTGTCCCTGATGGCCCCTTCTTGAAGGGGGGGTGGATCACGAGGCCATGGGGCTTTTCCCACGATCGGAGTTGTGAGAAGCTCCAAAGTGCAAAGATTCTTCTGCAGGACAATTGAGACCTGTTGGTTGGCTCCAGGACAACGATTCCGAGCAGGGTTCTAAGGATGGATGGCTGGGTAGCCCAGCTCGCATTCCAATTGTCTCCAAGCACCAAGACAGGTTAGATCTGCTGGATCTGGGGGAGCAACCGAGGAGGCTGAGTTGAAATGGACTCTCCCGTGGATGTGTCCTAATATGATTTTGTGTCTATGGAGACCTTGGAATGAAGCGGTGGCACTGGGGCCCTAAGGGTTCTCTAAAGAGAGGCTTTCACAGCTCCATCGTGCAAGTTTCCCATGTGTAGATGAGATTTGTTCTGATGGGTGAGTCAAGAAACAGCCATATGCTGTTATTGAAATCCAGGCCTCTGAGGAGAGATGCCTGAAAACCAAAGCAATGGATCCGATAGGAGCAAAGGGGCCTGTTCGTACCTTTTTACCTCTCGAGACATCAATCTACGGTTCTGAGTGCCGGTATGTGCTCAGATGGGCCCAGATTGCCCCTGTTTGTCCCGGGAAGCCCCCACTATTGGGATGGCCTCAGGGACTTTGGAGGTTTATCCTATTAGTAGGGTTGTGGCCATTGGAGTGGGCACATACAATTCCCTTGGAGAGGGCAAGCACAGTCGTCAAGTTTGGCTCCAGGGGCCTGAGCCTGTAGGGTGTGTAGGCCAGGGATGTTTGAACAGTTGTCTGAAAACACAAACTCGGCTTATGTTTCGGGTCATAGGTATGGCAGGACTGATCTACAGACCATGAGGAGGAGAACTCTTCGGGATATGAAAAAAGGGCGAGTGTGAGGCTCTTGATCAAGTTTTTGTCTCTAGATATCGTGTCACGCATGGTCGTGAAATATCCGGGTGACATCATGATCATGGAAAATGGACGAGTCTTACTCTCTGGGGGTTTGGCCCCGTCCAAAGAGTTTGGGGTCATTCTGTGGGATGGAAGAAGTCCGTTGTTCTGTTGTGGTTGATTTGTTTTGTTTTTTTTTTTTTCACCTCACGTGTCCCACCAAATGAGGGATTCCAGAGTAGAGCCCTGAGGAGGGGCGACTGGAAAACCAGAAATTTGGTTAAAAAAAATGGGGGCTAGGGACATGTCAAGCCCATTATGACATCTAATGGTCCAGCCACTGAGAGGACGTACTAGAGGACAGGACTCACGCTGAGGGTCACAATGCGTGTTTATGCCCTCGTCGCACTCAAGAATGGGCGGGGCCTCAGGGTGAATGCTGGTTTCTTTCTCCTACACTGAACGTTGGACAAACATGCCAACCACAAGGTTTCTTGCCATGGGTAAGGAAGTGTTCTGATTTCTGCATCTCAGTCACCCCTGGGCAGTGATTGGAGATAAGGTCTAGGTTCTAAAGCCTGAAAACTGAGGTAGGGAAGAGATGATGACCTAAGGCCATGGCGGGTCAGATGTGCTAGGTGTGCGGTCAGCTGTCTGGGTGTTGGTCACGAGGTCCGGGCTCAGGTTGTCAGACAGTGCATTAGTGCCCAGGTTAGACCATATATTTTGGGTGCATTCGAGTGCCGTGTAAGTTCTTATCTGTAGAACTCTTCAGGATATGAAGAATGCGCGAGTCTGAGCTGCGTGCTCAGGCTTTTGTCTCGGGATTTTGTATCAGCGATGGCCGTGGAATGTTGGGGGGGCCTCATTGGCCATGGACGAATCTTACTCTCTGTGGACTTGGCCCGATCCCAATTGTTTTTTCGTCAATCTGTGGGATGGGAGGACTCCTTTCAGGTTTGTTACCTCAGGTGTTTCACCAGAAGAGGAATTCCAAAGCAGAGCTCTGGGGAAGAGTGAAGAGACAACCCGAACTATGGTTAAAAATTGTGGCCTAGGGGCATGGCAAGACCAATATGCTGTCTCTCCATCCTCCACTGAGAGGCCTTACCTGAGGACTGGGCTCAGGCTGAGGGACACAATGTGTTTTTGTGACCAAGGTGGCCCGCAAGCATGGGCGGGGCCTCATGGGCCACACTGGTTTCAAGTACACTGAACCTTGGAGTACATGCCAACCACAAGGTTTCCTGCCATGGGGAAAGAGTTCTGATTTCTGCATCATTTTCAAACCCGGGCCGTGATTGGAGATAAGGTCTAGGTTCTGAAGCCTGAAAACCGAGGTTGAGAAGAGATGACGACCTAAGACCATGGCGGGTCCGATGTGCTCAGTGTGCGGCCAGGTGTCTGGCTGGGGCCCGGAGGTCCAGGCTCAGGCTGTGTCAGAAAGGGCATTAGTGCCCAGGTGAGCCTATATATTTGGAGTACAGCCGAATGGCGTGCAGGTTGATCCTCATTTGGGGTTTCTGGGTAGCCCCAGAGGGCAAAGTTTTTCTTCTGGAGGGCAGGCAGAGTGCTGCATTATAGTTCTGGATTGCCAATCGGGAGGGCTTGTGGGCCAGTAGTCTGAGGACGGAAGTCTGAGAACCCAGCTAGGCCTCGGTTGGTGGGTGAGGATATGGCAGGCACAATCTACAGACCTGAATTCAGATCTCGTGCATCTGAAGACATGGCGAGGATCAGACGTTCGCTCAGGTTGGACATTCTGTCCCTGATGGCCCCTTCTTGAAGGGGGGGTGGATCACGAGGCCATGGGGCTTTTCCCACGATCGGAGTTGTGAGAAGCTCCAAAGTGCAAAGATTCTTCTGCAGGACAATTGAGACCTGTTGGTTGGCTCCAGGACAACGATTCCGAGCAGGGTTCTAAGGATGGATGGCTGGGTAGCCCAGCTCGCATTCCAATTGTCTCCAAGCACCAAGACAGGTTAGATCTGCTGGATCTGGGGGAGCAACCGAGGAGGCTGAGTTGAAATGGACTCTCCCGTGGATGTGTCCTAATATGATTTTGTGTCTATGGAGACCTTGGAATGAAGCGGTGGCACTGGGGCCCTAAGGGTTCTCTAAAGAGAGGCTTTCACAGCTCCATCGTGCAAGTTTCCCATGTGTAGATGAGATTTGTTCTGATGGGTGAGTCAAGAAACAGCCATATGCTGTTATTGAAATCCAGGCCTCTGAGGAGAGATGCCTGAAAACCAAAGCAATGGATCCGATAGGAGCAAAGGGGCCTGTTCGTACCTTTTTACCTCTCGAGACATCAATCTACGGTTCTGAGTGCCGGTATGTGCTCAGATGGGCCCAGATTGCCCCTGTTTGTCCCGGGAAGCCCCCACTATTGGGATGGCCTCAGGGACTTTGGAGGTTTATCCTATTAGTAGGGTTGTGGCCATTGGAGTGGGCACATACAATTCCCTTGGAGAGGGCAAGCACAGTCGTCAAGTTTGGCTCCAGGGGCCTGAGCCTGTAGGGTGTGTAGGCCAGGGATGTTTGAACAGTTGTCTGAAAACACAAACTCGGCTTATGTTTCGGGTCATAGGTATGGCAGGACTGATCTACAGACCATGAGGAGAACTCTTCGGGATATGAAAAAAAAGGGCGAGTGTGAGGCTCTTGATCAAGTTTTTGTCTCTAGAGATATCGTGTCACGCATGGTCGTGAAATATCCGGGTGACATCATGATCATGGAAAATGGACGAGTCTTACTCTCTGGGGGTTTGGCCCCGTCCAAAGAGTTTGGGGTCATTCTGTGGGATGGAAGAAGTCCGTTGTTCTGTTGTGTGTTGATTTTTTTTTTTTTTGTTTTTTCAACCTCACGTGTCCCACCAAATGAGGGATTCCAGAGTAGAGCCCTGAGGAGGGGCGACTGGAAAACCAGAAATTTGGTTAAAAATTGGGGCCTAGGGACATGTCAAGCCCATTATGACATCTAATGGTCCAGCCACTGAGAGGACGTACTAGAGGACAGGACTCACGCTGAGGGTCACAATGCGTGTTTATGCCCTCGTCGCACTCAAGAATGGGCGGGGCCTCAGGGTGAATGCTGGTTTCTCCTACACTGAACGTTGGACAACATGCCAACCACAAGGTTTCTTGCCATGGGTAAGGAAGTGTTCTGATTTCTGCATCTCAGTCACCCCTGGGCAGTGATTGGAGATAAGGTCTAGGTTCTAAAGCCTGAAAACTGAGGTAGGGAAGAGATGATGATGACCTAAGGCCATGGCGGGTCAGATGTGCTAGGTGTGCGGTCAGCTGTCTGGGTGTTGGGTCACGAGGTCCGGGCTCAGGTTGTCAGACAGTGCATTAGTGCCCAGGTTAGACCATATATTTTGGGTGCATTCGAGTGCCGTGTAAGTTCTTATCTGTAGAACTCTTCAGGATATGAAGAATGCGCGAGTCTGAGCTGCGTGCTCAGGCTTTTGTCTCGGGATTTTGTATCAGCGATGGCCGTGGAATGTTGGGGGGGCTCATTGGCCATGGACGAATCTTACTCTCTGTGGACTTGGCCCGATCCCAATTGTTTTTCGTCAATCTGTGGGATGGGAGGACTCCTTTCAGGTTTGTTACCTCAGGTGTTTCACCAGAAGAGGAATTCCAAAGCAGAGCTCTGGGGAAGAGTGAAGAGACAACCCGAACTATGGTTAAAAATTGTGGCCTAGGGGCATGGCAAGACCAATATGCTGTCTCTCCATCCTCCACTGAGAGGCCTTACCTGAGGACTGGGCTCAGGCTGAGGGACACAATGTGTTTTTGTGACCAAGGTGGCCCGCAAGCATGGGCGGGGCCTCATGGGCCACACTGGTTTCAAGTACACTGAACCTTGGAGTACATGCCAACCACAAGGTTTCCTGCCATGGGGAAAGAGTTCTGATTTCTGCATCATTTTCAAAACCCGGGCCGTGATTGGAGATAAGGTCTAGGTTCTGAAGCCTGAAAACCGAGGTTGAGAAGAGATGACGACCTAAGACCATGGCGGGTCCGATGTGCTCAGTGTGCGGCCAGGTGTCTGGCTGGGGCCCGGAGGTCCAGGCTCAGGCTGTGTCAGAAAGGGCATTAGTGCCCAGGTGAGCCTATATATTTGGAGTACAGCCGAATGGCGTGCAGGTTGATCCTCATTTGGGGTTTCTGGGTAGCCCCAGAGGGCAAAGTTTTTCTTCTGGAGGGCAGGCAGAGTGCTGCATTATAGTTCTGGATTGCCAATCGGGAGGGCTTGTGGGCCAGTAGTCTGAGGACGGAAGTCTGAGAACCCAGCTAGGCCTCGGTTGGTGGGTGAGGATATGGCAGGCACAATCTACAGACCTGAATTCAGATCTCGTGCATCTGAAGACATGGCGAGGATCAGACGTTCGCTCAGGTTGGACATTCTGTCCCTGATGGCCCCTTCTTGAAGGGGGGGTGGATCACGAGGCCATGGGGCTTTTCCCACGATCGGAGTTGTGAGAAGCTCCAAAGTGCAAAGATTCTTCTGCAGGACAATTGAGACCTGTTGGTTGGCTCCAGGACAACGATTCCGAGCAGGGTTCTAAGGATGGATGGCTGGGTAGCCCAGCTCGCATTCCAATTGTCTCCAAGCACCAAGACAGGTTAGATCTGCTGGATCTGGGGGAGCAACCGAGGAGGCTGAGTTGAAATGGACTCTCCCGTGGATGTGTCCTAATATGATTTTGTGTCTATGGAGACCTTGGAATGAAGCGGTGGCACTGGGGCCCTAAGGGTTCTCTAAAGAGAGGCTTTCACAGCTCCATCGTGCAAGTTTCCCATGTGTAGATGAGATTTGTTCTGATGGGTGAGTCAAGAAACAGCCATATGCTGTTATTGAAATCCAGGCCTCTGAGGAGAGATGCCTGAAAACCAAAGCAATGGATCCGATAGGAGCAAAGGGGCCTGTTCGTACCTTTTTACCTCTCGAGACATCAATCTACGGTTCTGAGTGCCGGTATGTGCTCAGATGGGCCCAGATTGCCCCTGTTTGTCCCGGGAAGCCCCCCTACTATTGGGATGGCCTCAGGGACTTTGGAGGTTTATCCTATTAGTAGGGTTGTGGCCATTGGAGTGGGCACATACAATTCCCTTGGAGAGGGCAAGCACAGTCGTCAAGTTTGGCTCCAGGGGCCTGAGCCTGTAGGGTGTGTAGGCCAGGGATGTTTGAACAGTTGTCTGAAAACACAAACTCGGCTTATGTTTCGGGTCATAGGTATGGCAGGACTGATCTACAGACCATGAGGAGAACTCTTCGGGATATGAAAAAAGGGCGAGAGTGTGAGGCTCTTGATCAAGTTTTTGTCTCTAGATATCGTGTCACGCATGGTCGTGAAATATCCGGGTGACATCATGATCATGGAAAATGGACGAGTCTTACTCTCTGGGGGTTTGGCCCCGTCCAAAGAGTTTGGGGTCATTCTGTGGGGATGAAGAAGTCCGTCCGTTGTTCTGTTGTGGTTGATTTGTTTTGTTTTTTTTTTCACCTCACGTGTCCCACCAAATGAGGGATTCCAGAGTAGAGCCCTGAGGAGGGGCGACTGGAAAACCAGAAATTTGGTTAAAAATTGGGGCCTAGGGACATGTCAAGCCCATTATGACATCTAATGGTCCAGCCACTGAGAGGACGTACTAGAGGACAGGACTCACGCTGAGGGTCACAATGCGTGTTTATGCCCTCGTCGCACTCAAGAATGGGCGGGGCCTCAGGGTGAATGCTGGTTTCTCCTACACTGAACGTTGGACAACATGCCAACCACAAGGTTTCTTGCCATGGGTAAGGAAGTGTTCTGATTTCTGCATCTCAGTCACCCCTGGGCAGTGATTGGAGATAAGGTCTAGGTTCTAAAGCCTGAAAACTGAGGTAGGGAAGAGATGATGACCTAAGGCCATGGCGGGTCAGATGTGCTAGGTGTGCGGTCAGCTGTCTGGGTGTTGGTCACGAGGTCCGGGCTCAGGTTGTCAGACAGTGCATTAGTGCCCAGGTTAGACCATATATTTTGGGTGCATTCGAGTGCCGTGTAAGTTCTTATCTGTAGAACTCTTCAGGATATGAAGAATGCGCGAGTCTGAGCTGCGTGCTCAGGCTTTTGTCTCGGGATTTTGTATCAGCGATGGCCGTGGAATGTTGGGGGGGCCTCATTGGCCATGGACGAATCTTACTCTCTGTGGACTTGGCCCGATCCCAATTGTTTTTCGTCAATCTGTGGGATGGGAGGACTCCTTTCAGGTTTGTTACCTCAGGTGTTTCACCAGAAGAGGAATTCCAAAGCAGAGCTCTGGGGAAGAGTGAAGAGACAACCCGAACTATGGTTAAAAATTGTGGCCTAGGGGCATGGCAAGACCAATATGCTGTCTCTCCATCCTCCACTGAGAGGCCTTACCTGAGGACTGGGCTCAGGCTGAGGGACACAATGTGTTTTTTTGTGACCAAGGTGGCCCGCAAGCATGGGCGGGGCCTCATGGGCCACACTGGTTTCAAGTACACTGAACCTTGGAGTACATGCCAACCACAAGGTTTCCTGCCATGGGGAAAGAGTTCTGATTTCTGCATCATTTTCAAACCCGGGCCGTGATTGGAGATAAGGTCTAGGTTCTGAAGCCTGAAAACCGAGGTTGAGAAGAGATGACGACCTAAGACCATGGCGGGTCCGATGTGCTCAGTGTGCGGCCAGGTGTCTGGCTGGGGCCCGGAGGTCCAGGCTCAGGCTGTGTCAGAAAGGGGCATTAGTGCCCAGGTGAGCCTATATATTTGGAGTACAGCCGAATGGCGTGCAGGTTGATCCTCATTTGGGGTTTCTGGGTAGCCCCAGAGGGCAAAGTTTTTCTTCTGGAGGGCAGGCAGAGTGCTGCATTATAGTTCTGGATTGCCAATCGGGAGGGCTTGTGGGCCAGTAGTCTGAGGACGGAAGTCTGAGAACCCAGCTAGGCCTCGGTTGGTGGGTGAGGATATGGCAGGCACAATCTACAGACCTGAATTCAGATCTCGTGCATCTGAAGACATGGCGAGGATCAGACGTTCGCTCAGGTTGGACATTCTGTCCCTGATGGCCCCTTCTTGAAGGGGGGGGTGGATCACGAGGCCATGGGGCTTTTCCCACGATCGGAGTTGTGAGAAGCTCCAAAGTGCAAAGATTCTTCTGCAGGACAATTGAGACCTGTTGGTTGGCTCCAGGACAACGATTCCGAGCAGGGTTCTAAGGATGGATGGCTGGGTAGCCCAGCTCGCATTCCAATTGTCTCCAAGCACCAAGACAGGTTAGATCTGCTGGATCTGGGGGAGCAACCGAGGAGGCTGAGTTGAAATGGACTCTCCCGTGGATGTGTCCTAATATGATTTTGTGTCTATGGAGACCTTGGAATGAAGCGGTGGCACTGGGGCCCTAAGGGTTCTCTAAAGAGAGGCTTTCACAGCTCCATCGTGCAAGTTTCCCATGTGTGTAGATGAGATTTGTTCTGATGGGTGAGTCAAGAAACAGCCATATGCTGTTATTGAAATCCAGGCCTCTGAGGAGAGATGCCTGAAAACCAAAGCAATGGATCCGATAGGAGCAAAGGGGCCTGTTCGTACCTTTTTACCTCTCGAGACATCAATCTACGGTTCTGAGTGCCGGTATGTGCTCAGATGGGCCCAGATTGCCCCTGTTTGTCCCGGGAAGCCCCCACTATTGGGATGGCCTCAGGGACTTTGGAGGTTTATCCTATTAGTAGGGTTGTGGCCATTGGAGTGGGCACATACAATTCCCTTGGAGAGGGCAAGCACAGTCGTCAAGTTTGGCTCCAGGGGCCTGAGCCTGTAGGGTGTGTAGGCCAGGGATGTTTGAACAGTTGTCTGAAAACACAAACTCGGCTTATGTTTCGGGTCATAGGTATGGCAGGACTGATCTACAGACCATGAGGAGAACTCTTCGGGATATGAAAAAAGGGCGAGTGTGTGTGAGGCTCTTGATCAAGTTTTTGTCTCTAGATATCGTGTCACGCATGGTCGTGAAATATCCGGGTGACATCATGATCATGGAAAATGGACGAGTCTTACTCTCTGGGGGTTTGGCCCCCCCGTCCAAAGAGTTTGGGGTCATTCTGTGGGATGGAAGAAGTCCGTTGTTCTGTTGTGGTTGATTTGTTTTGTTTTGTTTTTTTTTCACCTCACGTGTCCCACCAAATGAGGGATTCCAGAGTAGAGCCCTGAGGAGGGGCGACTGGAAAACCAGAAATTTGGTTAAAAAATTTGGGGCCTAGGGACATGTCAAGCCCATTATGACATCTAATGGTCCAGCCACTGAGAGGACGTACTAGAGGACAGGACTCACGCTGAGGGTCACAATGCGTGTTTATGCCCTCGTCGCACTCAAGAATGGGCGGGGCCTCAGGGTGAATGCTGGTTTCTCCTACACTGAACGTTGGACAACATGCCAACCACAAGGTTTCTTGCCATGGGTAAGGAAGTGTTCTGATTTCTGCATCTCAGTCACCCCTGGGCAGTGATTGGAGATAAGGTCTAGGTTCTAAAGCCTGAAAACTGAGGTAGGGAAGAGATGATGACCTAAGGCCATGGCGGGTCAGATGTGCTAGGTGTGCGGTCAGCTGTCTGGGTGTTGGTCACGAGGTCCGGGCTCAGGTTGTCAGACAGTGCATTAGTGCCCAGGTTAGACCATATATTTTGGGTGCATTCGAGTGCCGTGTAAGTTCTTATCTGTAGAACTCTTCAGGATATGAAGAATGCGCGAGTCTGAGCTGCGTGCTCAGGCTTTTGTCTCGGGATTTTGTATCAGCGATGGCCGTGGAATGTTGGGGGGGGGCTCATTGGCCATGGACGAATCTTACTCTCTGTGGACTTGGCCCGATCCCAATTGTTTTTCGTCAATCTGTGGGATGGGAGGACTCCTTTCAGGTTTGTTACCTCAGGTGTTTCACCAGAAGAGGAATTCCAAAGCAGAGCTCTGGGGAAGAGTGAAGAGACAACCCGAACTATGGTTAAAAATTGTGGCCTAGGGGCATGGCAAGACCAATATGCTGTCTCTCCATCCTCCACTGAGAGGCCTTACCTGAGGACTGGGCTCAGGCTGAGGGACACAATGTGTTTTTGTGACCAAGGTGGCCCGCAAGCATGGGCGGGGCCTCATGGGCCACACTGGTTTCAAGTACACTGAACCTTGGAGTACATGCCAACCACAAGGTTTCCTGCCATGGGGAAAGAGTTCTGATTTCTGCATCATTTTCAAACCCGGGCCGTGATTGGAGATAAGGTCTAGGTTCTGAAGCCTGAAAACCGAGGTTGAGAAGAGATGACGACCTAAGACCATGGCGGGTCCGATGTGCTCAGTGTGCGGCCAGGTGTCTGGCTGGGGCCCGGAGGTCCAGGCTCAGGCTGTGTCAGAAAGGGCATTAGTGCCCAGGTGAGCCTATATATTTGGAGTACAGCCGAATGGCGTGCAGGTTGATCCTCATTTGGGGTTTCTGGGTAGCCCCAGAGGGCAAAGTTTTTTTCTGGAGGGCAGGCAGAGTGCTGCATTATAGTTCTGGATTGCCAATCGGGAGGGCTTGTGGGCCAGTAGTCTGAGGACGGAAGTCTGAGAACCCAGCTAGGCCTCGGTTGGTGGGTGAGGATATGGCAGGCACAATCTACAGACCTGAATTCAGATCTCGTGCATCTGAAGACATGGCGAGGATCAGACGTTCGCTCAGGTTGGACATTCTGTCCCTGATGGCCCCTTCTTGAAGGGGGGGGGATCACACGAGGCCATGGGGCTTTTCCCACGATCGGAGTTGTGAGAAGCTCCAAAGTGCAAAGATTCTTCTGCAGGACAATTGAGACCTGTTGGTTGGCTCCAGGACAACGATTCCGAGCAGGGTTCTAAGGATGGATGGCTGGGTAGCCCAGCTCGCATTCCAATTGTCTCCAAGCACCAAGACAGGTTAGATCTGCTGGATCTGGGGGGGAGCAACCGAGGAGGCTGAGTTGAAATGGACTCTCCCGTGGATGTGTCCTAATATGATTTTGTGTCTATGGAGACCTTGGAATGAAGCGGTGGCACTGGGGCCCTAAGGGTTCTCTAAAGAGAGGCTTTCACAGCTCCATCGTGCAAGTTTCCCATGTGTAGATGAGATTTGTTCTGATGGGTGAGTCAAGAAACAGCCATATGCTGTTATTGAAATCCAGGCCTCTGAGGAGAGATGCCTGAAAACCAAAGCAATGGATCCGATAGGAGCAAAGGGGCCTGTTCGTACCTTTTTACCTCTCGAGACATCAATCTACGGTTCTGAGTGCCGGTATGTGCTCAGATGGGGCCCAGATTGCCCCTGTTTGTCCCGGGAAGCCCCCACTATTGGGATGGCCTCAGGGACTTTGGAGGTTTATCCTATTAGTAGGGTTGTGGCCATTGGAGTGGGCACATACAATTCCCTTGGAGAGGGCAAGCACAGTCGTCAAGTTTGGCTCCAGGGGCCTGAGCCTGTAGGGTGTGTAGGCCAGGGATGTTTGAACAGTTGTCTGAAAACACAAAAACTCGGCTTATGTTTCGGGTCATAGGTATGGCAGGACTGATCTACAGACCATGAGGAGAACTCTTCGGGATATGAAAAAAGGGCGAGTGTGAGGCTCTTGATCAAGTTTTTGTCTCTAGATATCGTGTCACGCATGGTCGTGAAATATCCGGGTGACATCATGATCATGGAAAATGGACGAGTCTTACTCTCTGGGGGTTTGGCCCCGTCCAAAGAGTTTGGGGTCATTCTGTGGGATGGAAGAAGTCCGTTGTTCTGTTGTGGTTGATTTGTTTTGTTTTGTTTTTTTTTCACCTCACGTGTCCCACCAAATGAGGGATTCCAGAGTAGAGCCCTGAGGAGGGGCGACTGGAAAACCAGAAATTTGGTTAAAAATTGGGGCCTAGGGACATGTCAAGCCCATTATGACATCTAATGGTCCAGCCACTGAGAGGACGTACTAGAGGACAGGACTCACGCTGAGGGTCACAATGCGTGTTTATGCCCTCGTCGCACTCAAGAATGGGCGGGGCCTCAGGGTGAATGCTGGTTTCTCCTACACTGAACGTTGGACAACATGCCAACCACAAGGTTTCTTGCCATGGGTAAGGAAGTGTTCTGATTTCTGCATCTCAGTCACCCCTGGGCAGTGATTGGAGATAAGGTCTAGGTTCTAAAGCCTGAAAACTGAGGTAGGGAAGAGATGATGACCTAAGGCCATGGCGGGTCAGATGTGCTAGGTGTGCGGTCAGCTGTCTGGGTGTTGGTCACGAGGTCCGGGCTCAGGTTGTCAGACAGACAGTGCATTAGTGCCCAGGTTAGACCATATATTTTGGGTGCATTCGAGTGCCGTGTAAGTTCTTATCTGTAGAACTCTTCAGGATATGAAGAATGCGCGAGTCTGAGCTGCGTGCTCAGGCTTTTGTCTCGGGATTTTGTATCAGCGATGGCCGTGGAATGGAATGTGGGGGGGCCTCATTGGCCATGGACGAATCTTACTCTCTGTGGACTTGGCCCGATCCCAATTGTTTTTCGTCAATCTGTGGGATGGGAGGACTCCTTTCAGGTTTGTTACCTCAGGTGTTTCACCAGAAGAGGAATTCCAAAGCAGAGCTCTGGGGAAGAGTGAAGAGACAACCCGAACTATGGTTAAAAATTGTGGCCTAGGGGCATGGCAAGACCAATATGCTGTCTCTCCATCCTCCACTGAGAGGCCTTACCTGAGGACTGGGCTCAGGCTGAGGGACACAATGTGTTTTTTTGACCAAGGTGGCCCGCAAGCATGGGCGGGGGGGGCTCATGGGCCACACTGGTTTCAAGTACACTGAACCTTGGAGTACATGCCAACCACAAGGTTTCCTGCCATGGGGAAAGAGTTCTGATTTCTGCATCATTTTCAAACCCGGGCCGTGATTGGAGATAAGGTCTAGGTTCTGAAGCCTGAAAACCGAGGTTGAGAAGAGATGACGACCTAAGACCATGGCGGGTCCGATGTGCTCAGTGTGCGGCCAGGTGTCTGGCTGGGGCCCGGAGGTCCAGGCTCAGGCTGTGTCAGAAAGGGCATTAGTGCCCAGGTGAGCCTATATATTTGGAGTACAGCCGAATGGCGTGCAGGTTGATCCTCATTTGGGGTTTCTGGGTAGCCCCAGAGGGCAAAGTTTTTTTCTTCTGGAGGGCAGGCAGAGTGCTGCATTATAGTTCTGGATTGCCAATCGGGAGGGCTTGTGGGCCAGTAGTCTGAGGACGGAAGTCTGAGAACCCAGCTAGGCCTCGGTTGGTGGGTGAGGATATGGCAGGCACAATCTACAGACCTGAATTCAGATCTCGTGCATCTGAAGACATGGCGAGGATCAGACGTTCGCTCAGGTTGGACATTCTGTCCCTGATGGCCCCTTCTTGAAGGGGGGGTGGATCACGAGGCCATGGGGCTTTTCCCACGATCGGAGTTGTGAGAAGCTCCAAAGTGCAAAAAATTCTTCTGCAGGACAATTGAGACCTGTTGGTTGGCTCCAGGACAACGATTCCGAGCAGGGTTCTAAGGATGGATGGCTGGGTAGCCCAGCTCGCATTCCAATTGTCTCCAAGCACCAAGACAGGTTAGATCTGCTGGATCTGGGGGAGCAACCGAGGAGGCTGAGTTGAAATGGACTCTCCCGTGGATGTGTCCTAATATGATTTTGTGTCTATGGAGACCTTGGAATGAAGCGGTGGCACTGGGGCCCTAAGGGTTCTCTAAAGAGAGGCTTTCACAGCTCCATCGTGCAAGTTTCCCATGTGTAGATGAGATTTGTTCTGATGGGTGAGTCAAGAAACAGCCATATGCTGTTATTGAAATCCAGGCCTCTGAGGAGAGATGCCTGAAAACCAAAGCAATGGAATGGATCCGATAGGAGCAAAGGGGCCTGTTCGTACCTTTTTACCTCTCGAGACATCAATCTACGGTTCTGAGTGCCGGTATGTGCTCAGATGGGCCCAGATTGCCCCTGTTTGTCCCGGGAAGCCCCCACTATTGGGATGGCCTCAGGGACTTTGGAGGTTTATCCTATTAGTAGGGTTGTGGCCATTGGAGTGGGCACATACAATTCCCTTGGAGAGGGCAAGCACAGTCGTCAAGTTTGGCTCCAGGGGCCTGAGCCTGTAGGGTGTGTAGGCCAGGGATGTTTGAACAGTTGTCTGAAAACACAAACTCGGCTTATGTTTCGGGTCATAGGTATGGCAGGACTGATCTACAGACCATGAGGAGAACTCTTCGGGATATGAAAAAAAAAAGGGCGAGTGTGAGGCTCTTGATCAAGTTTTTGTCTCTAGATATCGTGTCACGCATGGTCGTGAAATATCCGGGTGACATCATGATCATGGAAAATGGACGAGTCTTACTCTCTGGGGGTTTGGCCCCGTCCAAAGAGTTTGGGGGGTCATTCTGTGGGATGGAAGAAGTCCGTTGTTCTGTTGTGGTTGATTTGTTTTGTTTTTTTTTTTTTTTCAACCTCACGTGTCCCACCAAATGAGGGATTCCAGAGTAGAGCCCTGAGGAGGGGCGACTGGAAAACCAGAAATTTGGTTAAAAATTGGGGCCTAGGGACATGTCAAGCCCATTATGACATCTAATGGTCCAGCCACTGAGAGGACGTACTAGAGGACAGGACTCACGCTGAGGGTCACAATGCGTGTTTATGCCCTCGTCGCACTCAAGAATGGGCGGGGCCTCAGGGTGAATGCTGGTTTCTCCTACACTGAACGTTGGACAACATGCCAACCACAAGGTTTCTTGCCATGGGTAAGGAAGTGTTCTGATTTCTGCATCTCAGTCACCCCTGGGCAGTGATTGGAGATAAGGTCTAGGTTCTAAAGCCTGAAAACTGAGGTAGGGAAGAGATGATGACCTAAGGCCATGGCGGGTCAGATGTGCTAGGTGTGCGGTCAGCTGTCTGGGTGTTGGTCACGAGGTCCGGGCTCAGGTTGTCAGACAGTGCATTAGTGCCCAGGTTAGACCATATATTTTGGGTGCATTCGAGTGCCGTGTAAGTTCTTATCTGTAGAACTCTTCAGGATATGAAGAATGCGCGAGTCTGAGCTGCGTGCTCAGGCTTTTGTCTCGGGATTTTGTATCAGCGATGGCCGTGGAATGTTGGGGGGGGGCTCATTGGCCATGGACGAATCTTACTCTCTGTGGACTTGGCCCGATCCCAATTGTTTTTTTTCGTCAATCTGTGGGATGGGAGGACTCCTTTCAGGTTTGTTACCTCAGGTGTTTCACCAGAAGAGGAATTCCAAAGCAGAGCTCTGGGGAAGAGTGAAGAGACAACCCGAACTATGGTTAAAAATTGTGGCCTAGGGGCATGGCAAGACCAATATGCTGTCTCTCCATCCTCCACTGAGAGGCCTTACCTGAGGACTGGGCTCAGGCTGAGGGACACAATGTGTTTTTTTGTGACCAAGGTGGCCCGCAAGCATGGGCGGGGCCTCATGGGCCACACTGGTTTCAAGTACACTGAACCTTGGAGTACATGCCAACCACAAGGTTTCCTGCCATGGGGAAAGAGTTCTGATTTCTGCATCATTTTCAAACCCGGGCCGTGATTGGAGATAAGGTCTAGGTTCTGAAGCCTGAAAACCGAGGTTGAGAAGAGATGACGACCTAAGACCATGGCGGGTCCGATGTGCTCAGTGTGCGGCCAGGTGTCTGGCTGGGGCCCGGAGGTCCAGGCTCAGGCTGTGTCAGAAAGGGCATTAGTGCCCAGGTGAGCCTATATATTTGGAGTACAGCCGAATGGCGTGCAGGTTGATCCTCATTTGGGGTTTCTGGGTAGCCCCAGAGGGCAAAGTTTTTTTTCTTCTGGAGGGCAGGCAGAGTGCTGCATTATAGTTCTGGATTGCCAATCGGGAGGGCTTGTGGGCCAGTAGTCTGAGGACGGAAGTCTGAGAACCCAGCTAGGCCTCGGTTGGTGGGTGAGGATATGGCAGGCACAATCTACAGACCTGAATTCAGATCTCGTGCATCTGAAGACATGGCGAGGATCAGACGTTCGCTCAGGTTGGACATTCTGTCCCTGATGGCCCCTTCTTGAAGGGGGGGTGGATCACGAGGCCATGGGGCTTTTCCCACGATCGGAGTTGTGAGAAGCTCCAAAGTGCAAAGATTCTTCTGCAGGACAATTGAGACCTGTTGGTTGGCTCCAGGACAACGATTCCGAGCAGGGTTCTAAGGATGGATGGCTGGGTAGCCCAGCTCGCATTCCAATTGTCTCCAAGCACCAAGACAGGTTAGATCTGCTGGATCTGGGGGAGCAACCGAGGAGGCTGAGTTGAAATGGACTCTCCCGTGGATGTGTCCTAATATGATTTTGTGTCTATGGAGACCTTGGAATGAAGCGGTGGCACTGGGGCCCTAAGGGTTCTCTAAAGAGAGGCTTTCACAGCTCCATCGTGCAAGTTTCCCATGTGTAGATGAGATTTGTTCTGATGGGTGAGTCAAGAAACAGCCATATGCTGTTATTGAAATCCAGGCCTCTGAGGAGAGATGCCTGAAAACCAAAGCAATGGATCCGATAGGAGCAAAGGGGCCTGTTCGTACCTTTTTACCTCTCGAGACATCAATCTACGGTTCTGAGTGCCGGTATGTGCTCAGATGGGCCCAGATTGCCCCTGTTTGTCCCGGGAAGCCCCCACTATTGGGATGGCCTCAGGGACTTTGGAGGTTTATCCTATTAGTAGGGTTGTGGCCATTGGAGTGGGCACATACAATTCCCTTGGAGAGGGCAAGCACAGTCGTCAAGTTTGGCTCCAGGGGCCTGAGCCTGTAGGGTGTGTAGGCCAGGGATGTTTGAACAGTTGTCTGAAAACACAAACTCGGCTTATGTTTCGGGTCATAGGTATGGCAGGACTGATCTACAGACCATGAGGAGAACTCTTCGGGATATGAAAAAAGGGCGAGTGTGAGGCTCTTGATCAAGTTTTTTGTCTCTAGATATCGTGTCACGCATGGTCGTGAAATATCCGGGTGACATCATGATCATGGAAAATGGACGAGTCTTACTCTCTGGGGGTTTGGCCCCGTCCAAAGAGTTTGGGGTCATTCTGTGGGATGGAAGAAGTCCGTTGTTCTGTTGTGGTTGATTTGTTTTGTTTTGTTTTTCAACCTCACGTGTCCCACCAAATGAGGGATTCCAGAGTAGAGCCCTGAGGAGGGGCGACTGGAAAACCAGAAATTTGGTTAAAAATTGGGGCCTAGGGACATGTCAAGCCCATTATGACATCTAATGGTCCAGCCACTGAGAGGACGTACTAGAGGACAGGACTCACGCTGAGGGTCACAATGCGTGTTTATGCCCTCGTCGCACTCAAGAATGGGCGGGGCCTCAGGGTGAATGCTGGTTTCTCCTACACTGAACGTTGGACAACATGCCAACCACAAGGTTTCTTGCCATGGGTAAGGAAGTGTTCTGATTTCTGCATCTCAGTCACCCCTGGGCAGTGATTGGAGATAAGGTCTAGGTTCTAAAGCCTGAAAAAAACTGAGGTAGGGAAGAGATGATGACCTAAGGCCATGGCGGGTCAGATGTGCTAGGTGTGCGGTCAGCTGTCTGGGTGTTGGTCACGAGGTCCGGGCTCAGGTTGTCAGACAGTGCATTAGTGCCCAGGTTAGACCATATATTTTGGGTGCATTCGAGTGCCGTGTAAGTTCTTATCTGTAGAACTCTTCAGGATATGAAGAATGCGCGAGTCTGAGCTGCGTGCTCAGGCTTTTGTCTCGGGATTTTGTATCAGCGATGGCCGTGGAATGTTGGGGGGGCCTCATTGGCCATGGACGAATCTTACTCTCTGTGGACTTGGCCCGATCCCAATTGTTTTTCGTCAATCTGTGGGATGGGAGGACTCCTTTCAGGTTTGTTACCTCAGGTGTTTCACCACCAAAGAGGAATTCCAAAGCAGAGCTCTGGGGAAGAGTGAAGAGACAACCCGAACTATGGTTAAAAAAATTGTGTGCCTAGGGGCATGGCAAGACCAATATGCTGTCTCTCCATCCTCCACTGAGAGGCCTTACCTGAGGACTGGGCTCAGGCTGAGGGACACAATGTGTTTTTGTGACCAAGGTGGCCCGCAAGCATGGGCGGGGCCTCATGGGCCACACTGGTTTCAAGTACACTGAACCTTGGAGTACATGCCAACCACAAGGTTTCCTGCCATGGGGAAAGAGTTCTGATTTCTGCATCATTTTCAAACCCGGGCCGTGATTGGAGATAAGGTCTAGGTTCTGAAGCCTGAAAACCGAGGTTGAGAAGAGATGACGACCTAAGACCATGGCGGGTCCGATGTGCTCAGTGTGCGGCCAGGTGTCTGGCTGGGGCCCGGAGGTCCAGGCTCAGGCTGTGTCAGAAAGGGCATTAGTGCCCAGGTGAGCCTATATATTTGGAGTACAGCCGAATGGCGTGCAGGTTGATCCTCATTTGGGGTTTCTGGGTAGCCCCAGAGGGCAAAGTTTTTCTTCTGGAGGGCAGGCAGAGTGCTGCATTATAGTTCTGGATTGCCAATCGGGAGGGCTTGTGGGCCAGTAGTCTGAGGACGGAAGTCTGAGAACCCAGCTAGGCCTCGGTTGGTGGGTGAGGATATGGCAGGCACACATCTACAGACCTGAATTCAGATCTCGTGCATCTGAAGACATGGCGAGGATCAGACGTTCGCTCAGGTTGGACATTCTGTCCCTGATGGCCCCTTCTTGAAGGGGGGGTGGATCACGAGGCCATGGGGCTTTTCCCACGATCGGAGTTGTGAGAAGCTCCAAAGTGCAAAGATTCTTCTGCAGGACAATTGAGACCTGTTGGTTGGCTCCAGGACAACGATTCCGAGCAGGGTTCTAAGGATGGATGGCTGGGTAGCCCAGCTCGCATTCCAATTGTCTCCAAGCACCAAGACAGGTTAGATCTGCTGGATCTGGGGGAGCAACCGAGGAGGCTGAGTTGAAATGGACTCTCCCGTGGATGTGTCCTAATATGATTTTGTGTCTATGGAGACCTTGGAATGAAGCGGTGGCACTGGGGCCCTAAGGGTTCTCTAAAGAGAGGCTTTCACAGCTCCATCGTGCAAGTTTCCCATGTGTAGATGAGATTTGTTCTGATGGGTGAGTCAAGAAACAGCCATATGCTGTTATTGAAATCCAGGCCTCTGAGGAGAGATGCCTGAAAACCAAAGCAATGGATCCGATAGGAGCAAAGGGGCCTGTTCGTACCTTTTTACCTCTCGAGACATCAATCTACGGTTCTGAGTGCCGGTATGTGCTCAGAGATGGGCCCAGATTGCCCCTGTTTGTCCCGGGAAGCCCCCACTATTGGGATGGCCTCAGGGACTTTGGAGGTTTATCCTATTAGTAGGGTTGTGGCCATTGGAGTGGGCACATACAATTCCCTTGGAGAGGGCAAGCACAGTCGTCAAGTTTGGCTCCAGGGGCCTGAGCCTGTAGGGTGTGTAGGCCAGGGATGTTTGAACAGTTGTCTGAAAACACAAACTCGGCTTATGTTTCGGGTCATAGGTATGGCAGGACTGATCTACAGACCATGAGGAGAACTCTTCGGGATATGAAAAAAGGGCGAGTGTGAGGCTCTTG
Organism: Mustela putorius furo; assembly: GCF_011764305.1. NCBI lineage: Eukaryota > Metazoa > Chordata > Mammalia > Carnivora > Mustelidae > Mustela > Mustela putorius. The sequence goes on along the minus strand of NW_025422165.1, from coordinate 203,277 downwards.
ATCAAGTTTTTGTCTCTAGATATCGTGTCACGCATGGTCGTGAAATATCCGGGTGACATCATGATCATGGAAAATGGACGAGTCTTACTCTCTGGGGGTTTGGCCCCGTCCAAAGAGTTTGGGGTCATTCTGTGGGATGGAAGAAGTCCGTTGTTCTGTTGTGTTGTTGATTTGTTTTTTTTTGTTTTTCAACCTCACGTGTCCCACCAAATGAGGGATTCCAGAGTAGAGCCCTGAGGAGGGGCGACTGGAAAACCAGAAATTTGGTTAAAAATTGGGGCCTAGGGACATGTCAAGCCCATTATGACATCTAATGGTCCAGCCACTGAGAGGACGTACTAGAGGACAGGACTCACGCTGAGGGTCACAATGCGTGTTTATGCCCTCGTCGCACTCAAGAATGGGCGGGGCCTCAGGGTGAATGCTGGTTTCTCCTACACTGAACGTTGGACAACATGCCAACCACAAGGTTTCTTGCCATGGGTAAGGAAGTGTTCTGATTTCTGCATCTCAGTCACCCCTGGGCAGTGATTGGAGATAAGGTCTAGGTTCCAAAGCCTGAAAACTGAGGTAGGGAAGAGATGATGACCTAAGGCCATGGCGGGTCAGATGTGCTAGGTGTGCGGTCAGCTGTCTGGGTGTTGGTCACGAGGTCCGGGCTCAGGTTGTCAGACAGTGCATTAGTGCCCAGGTTAGACCATATATTTTGGGTGCATTCGAGTGCCGTGTAAGTTCTTATCTGTAGAACTCTTCAGGATATGAAGAATGCGCGAGTCTGAGCTGCGTGCTCAGGCTTTTGTCTCGGGATTTTGTATCAGCGATGGCCGTGGAATGTTGGGGGGGCCTCATTGGCCATGGACGAATCTTACTCTCTGTGGACTTGGCCCGATCCCAATTGTTTTTTTCAATCTGTGGGATGGGAGGACTCCTTTCAGGTTTGTTACCTCAGGTGTTTCACCAAAAGAGGAATTCCAAAGCAGAGCTCTGGGGAAGAGTGAAGAGACAACCCGAACTATGGTTAAAAAATTGTGGCCTAGGGGCATGGCAAGACCAATATGCTGTCTCTCTCATCCTCCACTGAGAGGCCTTACCTGAGGACTGGGCTCAGGCTGAGGGACACAATGTGTTTTTGTGACCAAGGTGGCCCGCAAGCATGGGCGGGGGGCCTCATGGGCCACACTGGTTTCAAGTACACTGAACCTTGGAGTACATGCCAACCACAAGGTTTCCTGCCATGGGGAAAGAGTTCTGATTTCTGCATCATTTTCAAACCCGGGCCGCGATTGGAGATAAGGTCTAGGTTCTGAAGCCTGAAAACCGAGGTTGAGAAGAGATGACGACCTAAGACCATGGCGGGTCCGATGTGCTCAGTGTGCGGCCAGGTGTCTGGCTGGGGCCCGGAGGTCCAGGCTCCAGGCTCAGGCTGTGTCAGAAAGGGCATTAGTGCCCAGGTGAGCCTATATATTTGGAGTACAGCCGAATGGCGTGCAGGTTGATCCTCATTTGGGGTTTCTGGGTAGCCCCAGAGGGCAAAGTTTTTCTTCTGGAGGGAAGGCAGAGTGCTGCATTGTAGTTCTGGATTGCCAATCGGGAGGGCTTGTGGGCCAGTAGTCTGAGGACGGAAGTCTGAGAACCCAGCTAGGCCTCGGTTGGTGGGTGGGGATATGGCAGGCACAATCTACAGACCTGAATTCAGATCTCGTGCATCTGAAGACATGGCGAGGATCAGACGTTCGCTCAGGTTGGACATTCTGTCCCTGATGGCCCCTTCTTGAAGGGGGGGTGGATCACGAGGCCATGGGGCTTTTCCCACGATCGGAGTTGTGAGAAGCTCCAAACTGCAAAGATTCTTCTGCAGGACAATTGAGACCTGTTGGTTGGCTCCAGGACAACGATTCCGAGCAGGGTTCTAAGGATGGATGGCTGGGTAGCCCAGCTCGCATTCCAATTGTCTCCAAGCAACAAGACAGGTTAGATCTGCTGGATCTGGGGGAGCAACCGAGGAGGCTGAGTTGAAATGGACTCTCCCGTGGATGTGTCCTAATATGATTTTGTGTCTATGGAGACCTTGGAATGAAGCGGTGGCACTGGGGCCCTAAGGGTTCTCTAAAGAGAGGCTTTCACAGCTCCATCGTGCAAGTTTCCCATGTGTAGATGAGATTTGTTCTGATGGGTGAGTCAAGAAACAGCCATATGCTGCTGTTATTGAAATCCAGGCCTCTGAGGAGAGATGCCTGAAAACCAAAGCAATGGATCCGATAGGAGCAAAGGGGCCTGTCCGTACCTTTTTACCTCTCGAGACATCAATCTACGGTTCTGAGTGCCGGTATGTGCTCAGATGGGCCCAGATTGCCCCTGTTTGTCCCGGGAAGCCCCCCCTATATTGGGATGGCCTCAGGGACTTTGGAGGTTTATCCTATTAGTAGGGTTGTGGCCATTGGAGTGGGCACATACAATTCCCTTGGAGAGGGCAAGCACAGTCGTCAAGTTTGGCTCCAGGGGCCTGAGCCTGTAGGGTGTGTAGGCCAGGGATGTTTGAACAGTTGTCTGAAAACACAAACTCGGCTTATGTTTCGGGTCATAGGTATGGCAGGACTGATCTACAGACCATGAGGAGAACTCTTCGGGATATGAAAAAAGGGCGAGTGTGAGGCTCTTGATCAAGTTTTTGTCTCTAGATATCGTGTCACGCATGGTCGTGAAATATCCGGGTGACATCATGATCATGGAAAATGGACGAGTCTTACTCTCTGGGGGTTTGGCCCCGTCCAAAGAGTTTGGGGTCATTCTGTGGGATGGAAGAAGTCCGTTGTTCTGTTGTGGTTGATTTGTTTTGTTTTGTTTTTCAACCTCACGTGTCCCACCAAATGAGGGATTCCAGAGTAGAGCCCTGAGGAGGGGCGACTGGAAAACCAGAAGTTTGGTTAAAAATTGGGGCCTAGGGGCATGGCAAGACCAATATGCTGTCTCTCCATCCTCCACTGAGAGGCCTTACCTGAGGACTGGGCTCAGGCTGAGGGACACAATGTGTTTTTGTGACCAAGGTGGCCCGCAAGCATGGGCGGGGCCTCATGGGCCACACTGGTTTCAAGTACACTGAACCTTGGAGTACATGCCAACCACAAGGTTTCCTGCCATGGGGAAAGAGTTCTGATTTCTGCATCATTTTCAAACCCGGGCCGCGATTGGAGATAAGGTCTAGGTTCTGAAGCCTGAAAACCGAGGTTGAGAAGAGATGACGACCTAAGACCATGGCGGGTCCGATGTGCTCAGTGTGCGGCCAGGTGTCTGGCTGGGGCCCGGAGGTCCAGGCTCAGGCTGTGTCAGAAAGGGCATTAGTGCCCAGGTGAGCCTATATATTTGGAGTACAGCCGAATGGCGTGCAGGTTGATCCTCATTTGGGGTTTCTGGGTAGCCCCAGAGGGCAAAGTTTTTCTTCTGGAGGGAAGGCAGAGTGCTGCATTGTAGTTCTGGATTGCCAATCGGGAGGGCTTGTGGGCCAGTAGTCTGAGGACGGAAGTCTGAGAACCCAGCTAGGCCTCGGTTGGTGGGTGGGGATATGGCAGGCACAATCTACAGACCTGAATTCAGATCTCGTGCATCTGAAGACATGGCGAGGATCAGACGTTCGCTCAGGTTGGACATTCTGTCCCTGATGGCCCCTTCTTGAAGGGGGGGTGGATCACGAGGCCATGGGGCTTTTCCCACGATCGGAGTTGTGAGAAGCTCCAAAAACTGCAAAGATTCTTCTGCAGGACAATTGAGACCTGTTGGTTGGCTCCAGGACAACGATTCCGAGCAGGGTTCTAAGGATGGATGGCTGGGTAGCCCAGCTCGCATTCCAATTGTCTCCAAGCAACAAGACAGGTTAGATCTGCTGGATCTGGGGGAGCAACCGAGGAGGCTGAGTTGAAATGGACTCTCCCGTGGATGTGTCCTAATATGATTTTGTGTCTATGGAGACCTTGGAATGAAGCGGTGGCACTGGGGCCCTAAGGGTTCTCTAAAGAGAGGCTTTCACAGCTCCATCGTGCAAGTTTCCCATGTGTAGATGAGATTTGTTCTGATGGGTGAGTCAAGAAACAGCCATATGCTGTTATTGAAATCCAGGCCTCTGAGGAGAGAGATGCCTGAAAACCAAAGCAATGGATCCGATAGGAGCAAAGGGGCCTGTCCGTACCTTTTTACCTCTCGAGACATCAATCTACGGTTTCTGAGTGCCGGTATGTGCTCAGATGGGCCCAGATTGCCCCTGTTTGTCCCGGGAAGCCCCCACTATTGGGATGGCCTCAGGGACTTTGGAGGTTTATCCTATTAGTAGGGTTGTGGCCATTGGAGTGGGCACATACAATTCCCTTGGAGAGGGCAAGCACAGTCGTCAAGTTTGGCTCCAGGGGCCTGAGCCTGTAGGGTGTGTAGGCCAGGGATGTTTGAACAGTTGTCTGAAAACACAAACTCGGCTTATGTTTCGGGTCATAGGTATGGCAGGACTGATCTACAGACCATGAGGAGAACTCTTCGGGATATGAAAAAAGGGCGAGTGTGAGGCTCTTGATCAAGTTTTTGTCTCTAGATATCGTGTCACGCATGGTCGTGAAATATCCGGGTGACATCATGATCATGGAAAATGGACGAGTCTTACTCTCTGGGGGTTTGGCCCCGTCCAAAGAGTTTGGGGTCATTCTGTGGGATGGAAGAAGTCCGTTGTTCTGTTGTGGTTGATTTGTTTTTTTTGTTTTTTTTCACCTCACGTGTCCCACCAAATGAGGGATTCCAGAGTAGAGCCCTGAGGAGGGGCGACTGGAAAACCAGAAATTTGGTTAAAAAATTGGGGCCTAGGGACATGTCAAGCCCATTATGACATCTAATGGTCCAGCCACTGAGAGGACGTACTAGAGGACAGGACTCACGCTGAGGGTCACAATGCGTGTTTATGCCCTCGTCGCACTCAAGAATGGGCGGGGCCTCAGGGTGAATGCTGGTTTCTCCTACACTGAACGTTGGACAACATGCCAACCACAAGGTTTCTTGCCATGGGTAAGGAAGTGTTCTGATTTCTGCATCTCAGTCACCCCTGGGCAGTGATTGGAGATAAGGTCTAGGTTCCAAAGCCTGAAAAAAACTGAGGGGTAGGGAAGAGATGATGACCTAAGGCCATGGCGGGTCAGATGTGCTAGGTGTGCGGTCAGCTGTCTGGGTGTTGGTCACGAGGTCCGGGCTCAGGTTGTCAGACAGTGCATTAGTGCCCAGGTTAGACCATATATTTTTTGGTGCATTCGAGTGCCGTGTAAGTTCTTATCTGTAGAACTCTTCAGGATATGAAGAATGCGCGAGTCTGAGCTGCGTGCTCAGGCTTTTTGTCTCGGGATTTTGTATCAGCGATGGCCGTGGAATGTTGGGGAGGCCTCATTGGCCATGGACGAATCTTACTCTCTGTGGACTTGGCCCGATCCCAATTGTTTTTCGTCAATCTGTGGGGGATGGGAGGACTCCTTTCAGGTTTGTTACCTCAGGTGTTTCACCAAAAGAGGAATTCCAAAGCAGAGCTCTGGGGAAGAGTGAAGAGACAACCCGAACTATGGTTAAAAAATTGTGGCCTAGGGGCATGGCAAGACCAATATGCTGTCTCTCCATCCTCCACTGAGAGGCCTTACCTGAGGACTGGGCTCAGGCTGAGGGACACAATGTGTTTTTTGTGACCAAGGTGGCCCGCAAGCATGGGCGGGGCCTCATGGGCCACACTGGTTTCAAGTACACTGAACCTTGGAGTACATGCCAACCACAAGGTTTCCTGCCATGGGGAAAGAGTTCTGATTTCTGCATCATTTTCAAACCCGGGCCGCGATTGGAGATAAGGTCTAGGTTCTGAAGCCTGAAAACCGAGGTTGAGAAGAGATGACGACCTAAGACCATGGCGGGTCCGATGTGCTCAGTGTGCGGCCAGGTGTCTGGCTGGGGCCCGGAGGTCCCAGGCTCAGGCTGTGTCAGAAAGGGCATTAGTGCCCAGGTGAGCCTATATATTTGGAGTACAGCCGAATGGCGTGCAGGTTGATCCTCATTTGGGGTTTCTGGGTAGCCCCAGAGGGCAAAGTTTTTCTTCTGGAGGGAAGGCAGAGTGCTGCATTGTAGTTTCTGGATTGCCAATCGGGAGGGCTTGTGGGCCAGTAGTCTGAGGACGGAAGTCTGAGAACCCAGCTAGGCCTCGGTTGGTGGGTGGGGATATGGCAGGCACAATCTACAGACCTGAATTCAGATCTCGTGCATCTGAAGACATGGCGAGGATCAGACGTTCGCTCAGGTTGGACATTCTGTCCCTGATGGCCCCTTCTTGAAGGGGGGGTGGATCACGAGGCCATGGGGCTTTTCCCACGATCGGAGTTGTGAGAAGCTCCAAACTGCAAAGATTCTTCTGCAGGACAATTGAGACCTGTTGGTTGGCTCCAGGACAACGATTCCGAGCAGGGTTCTAAGGATGGATGGCTGGGTAGCCCAGCTCGCATTCCAATTGTCTCCAAGCAACAAGACAGGTTAGATCTGCTGGATCTGGGGGAGCAACCGAGGAGGCTGAGTTGAAATGGACTCTCCCCCGTGGATGTGTCCTAATATGATTTTGTGTCTATGGAGACCTTGGAATGAAGCGGTGGCACTGGGGCCCTAAGGGTTCTCTAAAGAGAGGCTTTCACAGCTCCATCGTGCAAGTTTCCCATGTGTAGATGAGATTTGTTCTGATGGGTGAGTCAAGAAACAGCCATATGCTGTTATTGAAATCCAGGCCTCTGAGGAGAGATGCCTGAAAACCAAAGCAATGGATCCGATAGGAGCAAAGGGGCCTGTCCGTACCTTTTTACCTCTCGAGACATCAATCTACGGTTTTCTGAGTGCCGGTATGTGCTCAGATGGGCCCAGATTGCCCCTGTTTGTCCCGGGAAGCCCCCACTATTGGGATGGCCTCAGGGACTTTGGAGGTTTATCCTATTAGTAGGGTTGTGGCCATTGGAGTGGGCACATACAATTCCCTTGGAGAGGGCAAGCACAGTCGTCAAGTTTGGCTCCAGGGGCCTGAGCCTGTAGGGTGTGTAGGCCAGGGATGTTTGAACAGTTGTCTGAAAACACAAACTCGGCTTATGTTTCGGGTCATAGGTATGGCAGGACTGATCTACAGACCATGAGGAGAACTCTTCGGGATATGAAAAAAGGGCGAGTGTGAGGCTCTTGATCAAGTTTTTGTCTCTAGATATCGTGTCACGCATGGTCGTGAAATATCCGGGTGACATCATGATCATGGAAAATGGACGAGTCTTACTCTCTGGGGGTTTGGCCCCGTCCAAAGAGTTTGGGGTCATTCTGTGGGATGGAAGAAGTCCGTTGTTCTGTTGTGGTTGATTTGTTTTGTTTTGTTTTTTTCAACCTCACGTGTCCCACCAAATGAGGGATTCCAGAGTAGAGCCCTGAGGAGGGGCGACTGGAAAACCAGAAATTTGGTTAAAAATTGGGGCCTAGGGACATGTCAAGCCCATTATGACATCTAATGGTCCAGCCACTGAGAGGACGTACTAGAGGACAGGACTCACGCTGAGGGTCACAATGCGTGTTTATGCCCTCGTCGCACTCAAGAATGGGCGGGGCCTCAGGGTGAATGCTGGTTTCTCCTACACTGAACGTTGGACAACATGCCAACCACAAGGTTTCTTGCCATGGGTAAGGAAGTGTTCTGATTTCTGCATCTCAGTCACCCCTGGGCAGTGATTGGAGATAAGGTCTAGGTTCCAAAGCCTGAAAACTGAGGTAGGGAAGAGATGATGACCTAAGGCCATGGCGGGTCAGATGTGCTAGGTGTGCGGTCAGCTGTCTGGGTGTTGGTCACGAGGTCCGGGCTCAGGTTGTCAGACAGTGCATTAGTGCCCAGGTTAGACCATATATTTTGGGTGCATTCGAGTGCCGTGTAAGTTCTTATCTGTAGAACTCTTCAGGATATGAAGAATGCGCGAGTCTGAGCTGCGTGCTCAGGCTTTTGTCTCGGGATTTTGTATCAGCGATGGCCGTGGAATGTTGGGGAGGCCTCATTGGCCATGGACGAATCTTACTCTCTGTGGACTTGGCCCGATCCCAATTGTTTTTTCGTCAATCTGTGGGATGGGAGGACTCCTTTCAGGTTTGTTACCTCAGGTGTTTCACCAAAAGAGGAATTCCAAAGCAGAGCTCTGGGGAAGAGTGAAGAGACAACCCGAACTATGGTTAAAAAATTGTGGCCTAGGGGCATGGCAAGACCAATATGCTGTCTCTCCATCCTCCACTGAGAGGCCTTACCTGAGGACTGGGCTCAGGCTGAGGGACACAATGTGTTTTTGTGACCAAGGTGGCCCGCAAGCATGGGCGGGGCCTCATGGGCCACACTGGTTTCAAGTACACTGAACCTTGGAGTACATGCCAACCACAAGGTTTCCTGCCTGCCATGGGGAAAGAGTTCTGATTTCTGCATCATTTTCAAACCCGGGCCGCGATTGGAGATAAGGTCTAGGTTCTGAAGCCTGAAAACCGAGGTTGAGAAGAGATGACGACCTAAGACCATGGCGGGTCCGATGTGCTCAGTGTGCGGCCAGGTGTCTGGCTGGGGCCCGGAGGTCCCAGGCTCAGGCTGTGTCAGAAAGGGCATTAGTGCCCAGGTGAGCCTATATATTTGGAGTACAGCCGAATGGCGTGCAGGTTGATCCTCATTTGGGGTTTCTGGGTAGCCCCAGAGGGCAAAGTTTTTTCTTCTTCTGGAGGGAAGGCAGAGTGCTGCATTGTAGTTCTGGATTGCCAATCGGGAGGGCTTGTGGGCCAGTAGTCTGAGGACGGAAGTCTGAGAACCCAGCTAGGCCTCGGTTGGTGGGTGGGGATATGGCAGGCACAATCTACAGACCTGAATTCAGATCTCGTGCATCTGAAGACATGGCGAGGATCAGACGTTCGCTCAGGTTGGACATTCTGTCCCTGATGGCCCCTTCTTGAAGGGGGGGTGGATCACGAGGCCATGGGGCTTTTCCCACGATCGGAGTTGTGAGAAGCTCCAAACTGCAAAGATTCTTCTGCAGGACAATTGAGACCTGTTGGTTGGCTCCAGGACAACGATTCCGAGCAGGGTTCTAAAGGATGGATGGCTGGGTAGCCCAGCTCGCATTCCAATTGTCTCCAAGCAACAAGACAGGTTAGATCTGCTGGATCTGGGGGAGCAACCGAGGAGGCTGAGTTGAAATGGACTCTCCCGTGGATGTGTCCTAATATGATTTTGTGTCTATGGAGACCTTGGAATGAAGCGGTGGCACTGGGGCCCTAAGGGTTCTCTAAAGAGAGGCTTTCACAGCTCCATCGTGCAAGTTTCCCATGTGTAGATGAGATTTGTTCTGATGGGTGAGTCAAGAAACAGCCATATGCTGTTATTGAAATCCAGGCCTCTGAGGAGAGATGCCTGAAAACCAAAGCAATGGATCCGATAGGAGCAAAGGGGCCTGTCCGTACCTTTTTACCTCTCGAGACATCAATCTACTACGGTTGAGTGCCGGTATGTGCTCAGATGGGCCCAGATTGCCCCTGTTTGTCCCGGGAAGCCCCCACTATTGGGATGGCCTCAGGGACTTTGGAGGTTTATCCTATTAGTAGGGTTGTGGCCATTGGAGTGGGCACATACAATTCCCTTGGAGAGGGCAAGCACAGTCGTCAAGTTTGGCTCCAGGGGCCTGAGCCTGTAGGGTGTGTAGGCCAGGGATGTTTGAACAGTTGTCTGAAAACACAAACTCTCGGCTTATGTTTCGGGTCATAGGTATGGCAGGACTGATCTACAGACCATGAGGAGAACTCTTCGGGATATGAAAAAAGGGCGAGTGTGAGGCTCTTGATCAAGTTTTTGTCTCTAGATATCGTGTCACGCATGGTCGTGAAATATCCGGGTGACATCATGATCATGGAAAATGGACGAGTCTTACTCTCTGGGGGTTTGGCCCCGTCCAAAGAGTTTGGGGGGTCATCATTCTGTGGGATGGAAGAAGTCCGTTGTTCTGTTGTGGTTGATTTGTTTTGTTTTTTGTTTTTCAACCTCACGTGTCCCACCAAATGAGGGATTCCAGAGTAGAGCCCTGAGGAGGGGCGACTGGAAAAAACCAGAAATTTGGTTAAAAACTGGGGCCTAGGGACATGTCAAGCCCATTATGACATCTAATGGTCCAGCCACTGAGAGGACGTACTAGAGGACAGGACTCACGCTGAGGGTCACAATGCGTGTTTATGCCCTCGTCGCACTCAAGAATGGGCGGGGCCTCAGGGTGAATGCTGGTTTCTCCTACACTGAACGTTGGACAACATGCCAACCACAAGGTTTCTTGCCATGGGTAAGGAAGTGTTCTGATTTCTGCATCTCAGTCACCCCTGGGCAGTGATTGGAGATAAGGTCTAGGTTCCAAAGCCTGAAAACTGAGGTAGGGAAGAGATGATGACCTAAGGCCATGGCGGGTCAGATGTGCTAGGTGTGCGGTCAGCTGTCTGGGTGTTGGTCACGAGGTCCGGGCTCAGGTTGTCAGACAGTGCATTAGTGCCCAGGTTAGACCATATATTTTGGGTGCATTCGAGTGCCGTGTAAGTTCTTATCTGTAGAACTCTTCAGGATATGAAGAATGCGCGAGTCTGAGCTGCGTGCTCAGGCTTTTGTCTCGGGATTTTGTATCAGCGATGGCCGTGGAATGTTGGGGAGGCCTCATTGGCCATGGACGAATCTTACTCTCTGTGGACTTGGCCCGATCCCAATTGTTTTTCGTCAATCTGTGGGATGGGAGGACTCCTTTCAGGTTTGTTACCTCAGGTGTTTCACCAAAAAAGAGGAATTCCAAAGCAGAGCTCTGGGGAAGAGTGAAGAGACAACCCGAACTATGGTTAAAAAATTGTGGCCTAGGGGCATGGCAAGACCAATATGCTGTCTCTCCATCCTCCACTGAGAGGCCTTACCTGAGGACTGGGCTCAGGCTGAGGGACACAATGTGTTTTTTGTGACCAAGGTGGCCCGCAAGCATGGGCGGGGGGGCTCATGGGCCACACTGGTTTCAAGTACACTGAACCTTGGAGTACATGCCAACCACAAGGTTTCCTGCCATGGGGAAAGAGTTCTGATTTCTTGCATCATTTTCAAACCCGGGCCGCGATTGGAGATAAGGTCTAGGTTCTGAAGCCTGAAAACCGAGGTTGAGAAGAGATGACGACCTAAGACCATGGCGGGTCCGATGTGCTCAGTGTGCGGCCAGGTGTCTGGCTGGGGCCCGGAGGTCCAGGCTCAGGCTGTGTCAGAAAGGGCATTAGTGCCCAGGTGAGCCTATATATTTGGAGTACAGCCGAATGGCGTGCAGGTTGATCCTCATTTGGGGTTTCTGGGTAGCCCCAGAGGGCAAAGTTTTTCTTCTGGAGGGAAGGCAGAGTGCTGCATTGTAGTTCTGGATTGCCAATCGGGAGGGCTTGTGGGCCAGTAGTCTGAGGACGGAAGTCTGAGAACCCAGCTAGGCCTCGGTTGGTGGGTGGGGATATGGCAGGCACAATCTACAGACCTGAATTCAGATCTCGTGCATCTGAAGACATGGCGAGGATCAGACGTTCGCTCAGGTTGGACATTCTGTCCCTGATGGCCCCTTCTTGAAGGGGGGGTGGATCACGAGGCCATGGGGCTTTTCCCACGATCGGAGTTGTGAGAAGCTCCAAACTGCAAAGATTCTTCTGCAGGACAATTGAGACCTGTTGGTTGGCTCCAGGACAACGATTCCGAGCAGGGTTCTAAGGATGGATGGCTGGGTAGCCCAGCTCGCATTCCAATTGTCTCCAAGCAACAAGACAGGTTAGATCTGCTGGATCTGGGGGAGCAACCGAGGAGGCTGAGTTGAAATGGACTCTCCCGTGGATGTGTCCTAATATGATTTTGTGTCTATGGAGACCTTGGAATGAAGCGGTGGCACTGGGGCCCTAAGGGTTCTCTAAAGAGAGGCTTTCACAGCTCCATCGTGCAAGTTTCCCATGTGTAGATGAGATTTGTTCTGATGGGTGAGTCAAGAAACAAGCCCATATGCTGTTATTGAAATCCAGGCCTCTGAGGAGAGATGCCTGAAAACCAAAGCAATGGATCCGATAGGAGCAAAGGGGCCTGTCCGTACCTTTTTACCTCTCGAGACATCAATCTACGGTTCTGAGTGCCGGTATGTGCTCAGATGGGCCCAGATTGCCCCTGTTTGTCCCGGGAAGCCCCCACTATTGGGATGGCCTCAGGGACTTTGGAGGTTTATCCTATTAGTAGGGTTGTGGCCATTGGAGTGGGCACATACAATTCCCTTGGAGAGGGCAAGCACAGTCGTCAAGTTTGGCTCCAGGGGCCTGAGCCTGTAGGGTGTGTAGGCCAGGGATGTTTGAACAGTTGTCTGAAAACACAAACTCGGCTTATGTTTCGGGTCATAGGTATGGCAGGACTGATCTACAGACCATGAGGAGAACTCTTCGGGATATGAAAAAAGGGCGAGTGTGAGGCTCTTGATCAAGTTTTTGTCTCTAGATATCGTGTCACGCATGGTCGTGAAATATCCGGGTGACATCATGATCATGGAAAATGGACGAGTCTTACTCTCTGGGGGTTTGGCCCCGTCCAAAGAGTTTGGGGTCATTCTGTGGGATGGAAGAAGTCCGTTGTTCTGTTGTGGTTGATTTGTTTTGTTTTGTTTTTCAACCTCACGTGTCCCACCAAATGAGGGATTCCAGAGTAGAGCCCTGAGGAGGGGCGACTGGAAAACCAGAAATTTGGTTAAAAATTGGGGCCTAGGGACATGTCAAGCCCATTATGACATCTAATGGTCCAGCCACTGAGAGGACGTACTAGAGGACAGGACTCACGCTGAGGGTCACAATGCGTGTTTATGCCCTCGTCGCACTCAAGAATGGGCGGGGCCTCAGGGTGAATGCTGGTTTCTCCTACACTGAACGTTGGACAACATGCCAACCACAAGGTTTCTTGCCATGGGTAAGGAAGTGTTCTGATTTCTGCATCTCAGTCACCCCTGGGCAGTGATTGGAGATAAGGTCTAGGTTCCAAAGCCTGAAAACTGAGGTAGGGAAGAGATGATGACCTAAGGCCATGGCGGGTCAGATGTGCTAGGTGTGCGGTCAGCTGTCTGGGTGTTGGTCACGAGGTCCGGGCTCAGGTTGTCAGACAGTGCATTAGTGCCCAGGTTAGACCATATATTTTGGGTGCATTCGAGTGCCGTGTAAGTTCTTATCTGTAGAACTCTTCAGGATATGAAGAATGCGCGAGTCTGAGCTGCGTGCTCAGGCTTTTGTCTCGGGATTTTGTATCAGCGATGGCCGTGGAATGTTGGGGAGGCCTCATTGGCCATGGACGAATCTTACTCTCTGTGGACTTGGCCCGATCCCAATTGTTTTTCGTCAATCTGTGGGATGGGAGGACTCCTTTCAGGTTTGTTACCTCAGGTGTTTCACCAAAAGAGGAATTCCAAAGCAGAGCTCTGGGGAAGAGTGAAGAGACAACCCGAACTATGGTTAAAAAAAATTGTGGCCTAGGGGCATGGCAAGACCAATATGCTGTCTCTCCATCCTCCACTGAGAGGCCTTACCTGAGGACTGGGACTGGGCTCAGGCTGAGGGACACAATGTGTTTTTTGACCAAGGTGGCCCGCAAGCATGGGCGGGGGGGCTCATGGGCCACACTGGTTTCAAGTACACTGAACCTTGGAGTACATGCCAACCACAAGGTTTCCTGCCATGGGGAAAGAGTTCTGATTTCTGCATCATTTTCAAACCCGGGCCGCGATTGGAGATAAGGTCTAGGTTCTGAAGCCTGAAAACCGAGGTTGAGAAGAGATGACGACCTAAGACCATGGCGGGTCCGATGTGCTCAGTGTGCGGCCAGGTGTCTGGCTGGGGCCCGGAGGTCCAGGCTCAGGCTGTGTCAGAAAGGGCATTAGTGCCCAGGTGAGCCTATATATTTGGAGTACAGCCGAATGGCGTGCAGGTTGATCCTCATTTGGGGTTTCTGGGTAGCCCCAGAGGGCAAAGTTTTTCTTCTGGAGGGAAGGCAGAGTGCTGCATTGTAGTTCTGGATTGCCAATCGGGAGGGCTTGTGGGCCAGTAGTCTGAGGACGGAAGTCTGAGAACCCAGCTAGGCCTCGGTTGGTGGGTGGGGATATGGCAGGCACAATCTACAGACCTGAATTCAGATCTCGTGCATCTGAAGACATGGCGAGGATCAGACGTTCGCTCAGGTTGGACATTCTGTCCCTGATGGCCCCTTCTTGAAGGGGGGGTGGATCACGAGGCCATGGGGCTTTTCCCACGATCGGAGTTGTGAGAAGCTCCAAACTGCAAAGATTCTTCTGCAGGACAATTGAGACCTGTTGGTTGGCTCCAGGACAACGATTCCGAGCAGGGTTCTAAGGATGGATGGCTGGGTAGCCCAGCTCGCATTCCAATTGTCTCCAAGCAACAAGACAGGTTAGATCTGCTGGATCTGGGGGAGCAACCGAGGAGGCTGAGTTGAAATGGACTCTCCCGTGGATGTGTCCTAATATGATTTTGTGTCTATGGAGACCTTGGAATGAAGCGGTGGCACTGGGGCCCTAAGGGTTCTCTAAAGAGAGGCTTTCACAGCTCCATCGTGCAAGTTTCCCATGTGTAGATGAGATTTGTTCTGATGGGTGAGTCAAGAAACAGCCATATGCTGTTATTGAAATCCAGGCCTCTGAGGAGAGATGCCTGAAAACCAAAGCAATGGATCCGATAGGAGCAAAGGGGCCTGTCCGTACCTTTTTACCTCTCGAGACATCAATCTACGGTTCTGAGTGCCGGTATGTGCTCAGATGGGCCCAGATTGCCCCTGTTTGTCCCGGGAAGCCCCCACTATTGGGATGGCCTCAGGGACTTTGGAGGTTTATCCTATTAGTAGGGTTGTGGCCATTGGAGTGGGCACATACAATTCCCTTGGAGAGGGCAAGCACAGTCGTCAAGTTTGGCTCCAGGGGCCTGAGCCTGTAGGGTGTGTAGGCCAGGGATGTTTGAACAGTTGTCTGAAAACACAAACTCGGCTTATGTTTCGGGTCATAGGTATGGCAGGACTGATCTACAGACCATGAGGAGAACTCTTCGGGATATGAAAAAAGGGCGAGTGTGAGGCTCTTGATCAAGTTTTTGTCTCTAGATATCGTGTCACGCATGGTCGTGAAATATCCGGGTGACATCATGATCATGGAAAATGGACGAGTCTTACTCTCTGGGGGTTTGGCCCCGTCCAAAGAGTTTGGGGTCATTCTGTGGGATGGAAGAAGTCCGTTGTTCTGTTGTGGTTGATTTGTTTTGTTTTGTTTTTTTTTCTCACGTGTCCCACCAAATGAGGGATTCCAGAGTAGAGCCCTGAGGAGGGGCGACTGGAAAACCAGAAATTTGGTTAAAAAATTGGGGCCTAGGGACATGTCAAGCCCATTATGACATCTAATGGTCCAGCCACTGAGAGGACGTACTAGAGGACAGGACTCACGCTGAGGGTCACAATGCGTGTTTATGCCCTCGTCGCACTCAAGAATGGGCGGGGCCTCAGGGTGAATGCTGGTTTCTCCTACACTGAACGTTGGACAACATGCCAACCACAAGGTTTCTTGCCATGGGTAAGGAAGTGTTCTGATTTCTGCATCTCAGTCACCCCTGGGCAGTGATTGGAGATAAGGTCTAGGTTCCAAAGCCTGAAAACTGAGGTAGGGAAGAGATGATGACCTAAGGCCATGGCGGGTCAGATGTGCTAGGTGTGCGGTCAGCTGTCTGGGTGTTGGTCACGAGGTCCGGGCTCAGGTTGTCAGACAGTGCATTAGTGCCCAGGTTAGACCATATATTTTGGGTGCATTCGAGTGCCGTGTAAGTTCTTATCTGTAGAACTCTTCAGGATATGAAGAATGCGCGAGTCTGAGCTGCGTGCTCAGGCTTTTGTCTCGGGATTTTGTATCAGCGATGGCCGTGGAATGTTGGGGGGGCCTCATTGGCCATGGACGAATCTTACTCTCTGTGGACTTGGCCCGATCCCAATTGTTTTTCGTCAATCTGTGGGATGGGAGGACTCCTTTCAGGTTTGTTACCTCAGGTGTTTCACCAAAAGAGGAATTCCAAAGCAGAGCTCTGGGGAAGAGTGAAGAGACAACCCGAACTATGGTTAAAAATTGTGGCCTAGGGGCATGGCAAGACCAATATGCTGTCTCTCCATCCTCCACTGAGAGGCCTTACCTGAGGACTGGGCTCAGGCTGAGGGACACAATGTGTTTTTTTTGTGACCAAGGTGGCCCGCAAGCATGGGCGGGGGCCTCATGGGCCACACTGGTTTCAAGTACACTGAACCTTGGAGTACATGCCAACCACAAGGTTTCCTGCCATGGGGAAAGAGTTCTGATTTCTGCATCATTTTCAAACCCGGGCCGCGATTTGGAGATAAGGTCTAGGTTCTGAAGCCTGAAAACCGAGGTTGAGAAGAGATGACGACCTACCTAAGACCATGGCGGGTCCGATGTGCTCAGTGTGCGGCCAGGTGTCTGGCTGGGGCCCGGAGGTCCAGGCTCAGGCTGTGTCAGAAAGGGCATTAGTGCCCAGGTGAGCCTATATATTTGGAGTACAGCCGAATGGCGTGCAGGTTGATCCTCATTTGGGGTTTCTGGGTAGCCCCAGAGGGCAAAGTTTTTCTTCTGGAGGGAAGGCAGAGTGCTGCATTGTAGTTCTGGATTGCCAATCGGGAGGGCTTGTGGGCCAGTAGTCTGAGGACGGAAGTCTGAGAACCCAGCTAGGCCTCGGTTGGTGGGTGGGGATATGGCAGGCACAATCTACAGACCTGAATTCAGATCTCGTGCATCTGAAGACATGGCGAGGATCAGACGTTCGCTCAGGTTGGACATTCTGTCCCTGATGGCCCCTTCTTGAAGGGGAAGGGGGGGTGGATCACGAGGCCATGGGGCTTTTCCCACGATCGGAGTTGTGAGAAGCTCCAAACTGCAAAGATTCTTCTGCAGGACAATTGAGACCTGTTGGTTGGCTCCAGGACAACGATTCCGAGCAGGGTTCTAAGGATGGATGGCTGGGTAGCCCAGCTCGCATTCCAATTGTCTCCAAGCAACAAGACAGGTTAGATCTGCTGGATCTGGGGGAGCAACCGAGGAGGCTGAGTTGAAATGGACTCTCCCGTGGATGTGTCCTAATATGATTTTGTGTCTATGGAGACCTTGGAATGAAGCGGTGGCACTGGGGCCCTAAGGGTTCTCTAAAGAGAGGCTTTCACAGCTCCATCGTGCAAGTTTCCCATGTGTAGATGAGATTTGTTCTGATGGGTGAGTCAAGAAACAGCCATATGCTGTTATTGAAATCCAGGCCTCTGAGGAGAGATGCCTGAAAACCAAAGCAATGGATCCGATAGGAGCAAAGGGGCCTGTCCGTACCTTTTTACCTCTCGAGACATCAATCTACGGTTCTGAGTGCCGGTATGTGCTCAGATGGGCCCAGATTGCCCCTGTTTGTCCCGGGAAGCCCCCACTATTGGGATGGCCTCAGGGACTTTGGAGGTTTATCCTATTAGTAGGGTTGTGGCCATTGGAGTGGGCACATACAATTCCCTTGGAGAGGGCAAGCACAGTCGTCAAGTTTGGCTCCAGGGGCCTGAGCCTGTAGGGTGTGTAGGCCAGGGATGTTTGAACAGTTGTCTGAAAACACAAACTCGGCTTATGTTTCGGGTCATAGGTATGGCAGGACTGATCTACAGACCATGAGGAGAACTCTTCGGGATATGAAAAAAGGGCGAGTGTGAGGCTCTTGATCAAGTTTTTGTCTCTAGATATCGTGTCACGCATGGTCGTGAAATATCCGGGTGACATCATGATCATGGAAAATGGACGAGTCTTACTCTCTGGGGGTTTGGCCCCGTCCAAAGAGTTTGGGGTCATTCTGTGGGATGGAAGAAGTCCGTTGTTCTGTTGTGGTTGATTTGTTTTGTTTTGTTTTTTCAACCTCACGTGTCCCACCAAATGAGGGATTCCAGAGTAGAGCCCTGAGGAGGGGCGACTGGAAAACCAGAAATTTGGTTAAAAATTGGGGCCTAGGGACATGTCAAGCCCATTATGACATCTAATGGTCCAGCCACTGAGAGGACGTACTAGAGGACAGGACTCACGCTGAGGGTCACAATGCGTGTTTATGCCCTCGTCGCACTCAAGAATGGGCGGGGCCTCAGGGTGAATGCTGGTTTCTCCTACACTGAACGTTGGACAACATGCCAACCACAAGGTTTCTTGCCATGGGTAAGGAAGTGTTCTGATTTCTGCATCTCAGTCACCCCTGGGCAGTGATTGGAGATAAGGTCTAGGTTCTAAAGCCTGAAAACTGAGGTAGGGAAGAGATGATGACCTAAGGCCATGGCGGGTCAGATGTGCTAGGTGTGGTCAGCTGTCTGGGTGTTGGTCACGAGGTCCGGGCTCAGGTTGTCAGACAGTGCATTAGTGCCCAGGTTAGACCATATATTTTGGGTGCATTCGAGTGCCGTGTAAGTTCTTATCTGTAGAACTCTTCAGGATATGAAGAATGCGCGAGTCTGAGCTGCGTGCTCAGGCTTTTGTCTCGGGATTTTGTATCAGCGATGGCCGTGGAATGTTGGGGGGGCCTCATTGGCCATGGACGAATCTTACTCTCTGTGGACTTGGCCCGATCCCAATTGTTTTTCGTCAATCTGTGGGATGGGAGGACTCCTTTCAGGTTTGTTACCTCAGGTGTTTCACCAGAAGAGGAATTCCAAAGCAGAGCTCTGGGGAAGAGTGAAGAGACAACCCGAACTATGGTTAAAAATTGTGGCCTAGGGGCATGGCAAGACCAATATGCTGTCTCTCCATCCTCCACTGAGAGGCCTTACCTGAGGACTGGGCTCAGGCTGAGGGACACAATGTGTTTTTGTGACCAAGGTGGCCCGCAAGCATGGGCGGGGCCTCATGGGCCACACTGGTTTCAAGTACACTGAACCTTGGAGTACATGCCAACCACAAGGTTTCCTGCCATGGGGAAAGAGTTCTGATTTCTGCATCATTTTCAAACCCGGGCCGTGATTGGAGATAAGGTCTAGGTTCTGAAGCCTGAAAACCGAGGTTGAGAAGAGATGACGACCTAAGACCATGGCGGGTCCGATGTGCTCAGTGTGCGGCCAGGTGTCTGGCTGGGGGCCCGGAGGTCCAGGCTCAGGCTGTGTCAGAAAGGGCATTAGTGCCCAGGTGAGCCTATATATTTGGAGTACAGCCGAATGGCGTGCAGGTTGATCCTCATTTGGGGTTTCTGGGTAGCCCCAGAGGGCAAAGTTTTTCTTCTGGAGGGCAGGCAGAGTGCTGCATTATAGTTCTGGATTGCCAATCGGGAGGGCTTGTGGGCCAGTAGTCTGAGGACGGAAGTCTGAGAACCCAGCTAGGCCTCGGTTGGTGGGTGAGGATATGGCAGGCACAATCTACAGACCTGAATTCAGATCTCGTGCATCTGAAGACATGGCGAGGATCAGACGTTCGCTCAGGTTGGACATTCTGTCCCTGATGGCCCCTTCTTGAAGGGGGGGTGGATCACGAGGCCATGGGGCTTTTCCCACGATCGGAGTTGTGAGAAGCTCCAAAGTGCAAAGATTCTTCTGCAGGACAATTGAGACCTGTTGGTTGGCTCCAGGACAACGATTCCGAGCAGGGTTCTAAGGATGGATGGCTGGGTAGCCCAGCTCGCATTCCAATTGTCTCCAAGCACCAAGACAGGTTAGATCTGCTGGATCTGGGGGAGCAACCGAGGAGGCTGAGTTGAAATGGACTCTCCCGTGGATGTGTCCTAATATGATTTTGTGTCTATGGAGACCTTGGAATGAAGCGGTGGCACTGGGGCCCTAAGGGTTCTCTAAAGAGAGGCTTTCACAGCTCCATCGTGCAAGTTTCCCATGTGTAGATGAGATTTGTTCTGATGGGTGAGTCAAGAAACAGCCATATGCTGTTATTGAAATCCAGGCCTCTGAGGAGAGATGCCTGAAAACCAAAGCAATGGATCCGATAGGAGCAAAGGGGCCTGTTCGTACCTTTTTACCTCTCGAGACATCAATCTACGGTTCTGAGTGCCGGTATGTGCTCAGATGGGCCCAGATTGCCCCTGTTTGTCCCGGGAAGCCCCCACTATTGGGATGGCCTCAGGGACTTTGGAGGTTTATCCTATTAGTAGGGTTGTGGCCATTGGAGTGGGCACATACAATTCCCTTGGAGAGGGCAAGCACAGTCGTCAAGTTTGGCTCCAGGGGCCTGAGCCTGTAGGGTGTGTAGGCCAGGGATGTTTGAACAGTTGTCTGAAAACACAAACTCGGCTTATGTTTCGGGTCATAGGTATGGCAGGACTGATCTACAGACCATGAGGAGAACTCTTCGGGATATGAAAAAAGGGCGAGTGTGAGGCTCTTGATCAAGTTTTTGTCTCTAGATATCGTGTCACGCATGGTCGTGAAATATCCGGGTGACATCATGATCATGGAAAATGGACGAGTCTTACTCTCTGGGGGTTTGGCCCCGTCCAAAGAGTTTGGGGTCATTCTGTGGGATGGAAGAAGTCCGTTGTTCTGTTGTGGTTGATTTGTTTTGTTTTGTTTTTTTTTTTTCAACCTCACGTGTCCCACCAAATGAGGGATTCCAGAGTAGAGCCCTGAGGAGGGGCGACTGGAAAACCAGAAATTTGGTTAAAAATTGGGGCCTAGGGACATGTCAAGCCCATTATGACATCTAATGGTCCAGCCACTGAGAGGACGTACTAGAGGACAGGACTCACGCTGAGGGTCACAATGCGTGTTTATGCCCTCGTCGCACTCAAGAATGGGCGGGGCCTCAGGGTGAATGCTGGTTTCTCCTACACTGAACGTTGGACAACATGCCAACCACAAGGTTTCTTGCCATGGGTAAGGAAGTGTTCTGATTTCTGCATCTCAGTCACCCCTGGGCAGTGATTGGAGATAAGGTCTAGGTTCTAAAGCCTGAAAACTGAGGTAGGGAAGAGATGATGACCTAAGGCCATGGCGGGTCAGATGTGCTAGGTGTGCGGTCAGCTGTCTGGGTGTTGGTCACGAGGTCCGGGCTCAGGTTGTCAGACAGTGCATTAGTGCCCAGGTTAGACCATATATTTTGGGTGCATTCGAGTGCCGTGTAAGTTCTTATCTGTAGAACTCTTCAGGATATGAAGAATGCGCGAGTCTGAGCTGCGTGCTCAGGCTTTTGTCTCGGGATTTTGTATCAGCGATGGCCGTGGAATGTTGGGGGGGGGGGCCTCATTGGCCATGGACGAATCTTACTCTCTGTGGACTTGGCCCGATCCCAATTGTTTTTCGTCAATCTGTGGGATGGGAGGACTCCTTTCAGGTTTGTTACCTCAGGTGTTTCACCAGAAGAGGAATTCCAAAGCAGAGCTCTGGGGAAGAGTGAAGAGACAACCCGAACTATGGTTAAAAATTGTGGCCTAGGGGCATGGCAAGACCAATATGCTGTCTCTCCATCCTCCACTGAGAGGCCTTACCTGAGGACTGGGCTCAGGCTGAGGGACACAATGTGTTTTTTTGACCAAGGTGGCCCGCAAGCATGGGCGGGGCCTCATGGGCCACACTGGTTTCAAGTACACTGAACCTTGGAGTACATGCCAACCACAAGGTTTCCTGCCATGGGGAAAGAGTTCTGATTTCTGCATCATTTTCAAACCCGGGCCGTGATTGGAGATAAGGTCTAGGTTCTGAAGCCTGAAAACCGAGGTTGAGAAGAGATGACGACCTAAGACCATGGCGGGTCCGATGTGCTCAGTGTGCGGCCAGGTGTCTGGCTGGGGCCCGGAGGTCCAGGCTCAGGCTGTGTCAGAAAGGGCATTAGTGCCCAGGTGAGCCTATATATTTGGAGTACAGCCGAATGGCGTGCAGGTTGATCCTCATTTGGGGTTTCTGGGTAGCCCCAGAGGGCAAAGTTTTTCTTCTGGAGGGCAGGCAGAGTGCTGCATTATAGTTCTGGATTGCCAATCGGGAGGGCTTGTGGGCCAGTAGTCTGAGGACGGAAGTCTGAGAACCCAGCTAGGCCTCGGTTGGTGGGTGAGGATATGGCAGGCACAATCTACAGACCTGAATTCAGATCTCGTGCATCTGAAGACATGGCGAGGATCAGACGTTCGCTCAGGTTGGACATTCTGTCCCTGATGGCCCCTTCTTGAAGGGGGGGTGGATCACGAGGCCATGGGGCTTTTCCCACGATCGGAGTTGTGAGAAGCTCCAAAGTGCAAAGATTCTTCTGCAGGACAATTGAGACCTGTTGGTTGGCTCCAGGACAACGATTCCGAGCAGGGTTCTAAGGATGGATGGCTGGGTAGCCCAGCTCGCATTCCAATTGTCTCCAAGCACCAAGACAGGTTAGATCTGCTGGATCTGGGGGAGCAACCGAGGAGGCTGAGTTGAAATGGACTCTCCCGTGGATGTGTCCTAATATGATTTTGTGTCTATGGAGACCTTGGAATGAAGCGGTGGCACTGGGGCCCTAAGGGTTCTCTAAAGAGAGGCTTTCACAGCTCCATCGTGCAAGTTTCCCATGTGTAGATGAGATTTGTTCTGATGGGTGAGTCAAGAAACAGCCATATGCTGTTATTGAAATCCAGGCCTCTGAGGAGAGATGCCTGAAAACCAAAGCAATGGATCCGATAGGAGCAAAGGGGCCTGTTCGTACCTTTTTACCTCTCGAGACATCAATCTCTACGGTTCTGAGTGCCGGTATGTGCTCAGATGGGCCCAGATTGCCCCTGTTTGTCCCGGGAAGCCCCCACTATTGGGATGGCCTCAGGGACTTTGGAGGTTTATCCTATTAGTAGGGTTGTGGCCATTGGAGTGGGCACATACAATTCCCTTGGAGAGGGGCAAAGCACAGTCGTCAAGTTTGGCTCCAGGGGCCTGAGCCTGTAGGGTGTGTAGGCCAGGGATGTTTGAACAGTTGTCTGAAAACACAAACTCGGCTTATGTTTCGGGTCATAGGTATGGCAGGACTGATCTACAGACCATGAGGAGAACTCTTCGGGATATGAAAAAAAAAGGGCGAGTGTGAGGCTCTTGATCAAGTTTTTGTCTCTAGATATCGTGTCACGCATGGTCGTGAAATATCCGGGTGACATCATGATCATGGAAAATGGGACGAGTCTTACTCTCTGGGGGTTTGGCCCCGTCCAAAGAGTTTGGGGTCATTCTGTGGGATGGAAGAAGTCCGTTGTTCTGTTGTGGTTGATTTGTTTTGTTTTGTTTTTTTTCACCTCACGTGTCCCACCAAATGAGGGATTCCAGAGTAGAGCCCTGAGGAGGGGCGACTGGAAAACCAGAAATTTGGTTAAAAATTGGGGCCTAGGGACATGTCAAGCCCATTATGACATCTAATGGTCCAGCCACTGAGAGGACGTACTAGAGGACAGGACTCACGCTGAGGGTCACAATGCGTGTTTATGCCCTCGTCGCACTCAAGAATGGGCGGGGCCTCAGGGTGAATGCTGGTTTCTCCTACACTGAACGTTGGACAACATGCCAACCACAAGGTTTCTTGCCATGGGGAAGGAAGTGTTCTGATTTCTGCATCTCAGTCACCCCTGGGCAGTGATTGGAGATAAGGTCTAGGTTCTAAAGCCTGAAAACTGAGGTAGGGAAGAGATGATGACCTAAGGCCATGGCGGGTCAGATGTGCTAGGTGTGCGGTCAGCTGTCTGGGTGTTGGTCACGAGGTCCGGGCTCAGGTTGTCAGACAGTGCATTAGTGCCCAGGTTAGACCATATATTTTGGGTGCATTCGAGTGCCGTGTAAGTTCTTATCTGTAGAACTCTTCAGGATATGAAGAATGCGCGAGTCTGAGCTGCGTGCTCAGGCTTTTGTCTCGGGATTTTGTATCAGCGATGGCCGTGGAATGTTGGGGGGGCCTCATTGGCCATGGACGAATCTTACTCTCTGTGGACTTGGCCCGATCCCAATTGTTTTTCGTCAATCTGTGGGATGGGAGGACTCCTTTCAGGTTTGTTACCTCAGGTGTTTCACCAGAAGAGGAATTCCAAAGCAGAGCTCTGGGGAAGAGTGAAGAGACAACCCGAACTATGGTTAAAAATTGTGGCCTAGGGGCATGGCAAGACCAATATGCTGTCTCTCCATCCTCCACTGAGAGGCCTTACCTGAGGACTGGGCTCAGGCTGAGGGACACAATGTGTTTTTGTGACCAAGGTGGCCCGCAAGCATGGGCGGGGGGCCTCATGGGCCACACTGGTTTCAAGTACACTGAACCTTGGAGTACATGCCAACCACAAGGTTTCCTGCCATGGGGAAAGAGTTCTGATTTCTGCATCATTTTCAAACCCGGGCCGTGATTGGAGATAAGGTCTAGGTTCTGAAGCCTGAAAACCGAGGTTGAGAAGAGATGACGACCTAAGACCATGGCGGGTCCGATGTGCTCAGTGTGCGGCCAGGTGTCTGGCTGGGGCCCGGAGGTCCAGGCTCAGGCTGTGTCAGAAAGGGCATTAGTGCCCAGGTGAGCCTATATATTTGGAGTACAGCCGAATGGCGTGCAGGTTGATCCTCATTTGGGGTTTCTGGGTAGCCCCAGAGGGCAAAGTTTTTCTTCTGGAGGGCAGGCAGAGTGCTGCATTATAGTTCTGGATTGCCAATCGGGAGGGCTTGTGGGCCAGTAGTCTGAGGACGGAAGTCTGAGAACCCAGCTAGGCCTCGGTTGGTGGGTGAGGATATGGCAGGCACAATCTACAGACCTGAATTCAGATCTCGTGCATCTGAAGACATGGCGAGGATCAGACGTTCGCTCAGGTTGGACATTCTGTCCCTGATGGCCCCTTCTTGAAGGGGGGGTGGATCACGAGGCCATGGGGCTTTTCCCACGATCGGAGTTGTGAGAAGCTCCAAAGTGCAAAGATTCTTCTGCAGGACAATTGAGACCTGTTGGTTGGCTCCAGGACAACGATTCCGAGCAGGGTTCTAAGGATGGATGGCTGGGTAGCCCAGCTCGCATTCCAATTGTCTCCAAGCACCAAGACAGGTTAGATCTGCTGGATCTGGGGGAGCAACCGAGGAGGCTGAGTTGAAATGGACTCTCCCGTGGATGTGTCCTAATATGATTTTGTGTCTATGGAGACCTTGGAATGAAGCGGTGGCACTGGGGCCCTAAGGGTTCTCTAAAGAGAGGCTTTCACAGCTCCATCGTGCAAGTTTCCCATGTGTAGATGAGATTTGTTCTGATGGGTGAGTCAAGAAACAGCCATATGCTGTTATTGAAATCCAGGCCTCTGAGGAGAGATGCCTGAAAACCAAAGCAATGGATCCGATAGGAGCAAAGGGGCCTGTTCGTACCTTTTTACCTCTCGAGACATCAATCTACGGTTCTGAGTGCCGGTATGTGCTCAGATGGGCCCAGATTGCCCCTGTTTGTCCCGGGAAGCCCCCACTATTGGGATGGCCTCAGGGACTTTGGAGGTTTATCCTATTAGTAGGGTTGTGGCCATTGGAGTGGGCACATACAATTCCCTTGGAGAGGGCAAGCACAGTCGTCAAGTTTGGCTCCAGGGGCCTGAGCCTGTAGGGTGTGTAGGCCAGGGATGTTTGAACAGTTGTCTGAAAACACAAACTCGGCTTATGTTTCGGGTCATAGGTATGGCAGGACTGATCTACAGACCATGAGGAGAACTCTTCGGGATATGAAAAAAAAGGGGCGAGTGTGAGGCTCTTGATCAAGTTTTTGTCTCTAGATATCGTGTCACGCATGGTCGTGAAATATCCGGGTGACATCATGATCATGGAAAATGGACGAGTCTTACTCTCTGGGGGTTTGGCCCCGTCCCAAAGAGTTTGGGGTCATTCTGTGGGATGGAAGAAGTCCGTTGTTCTGTTGTGTGTGTTTTGTTTTGTTTTGTTTTTTTTCAACCTCACGTGTCCCACACAAATGAGGGATTCCAGAGTAGAGCCCTGAGGAGGGGCGACTGGAAAACCAGAAATTTGGTTAAAAAAAAATTGGGGCCTAGGGACATGTCAAGCCCATTATGACATCTAATGGTCCAGCCACTGAGAGGACGTACTAGAGGACAGGACTCACGCTGAGGGTCACAATGCGTGTTTATGCCCTCGTCGCACTCAAGAATGGGCGGGGCCTCAGGGTGAATGCTGGTTTCTCCTACACTGAACGTTGGACAACATGCCAACCACAAGGTTTCTTGCCATGGGTAAGGAAGTGTTCTGATTTCTGCATCTCAGTCACCCCTGGGCAGTGATTGGAGATAAGGTCTAGGTTCTAAAGCCTGAAAACTGAGGTAGGGAAGAGATGATGACCTAAGGCCATGGCGGGTCAGATGTGCTAGGTGTGCGGTCAGCTGTCTGGGTGTTGGTCACGAGGTCCGGGCTCAGGTTGTCAGACAGTGCATTAGTGCCCAGGTTAGACCATATATTTTGGGTGCATTCGAGTGCCGTGTAAGTTCTTATCTGTAGAACTCTTCAGGATATGAAGAATGCGCGAGTCTGAGCTGCGTGCTCAGGCTTTTGTCTCGGGATTTTGTATCAGCGATGGCCGTGGAATGTTGGGGGGGCCTCATTGGCCATGGACGAATCTTACTCTCTGTGGACTTGGCCCGATCCCAATTGTTTTTCGTCAATCTGTGGGATGGGAGGACTCCTTTCAGGTTTGTTACCTCAGGTGTTTCACCAGAAGAGGAATTCCAAAGCAGAGCTCTGGGGAAGAGTGAAGAGACAACCCGAACTATGGTTAAAAATTGTGGCCTAGGGGCATGGCAAGACCAATATGCTGTCTCTCCATCCTCCACTGAGAGGCCTTACCTGAGGACTGGGCTCAGGCTGAGGGACACAATGTGTTTTTTTTGTGACCAAGGTGGCCCGCAAGCATGGGCGGGGCCTCATGGGCCACACTGGTTTCAAGTACACTGAACCTTGGAGTACATGCCAACCACAAGGTTTCCTGCCATGGGGAAAGAGTTCTGATTTCTGCATCATTTTCAAACCCGGGCCGTGATTGGAGATAAGGTCTAGGTTCTGAAGCCTGAAAACCGAGGTTGAGAAGAGATGACGACCTAAGACCATGGCGGGTCCGATGTGCTCAGTGTGCGGCCAGGTGTCTGGCTGGGGCCCGGAGGTCCAGGCTCAGGCTGTGTCAGAAAGGGCATTAGTGCCCAGGTGAGCCTATATATTTGGAGTACAGCCGAATGGCGTGCAGGTTGATCCTCATTTGGGGTTTCTGGGTAGCCCCAGAGGGCAAAGTTTTTTTTCTTCTGGAGGGCAGGCAGAGTGCTGCATTATAGTTCTGGATTGCCAATCGGGAGGGCTTGTGGGCCAGTAGTCTGAGGACGGAAGTCTGAGAACCCAGCTAGGCCTCGGTTGGTGGGTGGGTGAGGATATGGCAGGCACAATCTACAGACCTGAATTCAGATCTCGTGCATCTGAAGACATGGCGAGGATCAGACGTTCGCTCAGGTTGGACATTCTGTCCCTGATGGCCCCTTCTTGAAGGGGGGGTGGATCACGAGGCCATGGGGCTTTTCCCACGATCGGAGTTGTGAGAAGCTCCAAAGTGCAAAGATTCTTCTGCAGGACAATTGAGACCTGTTGGTTGGCTCCAGGACAACGATTCCGAGCAGGGTTCTAAGGATGGATGGCTGGGTAGCCCAGCTCGCATTCCAATTGTCTCCAAGCACCAAGACAGGTTAGATCTGCTGGATCTGGGGGAGCAACCGAGGAGGCTGAGTTGAAATGGACTCTCCCGTGGATGTGTCCTAATATGATTTTGTGTCTATGGAGACCTTGGAATGAAGCGGTGGCACTGGGGCCCTAAGGGTTCTCTAAAGAGAGGCTTTCACAGCTCCATCGTGCAAGTTTCCCATGTGTAGATAGATGAGATTTGTTCTGATGGGTGAGTCAAGAAACAGCCATATGCTGTTATTGAAATCCAGGCCTCTGAGGAGAGATGCCTGAAAACCAAAGCAATGGATCCGATAGGAGCAAAGGGGCCTGTTCGTACCTTTTTACCTCTCGAGACATCAATCTACGGTTCTGAGTGCCGGTATGTGCTCAGATGGGCCCAGATTGCCCCTGTTTGTCCCGGGAAGCCCCCACTATTGGGATGGCCTCAGGGACTTTGGAGGTTTATCCTATTAGTAGGGTTGTGGCCATTGGAGTGGGCACATACAATTCCCTTGGAGAGGGCAAGCACAGTCGTCAAGTTTGGCTCCAGGGGCCTGAGCCTGTAGGGTGTGTAGGCCAGGGATGTTTGAACAGTTGTCTGAAAACACAAACTCGGCTTATGTTTCGGGTCATAGGTATGGCAGGACTGATCTACAGACCATGAGGAGAACTCTTCGGGATATGAAAAAAGGGCGAGTGTGAGGCTCTTGATCAAGTTTTTGTCTCTAGATATCGTGTCACGCATGGTCGTGAAATATCCGGGTGACATCATGATCATGGAAAATGGACGAGTCTTACTCTCTGGGGGTTTGGCCCCGTCCAAAGAGTTTTTGGGGTCATTCTGTGGGATGGAAGAAGTCCGTTGTTCTGTTGTGGTTGTTTTGTTTTGTTTTGTTTTTCAACCTCACGTGTCCCACCAAATGAGGGATTCCAGAGTAGAGCCCTGAGGAGGGGCGACTGGAAAACCAGAAATTTGGTTAAAAAATTGGGGCCTAGGGACATGTCAAGCCCATTATGACATCTAATGGTCCAGCCACTGAGAGGACGTACTAGAGGACAGGACTCACGCTGAGGGTCACAATGCGTGTTTATGCCCTCGTCGCACTCAAGAATGGGCGGGGCCTCAGGGTGAATGCTGGTTTCTCCTACACTGAACGTTGGACAACATGCCAACCACAAGGTTTCTTGCCATGGGTAAGGAAGTGTTCTGATTTCTGCATCTCAGTCACCCCTGGGCAGTGATTGGAGATAAGGTCTAGGTTCTAAAGCCTGAAAACTGAGGTAGGGAAGAGATGATGACCTAAGGCCATGGCGGGTCAGATGTGCTAGGTGTGCGGTCAGCTGTCTGGGTGTTGGTCACGAGGTCCGGGCTCAGGTTGTCAGACAGTGCATTAGTGCCCAGGTTAGACCATATATTTTGGGTGCATTCGAGTGCCGTGTAAGTTCTTATCTGTAGAACTCTTCAGGATATGAAGAATGCGCGAGTCTGAGCTGCGTGCTCAGGCTTTTGTCTCGGGATTTTGTATCAGCGATGGCCGTGGAATGTTGGGGGGGGGGGGGCTCATTGGCCATGGACGAATCTTACTCTCTGTGGACTTGGCCCGATCCCAATTGTTTTTTTCGTCAATCTGTGGGATGGGAGGACTCCTTTCAGGTTTGTTACCTCAGGTGTTTCACCAGAAGAGGAATTCCAAAGCAGAGCTCTGGGGAAGAGTGTGAAGAGACAACCCGAACTATGGTTAAAAATTGTGGCCTAGGGGCATGGCAAGACCAATATGCTGTCTCTCCATCCTCCACTGAGAGGCCTTACCTGAGGACTGGGCTCAGGCTGAGGGACACAATGTGTTTTTTTGTGACCAAGGTGGCCCGCAAGCATGGGCGGGGCCTCATGGGCCACACTGGTTTCAAGTACACTGAACCTTGGAGTACATGCCAACCACAAGGTTTCCTGCCATGGGGAAAGAGTTCTGATTTCTGCATCATTTTTTCAACCCGGGCCGTGATTGGAGATAAGGTCTAGGTTCTGAAGCCTGAAAACCGAGGTTGAGAAGAGATGACGACCTAAGACCATGGCGGGTCCGATGTGCTCAGTGTGCGGCCAGGTGTCTGGCTGGGGCCCGGAGGTCCAGGCTCAGGCTGTGTCAGAAAGGGCATTAGTGCCCAGGTGAGCCTATATATTTGGAGTACAGCCGAATGGCGTGCAGGTTGATCCTCATTTGGGGTTTCTGGGTAGCCCCAGAGGGCAAAGTTTTTCTTCTGGAGGGCAGGCAGAGTGCTGCATTATAGTTCTGGATTGCCAATCGGGAGGGCTTGTGGGCCAGTAGTCTGAGGACGGAAGTCTGAGAACCCAGCTAGGCCTCGGTTGGTGGGTGAGGATATGGCAGGCACAATCTACAGACCTGAATTCAGATCTCGTGCATCTGAAGACATGGCGAGGATCAGACGTTCGCTCAGGTTGGACATTCTGTCCCTGATGGCCCCTTCTTGAAGGGGGGGTGGATCACGAGGCCATGGGGCTTTTCCCACGATCGGAGTTGTGAGAAGCTCCAAAGTGCAAAGATTCTTCTGCAGGACAATTGAGACCTGTTGGTTGGCTCCAGGACAACGATTCCGAGCAGGGTTCTAAGGATGGATGGCTGGGTAGCCCAGCTCGCATTCCAATTGTCTCCAAGCACCAAGACAGGTTAGATCTGCTGGATCTGGGGGAGCAACCGAGGAGGCTGAGTTGAAATGGACTCTCCCGTGGATGTGTCCTAATATGATTTTGTGTCTATGGAGACCTTGGAATGAAGCGGTGGCACTGGGGCCCTAAGGGTTCTCTAAAGAGAGGCTTTCACAGCTCCATCGTGCAAGTTTCCCATGTGTAGATGAGATTTGTTCTGATGGGTGAGTCAAGAAACAGCCATATGCTGTTATTGAAATCCAGGCCTCTGAGGAGAGATGCCTGAAAACCAAAGCAATGGATCCGATAGGAGCAAAGGGGCCTGTTCGTACCTTTTTACCTCTCGAGACATCAATCTACGGTTCTGAGTGCCGGTATGTGCTCAGATGGGCCCAGATTGCCCCTGTTTGTCCCGGGAAGCCCCCACTATTGGGATGGCCTCAGGGACTTTGGAGGTTTATCCTATTAGTAGGGTTGTGGCCATTGGAGTGGGCACATACAATTCCCTTGGAGAGGGCAAGCACAGTCGTCAAGTTTGGCTCCAGGGGCCTGAGCCTGTAGGGTGTGTAGGCCAGGGATGTTTGAACAGTTGTCTGAAAACACAAACTCGGCTTATGTTTCGGGTCATAGGTATGGCAGGACTGATCTACAGACCATGAGGAGAACTCTTCGGGATATGAAAAAAGGGCGAGTGTGAGGCTCTTGATCAAGTTTTTGTCTCTAGATATCGTGTCACGCATGGTCGTGAAATATCCGGGTGACATCATGATCATGGAAAATGGACGAGTCTTACTCTCTGGGGGTTTGGCCCCGTCCAAAGAGTTTGGGGTCATTCTGTGGGATGGAAGAAGTCCGTTGTTCTGTTGTGGTTTGTTTTTTTTTGTTTTTTTTTTTCAACCTCACGTGTCCCACCAAATGAGGGATTCCAGAGTAGAGCCCTGAGGAGGGGCGACTGGAAAACCAGAAATTTGGTTAAAAATTGGGGCCTAGGGACATGTCAAGCCCATTATGACATCTAATGGTCCAGCCACTGAGAGGACGTACTAGAGGACAGGACTCACGCTGAGGGTCACAATGCGTGTTTATGCCCTCGTCGCACTCAAGAATGGGCGGGGCCTCAGGGTGAATGCTGGTTTCTCCTACACTGAACGTTGGACAACATGCCAACCACAAGGTTTCTTGCCATGGGTAAGGAAGTGTTCTGATTTCTGCATCTCAGTCACCCCTGGGCAGTGATTGGAGATAAGGTCTAGGTTCTAAAGCCTGAAAACTGAGGTAGGGAAGAGATGATGACCTAAGGCCATGGCGGGTCAGATGTGCTAGGTGTGCGGTCAGCTGTCTGGGTGTTGGTCACGAGGTCCGGGCTCAGGTTGTCAGACAGTGCATTAGTGCCCAGGTTAGACCATATATTTTGGGTGCATTCGAGTGCCGTGTAAGTTCTTATCTGTAGAACTCTTCAGGATATGAAGAATGCGCGAGTCTGAGCTGCGTGCTCAGGCTTTTGTCTCGGGATTTTGTATCAGCGATGGCCGTGGAATGTTGGGGGGGGCCTCATTGGCCATGGACGAATCTTACTCTCTGTGGACTTGGCCCGATCCCAATTGTTTTTCGTCAATCTGTGGGATGGGAGGACTCCTTTCAGGTTTGTTACCTCAGGTGTTTCACCAGAAGAGGAATTCCAAAGCAGAGCTCTGGGGAAGAGTGAAGAGACAACCCGAACTATGGTTAAAAATTGTGGCCTAGGGGCATGGCAAGACCAATATGCTGTCTCTCCATCCTCCACTGAGAGGCCTTACCTGAGGACTGGGCTCAGGCTGAGGGACACAATGTGTTTTTTTGTGACCAAGGTGGCCCGCAAGCATGGGCGGGGCCTCATGGGCCACACTGGTTTCAAGTACACTGAACCTTGGAGTACATGCCAACCACAAGGTTTCCTGCCATGGGGAAAGAGTTCTGATTTCTGCATCATTTTCAAACCCGGGCCGTGATTGGAGATAAGGTCTAGGTTCTGAAGCCTGAAAACCGAGGTTGAGAAGAGATGACGACCTAAGACCATGGCGGGTCCGATGTGCTCAGTGTGCGGCCAGGTGTCTGGCTGGGGCCCGGAGGTCCAGGCTCAGGCTGTGTCAGAAAGGGCATTAGTGCCCAGGTGAGCCTATATATTTGGAGTACAGCCGAATGGCGTGCAGGTTGATCCTCATTTGGGGTTTCTGGGTAGCCCCAGAGGGCAAAGTTTTTCTTCTGGAGGGCAGGCAGAGTGCTGCATTATAGTTCTGGATTGCCAATCGGGAGGGCTTGTGGGCCAGTAGTCTGAGGACGGAAGTCTGAGAACCCAGCTAGGCCTCGGTTGGTGGGGTGAGGATATGGCAGGCACAATCTACAGACCTGAATTCAGATCTCGTGCATCTGAAGACATGGCGAGGATCAGACGTTCGCTCAGGTTGGACATTCTGTCCCTGATGGCCCCTTCTTGAAGGGGGGGTGGATCACGAGGCCATGGGGCTTTTCCCACGATCGGAGTTGTGAGAAGCTCCAAAGTGCAAAGATTCTTCTGCAGGACAATTGAGACCTGTTGGTTGGCTCCAGGACAACGATTCCGAGCAGGGTTCTAAGGATGGATGGCTGGGTAGCCCAGCTCGCATTCCAATTGTCTCCAAGCACCAAGACAGGTTAGATCTGCTGGATCTGGGGGAGCAACCGAGGAGGCTGAGTTGAAATGGACTCTCCCGTGGATGTGTCCTAATATGATTTTGTGTCTATGGAGACCTTGGAATGAAGCGGTGGCACTGGGGCCCTAAGGGTTCTCTAAAGAGAGGCTTTCACAGCTCCATCGTGCAAGTTTCCCATGTGTAGATGAGATTTGTTCTGATGGGTGAGTCAAGAAACAGCCATATGCTGTTATTGAAATCCAGGCCTCTGAGGAGAGATGCCTGAAAACCAAAGCAATGGATCCGATAGGAGCAAAGGGGCCTGTTCGTACCTTTTTACCTCTCGAGACATCAATCTACGGTTCTGAGTGCCGGTATGTGCTCAGATGGGCCCAGATTGCCCCCTGTTTGTCCCGGGAAGCCCCCACTATTGGGATGGCCTCAGGGACTTTGGAGGTTTATCCTATTAGTAGGGTTGTGGCCATTGGAGTGGGCACATACAATTCCCTTGGAGAGGGCAAGCACAGTCGTCAAGTTTGGCTCCAGGGGCCTGAGCCTGTAGGGTGTGTAGGCCAGGGATGTTTGAACAGTTGTCTGAAAACACAAACTCGGCTTATGTTTCGGGTCATAGGTATGGCAGGACTGATCTACAGACCATGAGGAGAACTCTTCGGGATATGAAAAAAGGGCGAGTGTGAGGCTCTTGATCAAGTTTTTGTCTCTAGATATCGTGTCACGCATGGTCGTGAAATATCCGGGTGACATCATGATCATGGAAAATGGACGAGTCTTACTCTCTGGGGGTTTGGCCCCCGTCCAAAGAGTTTGGGGTCATTCTGTGGGATGGAAGAAGTCCGTTGTTCTGTTGTGGTTGTTTTTGTTTTGTTTTTTTTTTTCAACCTCACGTGTCCCACCAAATGAGGGATTCCAGAGTAGAGCCCTGAGGAGGGGCGACTGGAAAACCAGAAATTTGGTTAAAAATTGGGGCCTAGGGACATGTCAAGCCCATTATGACATCTAATGGTCCAGCCACTGAGAGGACGTACTAGAGGACAGGACTCACGCTGAGGGTCACAATGCGTGTTTATGCCCTCGTCGCACTCAAGAATGGGCGGGGCCTCAGGGTGAATGCTGGTTTCTCCTACACTGAACGTTGGACAACATGCCAACCACAAGGTTTCTTGCCATGGGTAAGGAAGTGTTCTGATTTCTGCATCTCAGTCACCCCTGGGCAGTGATTGGAGATAAGGTCTAGGTTCTAAAGCCTGAAAACTGAGGTAGGGAAGAGATGATGACCTAAGGCCATGGCGGGTCAGATGTGCTAGGTGTGCGGTCAGCTGTCTGGGTGTTGGTCACGAGGTCCGGGCTCAGGTTGTCAGACAGTGCATTAGTGCCCAGGTTAGACCATATATTTTGGGTGCATTCGAGTGCCGTGTAAGTTCTTATCTGTAGAACTCTTCAGGATATGAAGAATGCGCGAGTCTGAGCTGCGTGCTCAGGCTTTTGTCTCGGGATTTTGTATCAGCGATGGCCGTGGAATGTTGGGGGGGGCCTCATTGGCCATGGACGAATCTTACTCTCTGTGGACTTGGCCCGATCCCAATTGTTTTTCGTCAATCTGTGGGATGGGAGGACTCCTTTCAGGTTTGTTACCTCAGGTGTTTCACCAGAAGAGGAATTCCAAAGCAGAGCTCTGGGGAAGAGTGAAGAGACAACCCGAACTATGGTTAAAAAATTGTGGCCTAGGGGCATGGCAAGACCAATATGCTGTCTCTCCATCCTCCACTGAGAGGCCTTACCTGAGGACTGGGCTCAGGCTGAGGGACACAATGTGTTTTTGTGACCAAGGTGGCCCGCAAGCATGGGCGGGGCCTCATGGGCCACACTGGTTTCAAGTACACTGAACCTTGGAGTACATGCCAACCACAAGGTTTCCTGCCATGGGGAAAGAGTTCTGATTTCTGCATCATTTTCAAAAACCCCGGGCCGTGATTGGAGATAAGGTCTAGGTTCTGAAGCCTGAAAACCGAGGTTGAGAAGAGATGACGACCTAAGACCATGGCGGGTCCGATGTGCTCAGTGTGCGGCCAGGTGTCTGGCTGGGGCCCGGAGGTCCAGGCTCAGGCTGTGTCAGAAAGGGCATTAGTGCCCAGGTGAGCCTATATATTTGGAGTACAGCCGAATGGCGTGCAGGTTGATCCTCATTTGGGGTTTCTGGGTAGCCCCAGAGGGCAAAGTTTTTTCTTCTGGAGGGCAGGCAGAGTGCTGCATTATAGTTCTGGATTGCCAATCGGGAGGGCTTGTGGGCCAGTAGTCTGAGGACGGAAGTCTGAGAACCATTCAGATCTCGTGCATCTGAAGACATGGCGAGGATCAGACGTTCGCTCAGGTTGGACATTCTGTCCCTGATGGCCCCTTCTTGAAGGGGGGGTGGATCACGAGGCCATGGGGCTTTTCCCACGATCGGAGTTGTGAGAAGCTCCAAAGTGCAAAGATTCCTATTAATAGGGTTGTGGCCATTGGAATGGGCACACACAATTCCCTTGGTGAGGGCAAGCACAGTCGACAGGTTTGGCTCCAGGGGCCTGAGCCTGTAGGGTGTGTAGGCCACGGCTGTTTGGACAGTTGTCTGAAAACACAAACTCGGGTTATGTTTCGGCTCATAGGTATGTCAGGACTGATCTACAGACCATGAGGAGAACTCTTCGGGATATGAAAAAAGGGCGAGTGTGAGGCTCTTGCTCAAGTTTCTGTCTCTGGATATCGTGTCACTCATGGTCGTGAAATTTCCGGGTGACTTCATGGGAAATGGACGACTCTTACTCTCTGGGTGTTTGGCCCCGTCCAAAGAGTTTGGGGTCATTCTGTGGGATAGAAGATGTCCGTTGTTCTGTTCTTATTGATTTGTTTTGTTTTGTTTTTCAAACCTCAGGTGTCCCAGCAAATGAGGGATTCCAGAGTAGAGCCCTGGGGAGGGGCGAATGGACAACCAGAAATCTGGTTAAGATTGGGTCCTAGGGACATGTGAGGCCCATTATGACATCTAATGTTCCAGCCACTGAGAGGACGTACTAGAGGACAGGACTCACGCTAGGGTCAAAATGCGTGTTTATGCCCTCGTCGCACTCAAGAATGGGCGGGGGGCCTCATGGTGAATGCTGGTTTCTCTCCTACACTGAACGTTGGACAACATGCCAACCACAAGGTTTCTTGCCATGGGTAAGGAAGATTTCTGATTTCTGCATCACAGTCACCCCTGGGCAGTGATTGGAGATAAGGTCTAGGTTCTGAAGCCTGAAAACTGAGGTAGGGAAGAGATGATGACCTAAGGCCATGGCGGGTCTGATGTGCTCAGTGTGCGGTCAGCTGTCTGGGTGTTGGTTACGAGGTCCGGGCTCAGGTTGTCAGACAGTGCATTAGTGCCCAGGTTAGACTATATATTTTGGGTGCATTCGAGTGCCGTGTAGGTTCTTATCTGAAGAACTCTTCAGGATATGAAGAATGAGCGAGTCTGAGGCGCGTGCTCAGGCTTTTGTCTCTGGATTTTGTATCAGCGATGACCGTGGAATGTGGGGAGGCCTCATGGGCCATGGACGAATCTTGCTCTCTGTGAATTTTGCCCGATCCCAATTGTTTTTCGTCAATCTGTGGGATGGGAGGACTCCTTTCAGGTTTGTTACCTCAGGTGTCCCACCATATGAGGAATTCCAAAGCAGAGCCCTGGGGAAGAGTGAAGGGACAACCCGAACTATGGTTAAAAATTGGGGCCTAGGGGCATGGCAAGCCCAATATGCTGTCTCTCCATCCAGCCACTGAGAGGCCTTACCTGAGGACTGGGCTCAGGCTGAGGGTCACAATGTGTGTTTGTGACCAATGTGGCCCGCAAGCATGGGCGGGGGCCTCATGGGCCACACTGGTTTCAAGTACACTGAACCTTGGACAACATGCCAACCACAAGGTTTCTTGCCATGGGGAAAGAGTTCTGAATTCTATATCATTTTCAAACCCTGGCCGTGATTGGAGATAAGGTCTAGGTTCTGAAGCCTGAAAACCGAGGTTGAGAAGAGATGACGACCTGAGGCCATGGCGGGTCCAATGTGCTCAGTGTGAGGCCAGCTGTCTGGTTGGGCCCGGAGTTCCAGGCTCAGGCTGTCGCAGAAAGGGCATTAGTGCCCAGGTCAGCCTATATATTTGGGGTACAGCCGAATGGCGTGCAGGTTGATCCTCAATTGGGGTTTCTGGGTAGCCGCAGAGGGCAATGTTTTTTCTCTGGAGGGCAGGCAGAGTGCTGCATTGTAGTTCTGGATTGCCAAACTGGAGGGCTTGTGGGCCAGTAGTCTGAGGACGGATGTCTGAGAACCCAAGCTAGGCCTACGTTTCTGGGTGAGGATATGGCAGGCACAATCTACAGACCTGAATCGAGATCTCGTGCATCTGAAGTCAGTGCGAGGATCAACGATCGCTCAGGTCTGACATTCTGTCCCTGATGGCCCCTTCTTGAAGGGGGGGTGGATCACGAGGCCATGGGTGTTTTCCCACGATGGGAGTTGTGAGAAGCTCCCAACTGCAAAGATTCTTCTGCAGGACAATTGAGACCTGTTGGTTGGATCCAGGACAACGATTCCGAGCAGGGTTCTAAGGATGGATGGCTGGATAGCCCACCTCGCATTCCAATTGTCTGCAAAGCAACAAGACAGGTTAGATCTGCTGGATCTGGGGGAGCAACCGAGGAGGCTGAGTTGAAATGGACTCTCCCGTGCATGTGTCCTAATATGATTTTTTTGTGTCTATGGAGACCTTGGAATGAAGCGGTGGCACTGGGGCCCTGAAGGGTTCTCCTAAGGAGAGGCTTTCACACACCTCCATCGTGCAAGTTTCCCATGTATAGATGAGATTTGTTCTGATGTGTGAGTCAAGAAACAGCCATATGCTGTTATTGTAAACCAAGCTTCTGAGGAGAGATGCCTTGAAACCAAAGCAATAGATCCGTTAGGTTCCTAGGAGCCTGTTCGTTCCTTTTTACCTCTGGGGACATCAGTCTATGGGACTGAATGCCGGTAGGTGCTCAGATGGGCTCAGATTGCCCCTGTTTGTCCTGGGAAGCCACAATATTGGGATGGCCTCAGGGACTTTGGAGGTTTCTCCTATTAATAGGGTTGTGGCCATTGGAATGGGCACACACAATTCCCTTGGTGAGGGCAAGCACAGTCGACAGGTTTGGCTCCAGGGGCCTGAGCCTGTAGGGTGTGTAGGCCACGGCTGTTTGGACAGTTGTCTGAAAACACAAACTCGGGTTATGTTTCGGCTCATAGGTATGTCAGGACTGATCTACAGACCATGAGGAGAACTCTTCGGGATATGAAAAAAGGGCGAGTGTGAGGCTCTTGCTCAAGTTTCTGTCTCTGGATATCGTGTCACTCATGGTCGTGAAATTTCCGGGTGACTTCATGGGAAATGGACGACTCTTACTCTCTGGGTGTTTTTGGCCCCGTCCAAAGAGTTTGGGGTCATTCTGTGGGATAGAAGATGTCCGTTGTTCTGTTCTTATTGATTTGTTTTGTTTTGTTTTTCAACCTCAGGTGTCCCAGCAAATGAGGGATTCCAGAGTAGAGCCCTGGGGAGGGGCGAATGGACAACCAGAAATCTGGTTAAGATTGGGTCCTAGGGACATGTGAGGCCCATTATGACATCTAATGTTCCAGCCACTGAGAGGACGTACTAGAGGACAGGACTCACGCTAGGGTCAAAATGCGTGTTTATGCCCTCGTCGCACTCAAGAATGGGCGGGGCCTCATGGTGAATGCTGGTTTTTCCTACACTGAACGTTGGACAACATGCCAACCACAAGGTTTCTTGCCATGGGTAAGGAAGATTTCTGATTTCTGCATCACAGTCACCCCTGGGCAGTGATTGGAGATAAGGTCTAGGTTCTGAAGCCTGAAAACTGAGGTAGGGAAGAGATGATGACCTAAGGCCATGGCGGGTCTGATGTGCTCAGTGTGCGGTCAGCTGTCTGGGTGTTGGTTACGAGGTCCGGGCTCAGGTTGTCAGACAGTGCATTAGTGCCCAGGTTAGACTATATATTTTGGGTGCATTCGAGTGCCGTGTAGGTTCTTATCTGAAGAACTCTTCAGGATATGAAGAATGAGCGAGTCTGAGGCGCGTGCTCAGGCTTTTGTCTCTGGATTTTGTATCAGCGATGACCGTGGAATGTGGGGAGGCCTCATGGGCCATGGACGAATCTTGCTCTCTGTGAATTTTGCCCGATCCCAATTGTTTTTCGTCAATCTGTGGGATGGGAGGACTCCTTTCAGGTTTGTTACCTCAGGTGTCCCACCATATGAGGAATTCCAAAGCAGAGCCCTGGGGAAGAGTGAAGGGACAACCCGAACTATGGTTAAAAATTGGGGCCTAGGGGCATGGCAAGCCCAATATGCTGTCTCTCCATCCAGCCACTGAGAGGCCTTACCTGAGGACTGGGCTCAGGCTGAGGGTCACAATGTGTGTTTGTGACCAATGTGGCCCGCAAGCATGGGCGGGGCCTCATGGGCCACACTGGTTTCAAGTACACTGAACCTTGGACAACATGCCAACCACAAGGTTTCTTGCCATGGGGAAAGAGTTCTGAATTCTATATCATTTTCAAACCCTGGCCGTGATTGGAGATAAGGTCTAGGTTCTGAAGCCTGAAAACCGAGGTTGAGAAGAGATGATGACGACCTGAGGCCATGGCGGGTCCAATGTGCTCAGTGTGAGGCCAGCTGTCTGGTTGGGCCCGGAGTTCCAGGCTCAGGCTGTCGCAGAAAGGGCATTAGTGCCCAGGTCAGCCTATATATTTGGGGTACAGCCGAATGGCGTGCAGGTTGATCCTCAATTGGGGTTTCTGGGTAGCCGCAGAGGGCAATGTTTTTCTTCTGGAGGGCAGGCAGAGTGCTGCATTGTAGTTCTGGATTGCCAAACTGGAGGGCTTGTGGGCCAGTAGTCTGAGGACGGATGTCTGAGAACCCAAGCTAGGCCTACGTTTCTGGGTGAGGATATGGCAGGCACAATCTACAGACCTGAATCGAGATCTCGTGCATCTGAAGTCAGTGCGAGGATCAACGATCGCTCAGGTCTGACATTCTGTCCCTGATGGCCCCTTCTTGAAGGGGGGGTGGATCACGAGGCCATGGGTGTTTTCCCACGATGGGAGTTGTGAGAAGCTCCCAACTGCAAAGATTCTTCTGCAGGACAATTGAGACCTGTTGGTTGGATCCAGGACAACGATTCCGAGCAGGGTTCTAAGGATGGATGGCTGGATAGCCCACCTCGCATTCCAATTGTCTGCAAGCAACAAGACAGGTTAGATCTGCTGGATCTGGGGGAGCAACCGAGGAGGCTGAGTTGAAATGGACTCTCCCGTGCATGTGTCCTAATATGATTTTGTGTCTATGGAGACCTTGGAATGAAGCGGTGGCACTGGGGCCCTGAAGGGTTCTCCTAAGGAGAGGCTTTCACACACCTCCATCGTGCAAGTTTCCCATGTATAGATGAGATTTGTTCTGATGTGTGAGTCAAGAAACAGCCATATGCTGTTATTGTAAACCAAGCTTCTGAGGAGAGATGCCTTGAAACCAAAGCAATAGATCCGTTAGGTTCCTAGGAGCCTGTTCGTTCCTTTTTACCTCTGGGGACATCAGTCTATGGGACTGAATGCCGGTAGGTGCTCAGATGGGCTCAGATTGCCCCTGTTTGTCCTGGGAAGCCACAATATTGGGATGGCCTCAGGGACTTTGGAGGTTTCTCCTATTAATAGGGTTGTGGCCATTGGAATGGGCACACACAATTCCCTTGGTGAG
This sequence comes from Mustela putorius furo, assembly GCF_011764305.1. NCBI lineage: Eukaryota > Metazoa > Chordata > Mammalia > Carnivora > Mustelidae > Mustela > Mustela putorius. The sequence goes on along the minus strand of NW_025422165.1, from coordinate 162,378 downwards.
GGCAAGCACAGTCGACAGGTTTGGCTCCAGGGGCCTGAGCCTGTAGGGTGTGTAGGCCACGGCTGTTTGGACAGTTGTCTGAAAACACAAACTCGGGTTATGTTTCGGCTCATAGGTATGTCAGGACTGATCTACAGACCATGAGGAGAACTCTTCGGGATATGAAAAAAAAAGGGCGAGTGTGAGGCTCTTGCTCAAGTTTCTGTCTCTGGATATCGTGTCACTCATGGTCGTGAAATTTCCGGGTGACTTCATGGGAAATGGACGACTCTTACTCTCTGGGTGTTTGGCCCCGTCCAAAGAGTTTGGGGTCATTCTGTGGGATAGAAGATGTCCGTTGTTCTGTTCTTATTGATTGATTTGTTTTGTTTTGTTTTTCAACCTCAGGTGTCCCAGCAAATGAGGGATTCCAGAGTAGAGCCCTGGGGAGGGGCGAATGGACAACCAGAAATCTGGTTAAGATTGGGTCCTAGGGACATGTGAGGCCCATTATGACATCTAATGTTCCAGCCACTGAGAGGACGTACTAGAGGACAGGACTCACGCTAGGGTCAAAATGCGTGTTTATGCCCTCGTCGCACTCAAGAATGGGCGGGGCCTCATGGTGAATGCTGGTTTCTCCTACACTGAACGTTGGACAACATGCCAACCACAAGGTTTCTTGCCATGGGTAAGGAAGATTTCTGATTTCTGCATCACAGTCACCCCTGGGCAGTGATTGGAGATAAGGTCTAGGTTCTGAAGCCTGAAAACTGAGGTAGGGAAGAGATGATGACCTAAGGCCATGGCGGGTCTGATGTGCTCAGTGTGCGGTCAGCTGTCTGGGTGTTGGTTACGAGGTCCGGGCTCAGGTTGTCAGACAGTGCATTAGTGCCCAGGTTAGACTATATATTTTGGGTGCATTCGAGTGCCGTGTAGGTTCTTATCTGAAGAACTCTTCAGGATATGAAGAATGAGCGAGTCTGAGGCGCGTGCTCAGGCTTTTGTCTCTGGATTTTGTATCAGCGATGACCGTGGAATGTGGGGAGGCCTCATGGGCCATGGACGAATCTTGCTCTCTGTGAATTTTGCCCGATCCCAATTGTTTTTTCGTCAATCTGTGGGATGGGAGGACTCCTTTCAGGTTTGTTACCTCAGGTGTCCCACCATATGAGGAATTCCAAAGCAGAGCCCTGGGGAAGAGTGAAGGGACAACCCGAACTATGGTTAAAAATTGGGGCCTAGGGGCATGGCAAGCCCAATATGCTGTCTCTCCATCCAGCCACTGAGAGGCCTTACCTGAGGACTGGGCTCAGGCTGAGGGTCACAATGTGTGTTTGTGACCAATGTGGCCCGCAAGCATGGGCGGGGCCTCATGGGCCACACTGGTTTCAAGTACACTGAACCTTGGACAACATGCCAACCACAAGGTTTCTTGCCATGGGGAAAGAGTTCTGAATTCTATATCATTTTCAAACCCTGGCCGTGATTGGAGATAAGGTCTAGGTTCTGAAGCCTGAAAACCGAGGTTGAGAAGAGATGACGACCTGAGGCCATGGCGGGTCCAATGTGCTCAGTGTGAGGCCAGCTGTCTGGTTGGGCCCGGAGTTCCAGGCTCAGGCTGTCGCAGAAAGGGCATTAGTGCCCAGGTCAGCCTATATATTTGGGGTACAGCCGAATGGCGTGCAGGTTGATCCTCAATTGGGGTTTCTGGGTAGCCGCAGAGGGCAATGTTTTTCTTCTGGAGGGCAGGCAGAGTGCTGCATTGTAGTTCTGGATTGCCAAACTGGAGGGCTTGTGGGCCAGTAGTCTGAGGACGGATGTCTGAGAACCCAAGCTAGGCCTACGTTTCTGGGTGAGGATATGGCAGGCACAATCTACAGACCTGAATCGAGATCTCGTGCATCTGAAGTCAGTGCGAGGATCAACGATCGCTCAGGTCTGACATTCTGTCCCTGATGGCCCCTTCTTGAAGGGGGGGTGGATCACGAGGCCATGGGTGTTTTCCCACGATGGGAGTTGTGAGAAGCTCCCAACTGCAAAGATTCTTCTGCAGGACAATTGAGACCTGTTGGTTGGATCCAGGACAACGATTCCGAGCAGGGTTCTAAGGATGGATGGCTGGATAGCCCACCTCGCATTCCAATTGTCTGCAAGCAACAAGACAGGTTAGATCTGCTGGATCTGGGGGAGCAACCGAGGAGGCTGAGTTGAAATGGACTCTCCCGTGCATGTGTCCTAATATGATTTTGTGTCTATGGAGACCTTGGAATGAAGCGGTGGCACTGGGGCCCTGAAGGGTTCTCCTAAGGAGAGGCTTTCACACACCTCCATCGTGCAAGTTTCCCATGTATAGATGAGATTTGTTCTGATGTGTGTGAGTCAAGAAACAGCCATATGCTGTTATTGTAAACCAAGCTTCTGAGGAGAGATGCCTTGAAACCAAAGCAATAGATCCGTTAGGTTCCTAGGAGCCTGTTCGTTCCTTTTTACCTCTGGGGACATCAGTCTATGGGACTGAATGCCGGTAGGTGCTCAGATGGGCTCAGATTGCCCCTGTTTGTCCTGGGAAGCCACAATATTGGGATGGCCTCAGGGACTTTGGAGGTTTCTCCTATTAATAGGGTTGTGGCCATTGGAATGGGCACACACAATTCCCTTGGTGAGGGCAAGCACAGTCGACAGGTTTGGCTCCAGGGGCCTGAGCCTGTAGGGTGTGTAGGCCACGGCTGTTTGGACAGTTGTCTGAAAACACAAACTCGGGTTATGTTTCGGCTCATAGGTATGTCAGGACTGATCTACAGACCATGAGGAGAACTCTTCGGGATATGAAAAAAGGGCGAGTGTGAGGCTCTTGCTCAAGTTTCTGTCTCTGGATATCGTGTCACTCATGGTCGTGAAATTTCCGGGTGACTTCATGGGAAATGGACGACTCTTACTCTCTGGGTGTTTGGCCCCGTCCAAAGAGTTTGGGGTCATTCTGTGGGATAGAAGATGTCCGTTGTTCTGTTCTTATTGATTTGTTTTGTTTTGTTTTTCAACCTCAGGTGTCCCAGCAAATGAGGGATTCCAGAGTAGAGCCCTGGGGAGGGGCGAATGGACAACCAGAAATCTGGTTAAGATTGGGTCCTAGGGACATGTGAGGCCCATTATGACATCTAATGTTCCAGCCACTGAGAGGACGTACTAGAGGACAGGACTCACGCTAGGGTCAAAATGCGTGTTTTTTATGCCCTCGTCGCACTCAAGAATGGGCGGGGCCTCATGGTGAATGCTGGTTTCTCCTACACTGAACGTTGGACAACATGCCAACCACAAGGTTTCTTGCCATGGGTAAGGAAGATTTTCTGATTTCTGCATCACAGTCACCCCTGGGCAGTGATTGGAGATAAGGTCTAGGTTCTGAAGCCTGAAAACTGAGGTAGGGAAGAGATGATGACCTAAGGCCATGGCGGGTCTGATGTGCTCAGTGTGCGGTCAGCTGTCTGGGTGTTGGTTACGAGGTCCGGGCTCAGGTTGTCAGACAGTGCATTAGTGCCCAGGTTAGACTATATATTTTGGGTGCATTCGAGTGCCGTGTAGGTTCTTATCTGAAGAACTCTTCAGGATATGAAGAATGAGCGAGTCTGAGGCGCGTGCTCAGGCTTTTGTCTCTGGATTTTGTATCAGCGATGACCGTGGAATGTGGGGAGGCCTCATGGGCCATGGACGAATCTTGCTCTCTGTGAATTTTGCCCGATCCCAATTGTTTTTCGTCAATCTGTGGGATGGGAGGACTCCTTTCAGGTTTGTTACCTCAGGTGTCCCACCATATGAGGAATTCCAAAGCAGAGCCCTGGGGAAGAGTGAAGGGACAACCCGAACTATGGTTAAAAATTGGGGCCTAGGGGCATGGCAAGCCCAATATGCTGTCTCTCCATCCAGCCACTGAGAGGCCTTACCTGAGGACTGGGCTCAGGCTGAGGGTCACAATGTGTGTTTGTGACCAATGTGGCCCGCAAGCATGGGCGGGGCCTCATGGGCCACACTGGTTTCAAGTACACTGAACCTTGGACAACATGCCAACCACAAGGTTTCTTGCCATGGGGAAAGAGTTCTGAATTCTATATCATTTTCAAACCCTGGCCGTGATTGGAGATAAGGTCTAGGTTCTGAAGCCTGAAAACCGAGGTTGAGAAGAGATGACGACCTGAGGCCATGGCGGGTCCAATGTGCTCAGTGTGAGGCCAGCTGTCTGGTTGGGCCCGGAGTTCCAGGCTCAGGCTGTCGCAGAAAGGGCATTAGTGCCCAGGTCAGCCTATATATTTGGGGGGTACAGCCGAATGGCGTGCAGGTTGATCCTCAATTGGGGTTTCTGGGTAGCCGCAGAGGGCAATGTTTTTCTTCTGGAGGGCAGGCAGAGTGCTGCATTGTAGTTCTGGATTGCCAAACTGGAGGGCTTGTGGGCCAGTAGTCTGAGGACGGATGTCTGAGAACCCAAGCTAGGCCTACGTTTCTGGGTGAGGATATGGCAGGCACAATCTACAGACCTGAATCGAGATCTCGTGCATCTGAAGTCAGTGCGAGGATCAACGATCGCTCAGGTCTGACATTCTGTCCCTGATGGCCCCTTCTTGAAGGGGGGGTGGATCACGAGGCCATGGGTGTTTTCCCACGATGGGAGTTGTGAGAAGCTCCCAACTGCAAAGATTCTTCTGCAGGACAATTGAGACCTGTTGGTTGGATCCAGGACAACGATTCCGAGCAGGGTTCTAAGGATGGATGGCTGGATAGCCCACCTCGCATTCCAATTGTCTGCAAGCAACAAGACAGGTTAGATCTGCTGGATCTGGGGGAGCAACCGAGGAGGCTGAGTTGAAATGGACTCTCCCGTGCATGTGTCCTAATATGATTTTGTGTCTATGGAGACCTTGGAATGAAGCGGTGGCACTGGGGCCCTGAAGGGTTCTCCTAAGGAGAGGCTTTCACACACCTCCATCGTGCAAGTTTCCCATGTATAGATGAGATTTGTTCTGATGTGTGAGTCAAGAAACAGCCATATGCTGTTATTGTAAACCAAGCTTCTGAGGAGAGATGCCTTGAAACCAAAGCAATAGATCCGTTTAGGTTCCTAGGAGCCTGTTCGTTCCTTTTTACCTCTGGGGACATCAGTCTATGGGACTGAATGCCGGTAGGTGCTCAGATGGGCTCAGATTGCCCCTGTTTGTCCTGGGAAGCCACAATATTGGGATGGCCTCAGGGACTTTGGAGGTTTCTCCTATTAATAGGGTTGTGGCCATTGGAATGGGCACACACAATTCCCTTGGTGAGGGCAAGCACAGTCGACAGGTTTGGCTCCAGGGGCCTGAGCCTGTAGGGTGTGTAGGCCACGGCTGTTTGGACAGTTGTCTGAAAACACAAACTCGGGTTATGTTTCGGCTCATAGGTATGTCAGGACTGATCTACAGACCATGAGGAGAACTCTTCGGGATATGAAAAAAAGGGCGAGTGTGAGGCTCTTGCTCAAGTTTCTGTCTCTGGATATCGTGTCACTCATGGTCGTGAAATTTCCGGGGGTGACTTCATGGGAAATGGACGACTCTTACTCTCTGGGTGTTTGGCCCCGTCCAAAGAGTTTGGGGTCATTCTGTGGGATAGAAGATGTCCGTTGTTCTGTTCTTATTGATTTGTTTTGTTTTGTTTTTCAACCTCAGGTGTCCCAGCAAATGAGGGATTCCAGAGTAGAGCCCTGGGGAGGGGCGAATGGACAACCAGAAATCTGGTTAAGATTGGGTCCTAGGGACATGTGAGGCCCATTATGACATCTAATGTTCCAGCCACTGAGAGGACGTACTAGAGGACAGGACTCACGCTAGGGTCAAAATGCGTGTTTATGCCCTCGTCGCACTCAAGAATGGGCGGGGCCTCATGGTGAATGCTGGTTTCTCCTACACTGAACGTTGGACAACATGCCAACCACAAGGTTTCTTGCCATGGGTAAGGAAGATTTCTGATTTCTGCATCACAGTCACCCCTGGGCAGTGATTGGAGATAAGGTCTAGGTTCTGAAGCCTGAAAACTGAGGTAGGGAAGAGATGATGACCTAAGGCCATGGCGGGTCTGATGTGTGCTCAGTGTGCGGTCAGCTGTCTGGGTGTTGGTTACGAGGTCCGGGCTCAGGTTGTCAGACAGTGCATTTGTGCCCAGGTTAGACTATATATTTTGGGTGCATTCGAGTGCCGTGTAGGTTCTTATCTGAAGAACTCTTCAGGATATGAAGAATGAGCGAGTCTGAGGCGCGTGCTCAGGCTTTTGTCTCTGGATTTTGTATCAGCGATGACCGTGGAATGTGGGGAGGCCTCATGGGCCATGGACGAATCTTGCTCTCTGTGAATTTTGCCCGATCCCAATTGTTTTTCGTCAATCTGTGGGATGGGAGGACTCCTTTCAGGTTTGTTACCTCAGGTGTCCCACCATATGAGGAATTCCAAAGCAGAGCCCTGGGGAAGAGTGAAGGGACAACCCGAACTATGGTTAAAAATTGGGGCCTAGGGGCATGGCAAGCCCAATATGCTGTCTCTCCATCCAGCCACTGAGAGGCCTTACCTGAGGACTGGGCTCAGGCTGAGGGTCACAATGTGTGTTTGTGACCAATGTGGCCCGCAAGCATGGGCGGGGCCTCATGGGCCACACTGGTTTCAAGTACACTGAACCTTGGACAACATGCCAACCACAAGGTTTCTTGCCATGGGGAAAGAGTTCTGAATTCTATATCATTTTCAAAACCCTGGCCGTGATTGGAGATAAGGTCTAGGTTCTGAAGCCTGAAAACCGAGGTTGAGAAGAGATGACGACCTGAGGCCATGGCGGGTCCAATGTGCTCAGTGTGAGGCCAGCTGTCTGGTTGGGCCCGGAGTTCCAGGCTCAGGCTGTCGCAGAAAGGGCATTAGTGCCCAGGTCAGCCTATATATTTGGGGTACAGCCGAATGGCGTGCAGGTTGATCCTCAATTGGGGTTTCTGGGTAGCCGCAGAGGGCAATGTTTTTCTTCTGGAGGGCAGGCAGAGTGCTGCATTGTAGTTCTGGATTGCCAAACTGGAGGGCTTGTGGGCCAGTAGTCTGAGGACGGATGTCTGAGAACCCAAGCTAGGCCTACGTTTCTGGGTGAGGATATGGCAGGCACAATCTACAGACCTGAATCGAGATCTCGTGCATCTGAAGTCAGTGCGAGGATCAACGATCGCTCAGGTCTGACATTCTGTCCCTGATGGCCCCTTCTTGAAGGGGGGGTGGATCACGAGGCCATGGGTGTTTTTTCCCACGATGGGAGTTGTGAGAAGCTCCCAACTGCAAAGATTCTTCTGCAGGACAATTGAGACCTGTTGGTTGGATCCAGGACAACGATTCCGAGCAGGGTTCTAAGGATGGATGGCTGGATAGCCCACCTCGCATTCCAATTGTCTGCAAGCAACAAGACAGGTTAGATCTGCTGGATCTGGGGGAGCAACCGAGGAGGCTGAGTTGAAATGGACTCTCCCGTGCATGTGTCCTAATATGATTTTGTGTCTATGGAGACCTTGGAATGAAGCGGTGGCACTGGGGCCCTGAAGGGTTCTCCTAAGGAGAGAGGGCTTTCACACACCTCCATCGTGCAAGTTTCCCATGTATAGATGAGATTTGTTCTGATGTGTGAGTCAAGAAACAGCCATATGCTGTTATTGTAAACCAAGCTTCTGAGGAGAGATGCCTTGAAACCAAAGCAATAGATCCGTTAGGTTCCTAGGAGCCTGTTCGTTCCTTTTTACCTCTGGGGACATCAGTCTATGGGACTGAATGCCGGTAGGTGCTCAGATGGGCTCAGATTGCCCCTGTTTGTCCTGGGAAGCCACAATATTGGGATGGCCTCAGGGACTTTGGAGGTTTCTCCTATTAATAGGGTTGTGGCCATTGGAATGGGCACACACAATTCCCTTGGTGAGGGCAAGCACAGTCGACAGGTTTGGCTCCAGGGGCCTGAGCCTGTAGGGTGTGTAGGCCACGGCTGTTTGGACAGTTGTCTGAAAACACAAACTCGGGTTATGTTTCGGCTCATAGGTATGTCAGGACTGATCTACAGACCATGAGGAGAACTCTTCGGGATATGAAAAAAGGGCGAGTGTGAGGCTCTTGCTCAAGTTTCTGTCTCTGGATATCGTGTCACTCATGGTCGTGAAATTTCCGGGTGACTTCATGGGAAATGGACGACTCTTACTCTCTGGGTGTTTGGCCCCGTCCAAAGAGTTTGGGGTCATTCTGTGGGATAGAAGATGTCCGTTGTTCTGTTCTTATTGATTTGTTTTGTTTTGTTTTTCAACCTCAGGTGTCCCAGCAAATGAGGGATTCCAGAGTAGAGCCCTGGGGAGGGGCGAATGGACAACCAGAAATCTGGTTAAGATTGGGTCCTAGGGACATGTGAGGCCCATTATGACATCTAATGTTCCAGCCACTGAGAGGACGTACTAGAGGACAGGACTCACGCTAGGGTCAAAATGCGTGTTTATGCCCTCGTCGCACTCAAGAATGGGCGGGGCCTCATGGTGAATGCTGGTTTCTCCTACACTGAACGTTGGACAACATGCCAACCACAAGGTTTCTTGCCATGGGTAAGGAAGATTTCTGATTTCTGCATCACAGTCACCCCTGGGCAGTGATTGGAGATAAGGTCTAGGTTCTGAAGCCTGAAAACTGAGGTAGGGAAGAGATGATGACCTAAGGCCATGGCGGGTCTGATGTGCTCAGTGTGCGGTCAGCTGTCTGGGTGTTGGTTACGAGGTCCGGGCTCAGGTTGTCAGACAGTGCATTTGTGCCCAGGTTAGACTATATATTTTGGGTGCATTCGAGTGCCGTGTAGGTTCTTATCTGAAGAACTCTTCAGGATATGAAGAATGAGCGAGTCTGAGGCGCGTGCTCAGGCTTTTGTCTCTGGATTTTGTATCAGCGATGACCGTGGAATGTGGGGAGGCCTCATGGGCCATGGACGAATCTTGCTCTCTGTGAATTTTGCCCGATCCCAATTGTTTTTCGTCAATCTGTGGGATGGGAGGACTCCTTTCAGGTTTGTTACCTCAGGTGTCCCACCATATGAGGAATTCCCAAAGCAGAGCCCTGGGGAAGAGTGAAGGGACAACCCGAACTATGGTTAAAAATTGGGGCCTAGGGGCATGGCAAGCCCAATATGCTGTCTCTCCATCCAGCCACTGAGAGGCCTTACCTGAGGACTGGGCTCAGGCTGAGGGTCACAATGTGTGTTTGTGACCAATGTGGCCCGCAAGCATGGGCGGGGCCTCATGGGCCACACTGGTTTCAAGTACACTGAACCTTGGACAACATGCCAACCACAAGGTTTCTTGCCATGGGGAAAGAGTTCTGAATTCTATATCATTTTCAAACCCTGGCCGTGATTGGAGATAAGGTCTAGGTTCTGAAGCCTGAAAACCGAGGTTGAGAAGAGATGACGACCTGAGGCCATGGCGGGTCCAATGTGCTCAGTGTGAGGCCAGCTGTCTGGTTGGGCCCGGAGTTCCAGGCTCAGGCTGTCGCAGAAAGGGCATTAGTGCCCAGGTCAGCCTATATATTTGGGGTACAGCCGAGCCGAATGGCGTGCAGGTTGATCCTCAATTGGGGTTTCTGGGTAGCCGCAGAGGGCAATGTTTTTCTTCTGGAGGGCAGGCAGAGTGCTGCATTGTAGTTCTGGATTGCCAAACTGGAGGGCTTGTGGGCCAGTAGTCTGAGGACGGATGTCTGAGAACCCAAGCTAGGCCTACGTTTCTGGGTGAGGATATGGCAGGCACAATCTACAGACCTGAATCGAGATCTCGTGCATCTGAAGTCAGTGCGAGGATCAACGATCGCTCAGGTCTGACATTCTGTCCCTGATGGCCCCTTCTTGAAGGGGGGGTGGATCACGAGGCCATGGGTGTTTTCCCACGATGGGAGTTGTGAGAAGCTCCCAACTGCAAAGATTCTTCTGCAGGACAATTGAGACCTGTTGGTTGGATCCAGGACAACGATTCCGAGCAGGGTTCTAAGGATGGATGGCTGGATAGCCCACCTCGCATTCCAATTGTCTGCAAGCAACAAGACAGGTTAGATCTGCTGGATCTGGGGGAGCAACCGAGGAGGCTGAGTTGAAATGGACTCTCCCGTGCATGTGTCCTAATATGATTTTGTGTCTATGGAGACCTTGGAATGAAGCGGTGGCACTGGGGCCCTGAAGGGTTCTCCTAAGGAGAGGCTTTCACACACCTCCATCGTGCAAGTTTCCCATGTATAGATGAGATTTGTTCTGATGTGTGAGTCAAGAAACAGCCATATGCTGTTATTGTAAACCAAGCTTCTGAGGAGAGATGCCTTGAAACCAAAGCAATAGATCCGTTAGGTTCCTAGGAGCCTGTTCGTTCCTTTTTACCTCTGGGGACATCAGTCTATGGGACTGAATGCCGGTAGGTGCTCAGATGGGCTCAGATTGCCCCTGTTTGTCCTGGGAAGCCACAATATTGGGATGGCCTCAGGGACTTTGGAGGTTTCTCCTATTAATAGGGTTGTGGCCATTGGAATGGGCACACACAATTCCCTTGGTGAGGGCAAGCACAGTCGACAGGTTTGGCTCCAGGGGCCTGAGCCTGTAGGGTGTGTAGGCCACGGCTGTTTGGACAGTTGTCTGAAAACACAAACTCGGGTTATGTTTCGGCTCATAGGTATGTCAGGACTGATCTACAGACCATGAGGAGAACTCTTCGGGATATGAAAAAAGGGCGAGTGTGAGGCTCTTGCTCAAGTTTCTGTCTCTGGATATCGTGTCACTCATGGTCGTGAAATTTCCGGGTGACTTCATGGGAAATGGACGACTCTTACTCTCTGGGTGTTTGGCCCCGTCCAAAGAGTTTGGGGTCATTCTGTGGGATAGAAGATGTCCGTTGTTCTGTTCTTATTGATTTGTTTTGTTTTGTTTTTCAACCTCAGGTGTCCCAGCAAATGAGGGATTCCAGAGTAGAGCCCTGGGGAGGGGAATGGACAACCAGAAATCTGGTTAAGATTGGGTCCTAGGGACATGTGAGGCCCATTATGACATCTAATGTTCCAGCCACTGAGAGGACGTACTAGAGGACAGGACTCACGCTAGGGTCAAAATGCGTGTTTATGCCCTCGTCGCACTCAAGAATGGGCGGGGCCTCATGGTGAATGCTGGTTTCTCCTACACTGAACGTTGGACAACATGCCAACCACAAGGTTTCTTGCCATGGGTAAGGAAGATTTCTGATTTCTGCATCACAGTCACCCCTGGGCAGTGATTGGAGATAAGGTCTAGGTTCTGAAGCCTGAAAACTGAGGTAGGGAAGAGATGATGACCTAAGGCCATGGCGGGTCTGATGTGCTCAGTGTGCGGTCAGCTGTCTGGGTGTTGGTTACGAGGTCCGGGCTCAGGTTGTCAGACAGTGCATTTGTGCCCAGGTTAGACTATATATTTTGGGTGCATTCGAGTGCCGTGTAGGTTCTTATCTGAAGAACTCTTCAGGATATGAAGAATGAGCGAGTCTGAGGCGCGTGCTCAGGCTTTTGTCTCTGGATTTTGTATCAGCGATGACCGTGGAATGTGGGGAGGCCTCATGGGCCATGGACGAATCTTGCTCTCTGTGAATTTTGCCCGATCCCAATTGTTTTTTTTTTTCGTCAATCTGTGGGATGGGAGGACTCCTTTCAGGTTTGTTACCTCAGGTGTCCCACCATATGAGGAATTCCAAAGCAGAGCCCTGGGGAAGAGTGAAGGGACAACCCGAACTATGGTTAAAAATTGGGGCCTAGGGGCATGGCAAGCCCAATATGCTGTCTCTCCATCCAGCCACTGAGAGGCCTTACCTGAGGACTGGGCTCAGGCTGAGGGTCACAATGTGTGTTTGTGACCAATGTGGCCCGCAAGCATGGGCGGGGCCTCATGGGCCACACTGGTTTCAAGTACACTGAACCTTGGACAACATGCCAACCACAAGGTTTCTTGCCATGGGGAAAGAGTTCTGAATTCTATATCATTTTCAAACCCTGGCCGTGATTGGAGATAAGGTCTAGGTTCTGAAGCCTGAAAACCGAGGTTGAGAAGAGATGACGACCTGAGGCCATGGCGGGTCCAATGTGCTCAGTGTGAGGCCAGCTGTCTGGTTGGGCCCGGAGTTCCAGGCTCAGGCTGTCGCAGAAAGGGCATTAGTGCCCAGGTCAGCCTATATATTTGGGGGTACAGCCGAATGGCGTGCAGGTTGATCCTCAATTGGGGTTTCTGGGTAGCCGCAGAGGGCAATGTTTTTCTTCTGGAGGGCAGGCAGAGTGCTGCATTGTAGTTCTGGATTGCCAAACTGGAGGGCTTGTGGGCCAGTAGTCTGAGGACGGATGTCTGAGAACCCAAGCTAGGCCTACGTTTCTGGGTGAGGATATGGCAGGCACAATCTACAGACCTGAATCGAGATCTCGTGCATCTGAAGTCAGTGCGAGGATCAACGATCGCTCAGGTCTGACATTCTGTCCCTGATGGCCCCTTCTTGAAGGGGGGGTGGATCACGAGGCCATGGGTGTTTTCCCACGATGGGAGTTGTGAGAAGCTCCCAACTGCAAAGATTCTTCTGCAGGACAATTGAGACCTGTTGGTTGGATCCAGGACAACGATTCCGAGCAGGGTTCTAAGGATGGATGGCTGGATAGCCCACCTCGCATTCCAATTGTCTGCAAGCAACAAGACAGGTTAGATCTGCTGGATCTGGGGGAGCAACCGAGGAGGCTGAGTTGAAATGGACTCTCCCGTGCATGTGTCCTAATATGATTTTGTGTCTATGGAGACCTTGGAATGAAGCGGTGGCACTGGGGCCCTGAAGGGTTCTCCTAAGGAGAGGCTTTCACACACCTCCATCGTGCAAGTTTCCCATGTATAGATGAGATTTGTTCTGATGTGTGAGTCAAGAAACAGCCATATGCTGTTATTGTAAACCAAGCTTCTGAGGAGAGATGCCTTGAAACCAAAGCAATAGATCCGTTAGGTTCCTAGGAGCCTGTTCGTTCCTTTTTACCTCTGGGGACATCAGTCTATGGGACTGAATGCCGGTAGGTGCTCAGATGGGCTTCAGATTGCCCCTGTTTGTCCTGGGAAGCCACAATATTGGGATGGCCTCAGGGACTTTGGAGGTTTCTCCTATTAATAGGGTTGTGGCCATTGGAATGGGCACACACAATTCCCTTGGTGAGGGCAAGCACAGTCGACAGGTTTGGCTCCAGGGGCCTGAGCCTGTAGGGTGTGTAGGCCACGGCTGTTTGGACAGTTGTCTGAAAACACAAACTCGGGTTATGTTTCGGCTCATAGGTATGTCAGGACTGATCTACAGACCATGAGGAGAACTCTTCGGGATATGAAAAAAAAAGGGCGAGTGTGAGGCTCTTGCTCAAGTTTCTGTCTCTGGATATCGTGTCACTCATGGTCGTGAAATTTCCGGGTGACTTCATGGGAAATGGACGACTCTTACTCTCTGGGTGTTTGGCCCCGTCCAAAGAGTTTGGGGTCATTCTGTGGGATAGAAGATGTCCGTTGTTCTGTTCTTATTGATTTGTTTTGTTTTGTTTTTCAACCTCAGGTGTCCCAGCAAATGAGGGATTCCAGAGTAGAGCCCTGGGGAGGGGCGAATGGACAACCAGAAATCTGGTTAAGATTGGGTCCTAGGGACATGTGAGGCCCATTATGACATCTAATGTTCCAGCCACTGAGAGGACGTACTAGAGGACAGGACTCACGCTAGGGTCAAAATGCGTGTTTATGCCCTCGTCGCACTCAAGAATGGGCGGGGCCTCATGGTGAATGCTGGTTTCTCCTACACTGAACGTTGGACAACATGCCAACCACAAGGTTTCTTGCCATGGGTAAGGAAGATTTCTGATTTCTGCATCACAGTCACCCCTGGGCAGTGATTGGAGATAAGGTCTAGGTTCTGAAGCCTGAAAAAACTGAGGTAGGGAAGAGATGATGACCTAAGGCCATGGCGGGTCTGATGTGCTCAGTGTGCGGTCAGCTGTCTGGGTGTTGGTTACGAGGTCCGGGCTCAGGTTGTCAGACAGTGCATTAGTGCCCAGGTTAGACTATATATTTTGGGTGCATTCGAGTGCCGTGTAGGTTCTTATCTGAAGAACTCTTCAGGATATGAAGAATGAGCGAGTCTGAGGCGCGTGCTCAGGCTTTTGTCTCTGGATTTTGTATCAGCGATGACCGTGGAATGTGGGGAGGCCTCATGGGCCATGGACGAATCTTGCTCTCTGTGAATTTTGCCCGATCCCAATTGTTTTTCGTCAATCTGTGGGATGGGAGGACTCCTTTCAGGTTTGTTACCTCAGGTGTCCCACCATATGAGGAATTCCAAAGCAGAGCCCTGGGGAAGAGTGAAGGGACAACCCGAACTATGGTTAAAAATTGGGGCCTAGGGGCATGGCAAGCCCAATATGCTGTCTCTCCATCCAGCCACTGAGAGGCCTTACCTGAGGACTGGGCTCAGGCTGAGGGTCACAATGTGTGTTTGTGACCAATGTGGCCCGCAAGCATGGGCGGGGCCTCATGGGCCACACTGGTTTCAAGTACACTGAACCTTGGACAACATGCCAACCACAAGGTTTCTTGCCATGGGGAAAGAGTTCTGAATTCTATATCATTTTCAAACCCTGGCCGTGATTGGAGATAAGGTCTAGGTTCTGAAGCCTGAAAACCGAGGTTGAGAAGAGATGACGACCTGAGGCCATGGCGGGTCCAATGTGCTCAGTGTGAGGCCAGCTGTCTGGTTGGGCCCGGAGTTCCAGGCTCAGGCTGTCGCAGAAAGGGCATTAGTGCCCAGGTCAGCCTATATATTTGGGGTACAGCCGAATGGCGTGCAGGTTGATCCTCAATTGGGGTTTCTGGGTAGCCGCAGAGGGCAATGTTTTTCTTCTGGAGGGCAGGCAGAGTGCTGCATTGTAGTTCTGGATTGCCAAACTGGAGGGCTTGTGGGCCAGTAGTCTGAGGACGGATGTCTGAGAACCCAAGCTAGGCCTACGTTTCTGGGTGAGGATATGGCAGGCACAATCTACAGACCTGAATCGAGATCTCGTGCATCTGAAGTCAGTGCGAGGATCAACGATCGCTCAGGTCTGACATTCTGTCCCTGATGGCCCCTTCTTGAAGGGGGGGGGGGATCACGAGGCCATGGGTGTTTTCCCACGATGGGAGTTGTGAGAAGCTCCCAACTGCAAAGATTCTTCTGCAGGACAATTGAGACCTGTTGGTTGGATCCAGGACAACGATTCCGAGCAGGGTTCTAAGGATGGATGGCTGGATAGCCCACCTCGCATTCCAATTGTCTGCAAGCAACAAGACAGGTTAGATCTGCTGGATCTGGGGGAGCAACCGAGGAGGCTGAGTTGAAATGGACTCTCCCGTGCATGTGTCCTAATATGATTTTGTGTCTATGGAGACCTTGGAATGAAGCGGTGGCACTGGGGCCCTGAAGGGTTCTCCTAAGGAGAGGCTTTCACACACCTCCATCGTGCAAGTTTCCCATGTATAGATGAGATTTGTTCTGATGTGTGAGTCAAGAAACAGCCATATGCTGTTATTGTAAACCAAGCTTCTGAGGAGAGATGCCTTGAAACCAAAGCAATAGATCCGTTAGGTTCCTAGGAGCCTGTTCGTTCCTTTTTACCTCTGGGGACATCAGTCTATGGGACTGAATGCCGGTAGGTGCTCAGATGGGCTCAGATTGCCCCTGTTTGTCCTGGGAAGCCACAATATTGGGATGGCCTCAGGGACTTTGGAGGTTTCTCCTATTAATAGGGTTGTGGCCATTGGAATGGGCACACACAATTCCCTTGGTGAGGGCAAGCACAGTCGACAGGTTTGGCTCCAGGGGCCTGAGCCTGTAGGGTGTGTAGGCCACGGCTGTTTGGACAGTTGTCTGAAAACACAAACTCGGGTTGTGTTTCGGCTCATAGGTATGTCAGGACTGATCTACAGACCATGAGGAGAACTCTTCGGGATATGAAAAAAAGGGGGCGAGTGTGAGGCTCTTGCTCAAGTTTCTGTCTCTGGATATCGTGTCACTCATGGTCGTGAAATTCCGGGTGACTTCATGGGAAATGGACGACTCTTACTCTCTGGGTGTTTGGCCCCGTCCAAAGAGTTTGGGGTCATTCTGTGGGATAGAAGATGTCCGTTGTTCTGTTCTTATTGATTTGTTTTGTTTTGTTTTTCAACCTCAGGTGTCCCAGCAAATGAGGGATTCCAGAGTAGAGCCCTGGGGGAGGGGCGAATGGACAACCAGAAATCTGGTTAAGATTGGGTCCTAGGGACATGTGAGGCCCATTATGACATCTAATGTTCCAGCCACTGAGAGGACGTACTAGAGGACAGGACTCACGCTAGGGTCAAAATGCGTGTTTATGCCCTCGTCGCACTCAAGAATGGGCGGGGCCTCATGGTGAATGCTGGTTTCTCCTACACTGAACGTTGGACAACATGCCAACCACAAGGTTTCTTGCCATGGGTAAGGAAGATTTCTGATTTCTGCATCACAGTCACCCCTGGGCAGTGATTGGAGATAAGGTCTAGGTTCTGAAAAGCCTGAAAACTGAGGTAGGGAAGAGATGATGACCTAAGGCCATGGCGGGTCTGATGTGCTCAGTGTGCGGTCAGCTGTCTGGGTGTTGGTTACGAGGTCCGGGCTCAGGTTGTCAGACAGTGCATTAGTGCCCAGGTTAGACTATATATTTTGGGTGCATTCGAGTGCCGTGTAGGTTCTTATCTGAAGAACTCTTCAGGATATGAAGAATGAGCGAGTCTGAGGCGCGTGCTCAGGCTTTTGTCTCTGGATTTTGTATCAGCGATGACCGTGGAATGTGGGGAGGCCTCATGGGCCATGGACGAATCTTGCTCTCTGTGAATTTTGCCCGATCCCAATTGTTTTTCGTCAATCTGTGGGATGGGAGGACTCCTTTCAGGTTTGTTACCTCAGGTGTCCCACCATATGAGGAATTCCAAAGCAGAGCCCTGGGGAAGAGTGAAGGGACAACCCGAACTATGGTTAAAAATTGGGGCCTAGGGGCATGGCAAGCCCAATATGCTGTCTCTCCATCCAGCCACTGAGAGGCCTTACCTGAGGACTGGGCTCAGGCTGAGGGTCACAATGTGTGTTTGTGACCAATGTGGCCCGCAAGCATGGGCGGGGCCTCATGGGCCACACTGGTTTCAAGTACACTGAACCTTGGACAACATGCCAACCACAAGGTTTCTTGCCATGGGGAAAGAGTTCTGAATTCTATATCATTTTCAAACCCTGGCCGTGATTGGAGATAAGGTCTAGGTTCTGAAGCCTGAAAACCGAGGTTGAGAAGAGATGACGACCTGAGGCCATGGCGGGTCCAATGTGCTCAGTGTGAGGCCAGCTGTCTGGTTGGGGCCGGGAGTTCCAGGCTCAGGCTGTCGCAGAAAGGGCATTAGTGCCCAGGTCAGCCTATATATTTGGGGTACAGCCGAATGGCGTGCAGGTTGATCCTCAATTGGGGTTTCTGGGTAGCCGCAGAGGGCAATGTTTTTCTTCTGGAGGGCAGGCAGAGTGCTGCATTGTAGTTCTGGATTGCCAAACTGGAGGGCTTGTGGGCCAGTAGTCTGAGGACGGATGTCTGAGAACCCAAGCTAGGCCTACGTTTCTGGGTGAGGATATGGCAGGCACAATCTACAGACCTGAATCGAGATCTCGTGCATCTGAAGTCAGTGCGAGGATCAACGATCGCTCAGGTCTGACATTCTGTCCCTGATGGCCCCTTCTTGAAGGGGGGGGGGTGGATCACGAGGCCATGGGTGTTTTTCCCACGATGGGAGTTGTGAGAAGCTCCCAACTGCAAAGATTCTTCTGCAGGACAATTGAGACCTGTTGGTTGGATCCAGGACAACGATTCCGAGCAGGGTTCTAAGGATGGATGGCTGGATAGCCCACCTCGCATTCCAATTGTCTGCAAGCAACAAGACAGGTTAGATCTGCTGGATCTGGGGGAGCAACCGAGGAGGCTGAGTTGAAATGGACTCTCCCGTGCATGTGTCCTAATATGATTTTGTGTCTATGGAGACCTTGGAATGAAGCGGTGGCACTGGGGCCCTGAAGGGTTCTCCTAAAGAGAGGCTTTCACACACACCTCCATCGTGCAAGTTTCCCATGTATAGATGAGATTTGTTCTGATGTGTGAGTCAAGAAACAGCCATATGCTGTTATTGTAAACCAAGCTTCTGAGGAGAGATGCCTTGAAACCAAAGCAATAGATCCGTTAGGTTCCTAGGAGCCTGTTCGTTCCTTTTTACCTCTGGGGACATCAGTCTATGGGACTGAATGCCGGTAGGTGCTCAGATGGGCTCAGATTGCCCCTGTTTGTCCTGGGAAGCCACAATATTGGGATGGCCTCAGGGACTTTGGAGGTTTATCCTATTAATAGGGTTGTGGCCATTGGAATGGGCACACACAATTCCCTTGGTGAGGGCAAGCACAGTCGACAGGTTTGGCTCCAGGGGCCTGAGCCTGTAGGGTGTGTAGGCCACGGCTGTTTGGACAGTTGTCTGAAAACACAAACTCGGGTTATGTTTCGGCTCATAGGTATGTCAGGACTGATCTACAGACCATGAGGAGAACTCTTCGGGATATGAAAAAAGGGCGAGTGTGAGGCTCTTGCTCAAGTTTCTGTCTCTGGATATCGTGTCACTCATGGTCGTGAAATTTCCGGGTGACTTCATGGGAAATGGACGACTCTTACTCTCTGGGTGTTTGGCCCCGTCCAAAGAGTTTGGGGTCATTCTGTGGGATAGAAGATGTCCGTTGTTCTGTTCTTATTGATTTGTTTTGTTTTGTTTTTCAACCTCAGGTGTCCCAGCAAATGAGGGATTCCAGAGTAGAGCCCTGGGGAGGGGCGAATGGACAACCAGAAATCTGGTTAAGATTGGGTCCTAGGGACATGTGAGGCCCATTATGACATCTAATGCTCCAGCCACTGAGAGGACGTACTAGAGGACAGGACTCACGCTAGGGTCAAAATGCGTGTTTATGCCCTCGTCGCACTCAAGAATGGGCGGGGGGCATGGTGAATGCTGGTTTCTCCTACACTGAACGTTGGACAACATGCCAACCACAAGGTTTCTTGCCATGGGTAAGGAAGATTTCTGATTTCTGCATCACAGTCACCCCTGGGCAGTGATTGGAGATAAGGTCTAGGTTCTGAAGCCTGAAAACTGAGGTAGGGAAGAGATGATGACCTAAGGCCATGGCGGGTCTGATGTGCTCAGTGTGCGGTCAGCTGTCTGGGTGTTGGTTACGAGGTCCGGGCTCAGGTTGTCAGACAGTGCATTAGTGCCCAGGTTAGACTATATATTTTGGGTGCATTCGAGTGCCGTGTAGGTTCTTATCTGAAGAACTCTTCAGGATATGAAGAATGAGCGAGTCTGAGGCGCGTGCTCAGGCTTTTGTCCCTGGATTGTGTATCAAGGATGGCCGTGGAATGTTGGGGAGGCCTCATGGGCCATGGACGAATCTTGCTCTCTGTGGACTTGGCCCGATCCCAGTTGTTTTTCCTCAATCTTGGGATGGGAGGACTCCTTTCAGGTTTGTTACATCAGGTGTCCCACCTAAAGAGGAATTCCAAAGCAGAGCCCTGGGGAAGAGTGAAGGGACAACCCGAACTATGGTTAAAAATTAGGGCCTAGGGGCATGGCAAGCCCAATATGCTGTCTCTCCATCCAGCCACTGAGAGGCCTTACCTGAGGACTGGGCTCAGGCTGAGGGTCACAATGTGTGTTTGTGACCAATGTGGCCCGCAAGCATGGGCGGGGCCTCATGGGCCACACTGGTTTCAAGTACACTGAAACTTGGACAACATGCCAACCACAAGGTTTCTTGCCATGGCGAAAGAGTTCTGATTACTGCATCATTTTCAATCCCGGGACTTGATTGGAGATGAGGTCTAGGTTCTGAAGCCTGAAAACCGAGATTGAGAAGAGATGACGACCTAAGGCCATGGCGTGTCCGATGTGCTCAGTGTGCCGCCTGCTGTCTGGGTGGGGCCAGGAGGTCCAAGATCAGGCCTTGTCAGAAAGGGCATTAGTGCCCAGGTCAGCCTATATATTTGGGGTACAGCCGAACGGCCTGCATGTTGATCCTCATTTGGGTTCATGGGTAGCCCCAGAGGGCAATGTTATCCTTCTGGAGGCAGGCAGAGTGCTGCATTGTAGTTCTCGATTGCCAAACTGTAGGGTTTGTGGTTGAGTAGTCTGAGGACGGAAGTCTTAGAACCCAAGCCAGGCCCAGGTTTCTGGGTGAGGATATGGTAGGGACAATCTACAGACCTGAATCTAGGTCTCATTCTTCTGAAGTCAGGGCGAGAATCAGACGATCGCTCAGGTTGGACATTCAGTCCCTGATGGCCCCTTCTTGAAGGGGGGGGTGGATCGAGAGGCCTTGGGGGTTTTCCCACGATGGGAGTTGTGAGAAGCTCCCAACTGCAAATATCTTCTGCAGGACAATTGAGACCTGTTGGTTGGCTCCAGGACAACAATTCTGAGCAGGGTTCTAAGTATGGATGGCTGGGTAGCCCACCTCGCCTTCCAATTGTCTCCAAGCAAAAAGACAGTTTAGATCTGCTGGAAATGGGGGAGCAACTGAGGAGGCTGAGTTGAAATGGACTCTACCGTGGAATTTTCCTAATATGATTTTGTGTCTAAGGTGACCTTGGAATGTAGTGGTGGCACTGGGGCCCTGAAGGGTTCTCCTAAAGAGAGGCTTTCACACAGATCCATCGTGCAAATTTTCCATGTATAGATGAGATTTGTTCTGATGGGTGAGGCAAGAAAGAGCCATATGCTGTTACTGAAATCCAGGCCTCTGATGAGAATGCCTGGAAACCCAAGCAATGGATCCAATACGTGTCTAGGGGCCTGTTCGTTCCTTTTTACCTCTGGGGACATCAGTCTACGGTTCTGAAGCCGGTATGTGCTCAGATGGGCCCAGATTGCCCCTGATTGTCCTGGGAAGCCACAAATGTTGGGCTGGCCTAAGGGATTTTGGAGGTTTATCCTATTAATAGGGTTGTGGCCATTGGAATGGGCACATACAATTCCCTTGGAGAGGTCAAGCACAGTCGTCAGGTTTGGTTCCAGGGGCCTGAGCCTGTAGGGTGTGTAGGCCAGGGCTGTTTGGACAGTTGTCTGAAAACATAAATTTGGCTTATGTTTCGGGTCGTAGGTAGAGCAGGACTGACCTACAGAACATAAGGAGAACTTTTCGGGATATGAAAAAAGGGCGAGTGTGAGGCTCTAGATCAAGTTTTTGTCTCTTGATAACGTGTCACTCATGGTCCTGAAATTTCCGGGTGACTTCATGGGAAAAGGACGAGTCTTACTCTCTGGGGGTTTGGCCCCGTCCAAAGAGTTTGGGGTCACTCTGTGAGATGGAAGAAGTCCGTTGTTCTTTTGTTGTTGGTTTGTTTTGTTCTGTTTTTCAACCTCAGGTTCCCACTAAATGAGGGATTCCAGAGTAGAGCCCCGAGGAGTTGTGACTGGACAAGCAGAAATCTGGTTAAAAATTGGGGCCTAGGGACATGTCAAGCCCATTATGACATTTAATGGTCCAGCCACTGAGAGGACGTACTAGAGGACAGGACTCACGCTGAGGGTGACAATGCGTGTTTATGCCCCCGTCGCACTCAAGAATGGGCGGGGCCTCAGGGTGAATGCTGGTTTCTCCTACAACGAAGTTGGACAACATAACAACCACAAGGTTTCTTGCCATGGGTAAGGAAGAGTTCTGATTTCTGCATCACAGTCACACCTGGACATGATTGGAGATAAGGTCTAGGTTCTGAAGCCTGAAAACTGAGGTAGGTAAGAGATGATGACCTAAGGCCATGGCGGGTCTGATGTGCTCAGTGTGCGGTCTGCTGTCTGGGTGTTGCTCAGGAGGTCCCGGCTCAGGTTGTGTCAGACAGTGCATTACTGCCCAGGTTAGACTATATAATTTGGGTACATTCGAGTGCCGTGTAGGTTTATTCTCATTTAATGCGCCCGTGTAGCTCATTAGGCAATCTATTTTTTCTAGAGGGTAGGCAGAGTGCTGCTATGATTGTCTGAAATTGCCAAACGTGTAGGCTTCTGGGCCAGGAGTGTGAGGATGTATGTCTGAGAACACAAGCTAGACTTGGGTTTTTGGGCGAGGGTACGGCATGTACCCCCTGAAGATCTGAAGCAATATCTTATGCTTCTGAAGTTAGAGCGAGGATCAGACGTTGGCTCAGCTTGGATTTTCTTATTTTTTTTTAATTTTTTTTTAATTTTATTTATTTATTTGACAGAGAGAAATCACAAGTAGATGGAGAGGCAGGCAGAGAGAGAGAGAAGCAGGCTCCCTGCTGAGCAGAGAGCCTGATGCGGTACTCCATCCCAGGACACTGAGATCATGACCTGAGCTGAAAGCAGCGGCTTAACCCACTGAGCCACCCAGGCGCCCCAGCTTGGATTTTCTGTTCATGACGGCCCCTTCATGAAGGGAGCGGATTCTCGAGAGCGCGGAGTTTTTCCCACGATGGGAGTGGTGGGATGCTCCCTACAAGGATTCTTTCTGCGGGACAATTGAGACCTGTTGGACAGCTCCAGGGCATCCCATATGGATGAGTCCAGACCAACGTTCGAGGATGGATGCCTGGGGAGCCCGCCTCGCATTCCAATTGTCTCCTAGCGACAAGACAGTTTAGATCTGATGGCTCTGCGGGAGCAACCAGGGTGGCTGAGTTGAAATGGACTTTCCTGAGGATGGGTCTAATGTGTGTTTGTGTCCATGAGGGCCTTGGAATGGGGCGGTGGCACCGGGACCCTGTAGTATTCTCCTCAGCTTTTGACATAGCTCCCATGCACAAGTTTCCTTGTGGAGACGAGTTTGGTTCTGATGGGTGCCTCAGGAAAACCCCAATGCTGGTATTGTAAACCAGGGTTTTGAGGAGACATGCCTTTATACCAAAGCAATGGATCCGATTTTGGCCTAGGGTCCTGTCTGGTTCAATCTTCTTCTCTGGAGACATCCATCTAGGGTATGAGTGGAGGTAGATGCTCAGCTGGTGTCAGACTGACCTTTTTTGTCCCGCGGGACCTATACTATTGGGATAGCCTCAGGGACTTTGGAGGGTTCTCCTAATTTGTACGATTTTGGACAATGGAATGGGCAGAATTCCCATGGATTGGGTAGGCACAGTCCTAATGTGTGGCTCCAGGGTCCCCAGCCTGGATGGTGTGTGGCCCAGGACTTTGAGGACAGAAGTCTGAAAACAAAACTCAGCTTATGTTTGGGGACGTAGGCATGGCAGGCCCGATCTACAAACCATGAGAAGACATCTTCAGGATTTGAAGATAGTAGGAGTCTGAGGCGCTTGCTCAGGCTTTTGTCTCTGGATTTTGTTTCAGAGATGGCCGTGGAATGTCGAGGAGGCCTCATGGGCCATGGACGAATCTTGCTCTCTGTGGATTTGGCCCGATCCCAATTGTTTTTCGTCAATCTGTTGGATGGAGGACTCCTTTCAGGGTTGTTACCTCAGGTGTCCCACCAAAAGAGGAATTCCAAAGCAGAGCCCTGGGGAAGAAAGAAGGATCAAACCGAACTATGGTTAAAAATTGGGGCCTATGTGCATGGCAAGCCCAATATGCTGTCTCTTCATCCAGCCATTGAGAGGCCTTACCTGAGGACTGGGCTAAGGCTGTGGGTCACAATGTGAGTTTGCCACCTATGTGGCCCGTGAGCAATGGCGGGGCCTCATCGGACAAACAGGTTTCCACTACCCTGAACATTGGACAACAAGCCAACCACAAGGTTCTTGCCATTGGGCAGGAGTTCTGATTTCTGCATCATTTTCAAACCTGGGCAGTGATTGGAGATAAGGTCTAGGACCTGAATCCTGAAAACCGAGGTTGGGAAGAGATAACAACCTAAGGCAATGGCTGGTCCTATGTGCTCAGTGAGCGGCAAGCTGTCTGGGTGGGGCCAGGAGGCCCAGGCTCAGGTTCTGTCAGAAAGGGCATTATTGCCCAGGTCAGCCTATATATTTTGGGTACAGCCAATTGGCGTGCAGGTTGATCTTCATTTGGGGTTTCTGGGTAGCCCCAGAGGGCAATGTTTTTCTTCTGGAGGGCAAGCAGAGTGCTGCATTGTAATTCTGGATTGCCAAACTGGAGGGCTTGTGGGCCATTAGTCTGAGGACGGAAGTCTGAGGACACTAGCTAGGCTTAGGTTTCTGGGTGAGGACATGGCAGGCACAATATACAGATCTGAATCGAGATCTCGTGCATTTGAAGTCAGGGTGAGGGTCAGACTATTTCTCAGGATAGACCTTATGTCCCTGATGGCCCCTTCATGAAGGGGGGGTTATCACGAGGCCATGGGAGTTTCTCACGATGGGAGTTGTGAGAAGCTCCCTACTGCAAAGATTCTTCTGCAGGAAAATTGAGACCTGTTGGTTGGCTCCAGGCCAATGATTCTGAGCAGGGTTCTAAGGATGGATGTCAGGGTAGCCCACCTCGCAATCCAATTGTCTCCTAGCAACAAGACAAGTTAGATCTGCTGGATCTCGCAGAGCAACCGAATATGCTGAGGTGAATTGGATTCTCCCGTGCATGTGTCCTAATATGATTTTGTGTCTATGGAGACCTTGGAATGAAGCGGTGGCACTGGGGCCATGAAGGGTTCTCCTAAAAAGAGGCTTTGACACACCTCCCACGTGCAAGTTTCCCATGTGTAGATTAATTTTTGTTCTGACGGGTGAGTCAAGAAACAGCCATATGCTGGTACTGAAATCCAGGCCTCTGAGGAAGATGCCTGGAAACCAAAGCAATGGATCCGATTAGGGCCTAGGGGCCTGTTCATTCCTTTTTTACCTCTGGGGATATCAGTCTACGAGTCTGAGTGCAGGTAGGTTCTCAGATGGGCTCAGATTGCTCCTGTTTGTCCTGGGAAGCCACCACTATTGGGATGGCCTCAGGGACTTTGGAGGTTTATTCTATTAGTAGGGTTGTGGCCATTGGAATGGGCCCACAGAATTCCCTTGGAGAGGGCAAGTAGAGTCCTCAGGTTGGCTCCACGGGCCTGAGCCTGTAGGGTGTGTAGGCCTGGGCTGTATGGACAGTTGTCTGAAAACACAAACACGGATTATGTTTCGGGTCATAGGTATGGCAGGACTGATCTACAGACCATGAGGAGAACACTTCGGGATATGAAAAATGGGCGAGTGTGAGGCTCTTGCTCAAGTTTTTATCTCTGGATATCGTGCCATTCATGGTCGTGAAATATCCGGGAGACTTCATGGGAAAAGGACGAGTCGTACTCTTTGGGGGTTTGGCCCCGTCCAAAGAGTTTGGGGTCATTCTGTGGGATGGAAGAAGTCCGTTTTTTTTTTTTGTTGTTGTTGTTGTTGTTGTTTTGTTTTGTTTTTCAAACTCCACCAAATGAGGGATTCCAGAGTAGAACCCTGGGGAGGGGCGATTGGACAATCAGAAATCTGGTTTAAATTTGGGGCCTAGGGACATGTCAAGCCATTATGGCTTCTAATGGTCTAGCCACTGAGAGGACGTACTAGAGGACAGGACTCACGCTGAGGGTCACAATGCGTGTTTATGCCCTGGTCGCACTCAAGAATGGGCGGGGCCTCAGGGTGAATGCTGGTTTCCCCTACACTGAACGTTGGACAACATGCCAACCATAAGGTTTCTTGCCAAGGGTAAGGAAGAGTTCTGATTTCTGCATCACACTCACCCCTGGGCAGTGATTGGAGATAAGGTCTAGGTTCTGAAGCCTGAAAACTGAGGTAGGGAAGAGATGATGACCTAAGGCGACGGCGGGTCTTATGGGCTCAGGGTGCGGTCAGCTGTCTGGGTGTTGTTCAGGAGTTCCCGGCTCAGGGTGTGTCAGACAGTGCATTACTGCCCAGGTTAGACTATATAATTTGGGTACAGTCGAGTGCCGTGTAGGTTTATTCTCATTTAATGTACCCGGGCAGTTCATTGGGCAATATTTTGTTTCTCGAGGGCAGGCAGAGTGCTGCAATGATGGTCAGGAATTGGCAAACTTGTGGGCTTCGGGGCCAGGAGTGTGAGGACGGAAGTCTGAGAACACAAGCTAGACTTGGGATTCAGGGCGAGGGCACGGCATGTACCTCCTGAAGATCTGAAGCAATATCTCATGCATCTGAAGTCAGAGCGAGGATCAGACGTTGGCTCAGCTTGGATTTTCTGTTCATGACGGCCCCTTCATGAAGGGAGCGGATTCTCGAGAGCGCGGAGTTTTTCCCACGATGGGAGTGGTGGGATGCTCCCTACAAGGATTCTTTCTGCGGGACAATTGAGACCTGTTGGACAGCTCCAGGGCATCCCATATGGATGAGTCCAGACCAACGTTCGAGGATGGATGCCTGGGGAGCCCGCCTCGCATTCCAATTGTCTCCTAGCGACAAGACAGTTTAGATCTGATGGCTCTGCGGGAGCAACCGGGGTGGCTGAGTTGAAATGGACTTTCCTGAGGATGGGTCTAATGTGTGTTTGTGTCCATGAGGGCCTTGGAATGGGGCGGTGGCACCGGGACCCTGAAGTATTTTCCTAAGCTTTTGACATAGCTCCCATGCACAAGTTTCCTTGTGGAGACGAGTTTGGTTCTGATGGGTGCCTCAGGAAAACCCCAATGCTTGTATTGGAATCCAGGGTTTTGAGGAGACATGTTTTTAAACCAAAGCAATGGATCCGATTTTGGCCTAGGGTCCTGTCTGGTTCAATCTTCTTCTCTGGGGACATCCATCTAGGGTATGAGTGGAAGTAGATGCTCAGCTGGTGTCAGACTGACCTTTTTTGTCTCGCGCGAACTATACTAATTGGATGGCCTCAGAGACTTTGGAGGGTTCTCCTAATTTGTACGATTTTGGACAATGGAATGGGCAGAATTCCCATGGATTGGGTAGGCACAGTCCTAATGTGTGGCTCCAGGGTCCCCAGCCTGGATGGTGTGTGGCCCAGGACTTTGAGGACAGAAGTCTGAAAACAAAACTCAGCTTATGTTTGGGGACGTAGGTATGGCAGGCCCGATCTACAAACCATGAGAAGACATCTTCAGGATTTGAAGATAGTAGGAGTCTGAGGCGCTTGCTCAGGCTTTTGTCTCTGGATTTTGTTTCAGAGATGGCCGTGGAATGTCGAGGAGGCCTCATGGGCCATGGACGAATCTTGCTCTCTGTGGATTTGGCCCGATCCCAATTGTTTTTCGTCAATCTGTTGGATGGAGGACTCCTTTCAGGGTTGTTACCTCAGGTGTCCCACCAAAAGAGGAATTCCAAAGCAGAGCCCTGGGGAAGAAAGAAGGATCAAACCCGAAACTATGGTTAAAAATTGGGGCCTATGTGCATGGCAAGCCCAATATGCTGTCTCTTCATCCAGCCATTGAGAGGCCTTACCTGAGGACTGGGCTAAGGCTGTGGGTCACAATGTGAGTTTGCCACCTATGTGGCCCGTGAGCAATGGCGGGGCCTCATCGGACAAACAGGGTTTCCACTACCCTGAACATTGGACAACAAGCCAACCACAAGGTTCTTGCCATTGGGCAGGAGTTCTGATTTCTGCATCATTTTCAAACCTGGGCAGTGATTGGAGATAAGGTCTAGGACCTGAATCCTGAAAACCGAGGTTGGGAAGAGATAACAACCTAAGGCAATGGCTGGTCCTATGTGCTCAGTGAGCGGCAAGCTGTCTGGGTGGGGCCAGGAGGTCCAGGCTCAGGTTCTGTCAGAAAGGGCATTATTGCCCAGGTCAGCCTATATATTTTGGGTACAGCCAATTGGCGTGCAGGTTGATCTTCATTTGGGGTTTCTGGGTAGCCCCAGAGGGCAATGTTTTTCTTCTGGAGGGCAAGCAGAGTGCTGCATTGTAATTCTGGATTGCCAAACTGGAGGGCTTGTGGGCCATTAGTCTGAGGACGGAAGTCTGAGGACACTAGCTAGGCTTAGGTTTCTGGGTGAGGACATGGCAGGCACAATATACAGATCTGAATCGAGATCTCGTGCATTTGAAGTCAGGGTGAGGGTCAGACTATTTCTCAGGATAGACCTTATGTCCCTGATGGCCCCTTCATGAAGGGGGGGTTATCACGAGGCCATGGGAGTTTCTCACGATGGGAGTTGTGAGAAGCTCCCTACTGCAAAGATTCTTCTGCAGGAAAATTGAGACCTGTTGGTTGGCTCCAGGCCAATGATTCTGAGCAGGGTTCTAAGGATGGATGGCAGGGTAGCCCACCTCGCAATCCAATTGTCTCCTAGCAACAAGACAAGTTAGATCTGCTGGATCTCGCAGAGCAACCGAATATGCTGAGTTGAATTGGATTCTCCCGTGCATGTGTCCTAATATGATTTTGTGTCTATGGAGACCTTGGAATGAAGCGGTGGCACTGGGGCCATGAAGGGTTCTCCTAAAAAGAGGCTTTGACACACCTCCCACGTGCAAGTTTCCCATGTGTAGATTAATTTTTGTTCTGACGGGTGAGTCAAGAAACAGCCATATGCTGGTACTGAAATCCAGGCCTCTGAGGAAGATGCCTGGAAACCAAAGCAATGGATCCGATTAGGGCCTAGGGGCCTGTTCATTCCTTTTTACCTCTGGGGATATCAGTCTACGAGTCTGAGTGCAGGTAGGTTCTCAGATGGGCTCAGATTGCTCCTGTTTGTCCTGGGAAGCCACCACTATTGGGATGGCCTCAGGGACTTTGGAGGTTTATTCTATTAGTAGGGTTGTGGCCATTGGAATGGGCCCACAGAATTCCCTTGGAGAGGGCAAGTAGAGTCCTCAGGTTGGCTCCACGGGCCTGAGCCTGTAGGGTGTGTAGGCCTGGGCTGTATGGACAGTTGTCTGAAAACACAAACACGGATTATGTTTCGGGTCATAGGTATGGCAGGACTGATCTACAGACCATGAGGAGAACACTTCGGGATATGAAAAATGGGCGAGTGTGAGGCTCTTGCTCAAGTTTTTATCTCTCTGGATATCGTGCCATTCATGGTCGTGAAATATCCGGGTGACTTCATGGGAAAAGGACGAGTCGTACTCTTTGGGGGTTTGGCCCCGTCCAAAGAGTTTGGGGTCATTCTGTGGGATGGAAGAAGTCCGTTTTTTTTTTTGTTGTTGTTGTTGTTGTTGTTTTTTTTTTTTTCAAACTCCACCAAATGAGGGATTCCAGAGTAGAACCCTGGGGAGGGGCGATTGGACAACCAGAAATCTGGTTTAAATTTGGGGCCTAGGGACATGTCAAGCCATTATGGCATCTAATGGTCTAGCCACTGAGAGGACGTACTAGAGGACAGGACTCACGCTGAGGGTCACAATGCGTGTTTATGCCCTGGTCGCACTCAAGAATGGGCGGGGCCTCAGGGTGAATGCTGGTTTCCCCTACACTGAACGTTGGACAACATGCCAACCATAAGGTTTCTTGCCATGGGTAAGGAAGAGTTCTGATTTCTGCATCACACTCACCCCTGGGCAGTGATTGGAGATAGATAAGGTCTAGGTTCTGAAGCCTGAAAACTGAGGTAGGGAAGAGATGATGACCTAAGGCGACGGCGGGTCTTATGGGCTCAGGGTGCGGTCAGCTGTCTGGGTGTTGTTCAGGAGTTCCCGGCTCAGGGTGTGTCAGACAGTGCATTACTGCCCAGGTTAGACTATATAATTTGGGTACAGTCGAGTGCCGTGTAGGTTTATTCTCATTTAATGTACCCGGGCAGTTCATTGGGCAATATTTTGTTTCTCGAGGGCAGGCAGAGTGCTGCAATGATGGTCAGGAATTGGCAAACTTGTGGGCTTCGGGGCCAGGAGTGTGAGGACGGAAGTCTGAGAACACAAGCTAGACTTGGGATTCAGGGCGAGGGCACGGCATGTACCCCCTGAAGATCTGAAGCAATATCTCATGCATCTGAAGTCAGAGCGAGGATCAGACGTTGGCTCAGCTTGGATTTTCTGTTCATGACGGCCCCTTCATGAAGGGAGCCGAATCTCGAGGCCGTGGAGGTTTTCCCACGTTTGGAGTGGTGGGATGCCCCCTCCAAGGATTCCTTCTGCGGGACAATTGAGACCTGTTGGACAGCTCCAGGACATCCCATATGGATGAGTCCAGACCAACGTTCGAGGATGGATGCCTGGGAAGCCCGCCTCGCATTCCAATTGTCTCCTAGCGACAAGGCAGTTTAGATCTGATGGCTCTGCGGGAGCAACCGGGGTGGCTGAGTTGAAATGGACTTTCCTGAGGATGGGTCTAATGTGTGTTTGTGTCCATGAGGGCCTTGGAATGGGGCGGTGGCACCGGGACCCTGAAGTATTTTCCTAAGCTTTTGACATAGCTCCCATGCACAAGTTTCCTTGTGGAGACGAGTTTGGTTCTGATGGGTGCCTCAGGAAAACCCCAATGCTTGTATTGGAATCCAGGGTTTTGAGGAGACATGCCTTTAAACCAAAGCAATGGATCCGATTTTGGCCTAGGGTCCTGTCTGGTTCAATCTTCTTCTCTGGGGACATCCATCTAGGGTATGAGTGGAGGTAGATGCTCAGCTGGTGTCAGACTGACCTTTTTTGTCCCGGGCGACCTATACTATTGGGAAGGCCTCAGGGACTTTGGAGGGTTCTCCTAATTTGTACGATTTTGGACAATGGAATGGGCAGAATTCCCATGGATTGGGTAGGCACAGTCCTAATGTGTGGCTCCAGGGTCCCCAGCCTGGATGGTGTGTGGCCCAGGACTTTGAGGACAGAAGTCTGAAAACAAAACTCAGCTTATGTTTGGGGACGTAGGTATGGCAGGCCCGATCTACAAACCATGAGAAGACATCTTCAGGATATGAAGATAGTAGGAGTCTGAGGCGCTTGCTCAGGCTTTTGTCTCTGGATTTTGTTTCAGAGATGGCCGTGGAATGTCGAGGAGGCCTCATGGGCCATGGACGAATCTTGCTCTCTGTGGATTTGGCCCGATCCCAATTGTTTTTCGTCAATCTGTTGGATGGAGGACTCCTTTCAGGGTTGTTACCTCAGGTGTCCCACCAAAAGAGGAATTCCAAAGCAGAGCCCTGGGGAAGAAAGAAGGATCAACCCGAACTATGGTTAAAAATTGGGGCCTATGTGCATGGCAAGCCCAATATGCTGTCTCTTCATCCAGCCATTGAGAGGCCTTACCTGAGGACTGGGCTAAGGCTGTGGGTCACAATGTGAGTTTGCCACCTATGTGGCCCGTGAGCAATGGCGGGGCCTCATCGGACAAACAGGTTTCCACTACCCTGAACATTGGACAACAAGCCAACCACAAGGTTCTTGCCATTGGGCAGGAGTTCTGATTTCTGCATCATTTTCAAACCTGGGCAGTGATTGGAGATAAGGTCTAGGACCTGAATCCTGAAAACCGAGGTTGGGAAGAGATAACAACCTAAGGCAATGGCTGGTCCTATGTGCTCAGTGAGCGGCAAGCTGTCTGGGTGGGGCCAGGAGGTCCAGGCTCAGGTTCTGTCAGAAAGGGCATTATTGCCCAGGTCAGCCTATATATTTTGGGTACAGCCAATTGGCGTGCAGGTTGATCTTCATTTGGGGTTTCTGGGTAGCCCCAGAGGGCAATGTTTTTCTTCTGGAGGGCAAGCAGAGTGCTGCATTGTAATTCTGGATTGCCAAACTGGAGGGCTTGTGGGCCATTAGTCTGAGGACGGAAGTCTGAGGACACTAGCTAGGCTTAGGTTTCTGGGTGAGGACATGGCAGGCACAATATACAGATCTGAATCGAGATCTCGTGCATTTGAAGTCAGGGTGAGGGTCAGACTATTTCTCAGGATAGACCTTATGTCCCTGATGGCCCCTTCATGAAGGGGGGGTTATCACGAGGCCATGGGAGTTTCTCACGATGGGAGTTGTGAGAAGCTCCCTACTGCAAAGATTCTTCTGCAGGAAAATTGAGACCTGTTGGTTGGCTCCAGGCCAATGATTCTGAGCAGGGTTCTAAGGATGGATGGCAGGGTAGCCCACCTCGCAATCCAATTGTCTCCTAGCAACAAGACAAGTTAGATCTGCTGGATCTCGCAGAGCAACCGAATATGCTGAGTTGAATTGGATTCTCCCGTGCATGTGTCCTAATATGATTTTGTGTCTATGGAGACCTTGGAATGAAGCGGTGGCACTGGGGCCATGAAGGGTTCTCCTAAAAAGAGGCTTTGACACACCTCCCACGTGCAAGTTTCCCATGTGTAGATTAATTTTTGTTCTGACGGGTGAGTCAAGAAACAGCCATATGCTGGTACTGAAATCCAGGCCTCTGAGGAAGATGCCTGGAAACCAAAGCAATGGATCCGATTAGGGCCTAGGGGCCTGTTCATTCCTTTTTACCTCTGGGGATATCAGTCTACGAGTCTGAGTGCAGGTAGGTTCTCAGATGGGCTCAGATTGCTCCTGTTTGTCCTGGGAAGCCACCACTATTGGGATGGCCTCAGGGACTTTGGAGGTTTATTCTATTAGTAGGGTTGTGGCCATTGGAATGGGCCCACAGAATTCCCTTGGAGAGGGCAAGTAGAGTCCTCAGGTTGGCTCCACGGGCCTGAGCCTGTAGGGTGTGTAGGCCTGGGCTGTATGGACAGTTGTCTGAAAACACAAACACGGATTATGTTTCGGGTCATAGGTATGGCAGGACTGATCTACAGACCATGAGGAGAACACTTCGGGATATGAAAAATGGGCGAGTGTGAGGCTCTTGCTCAAGTTTTTATCTCTGGATATCGTGCCATTCATGGTCGTGAAATATCCGGGTGACTTCATGGGAAAAGGACGAGTCGTACTCTTTGGGGGTTTGGCCCCGTCCAAAGAGTTTGGGGGTCATTCTGTGGGATGGAAGAAGTCCGTTTTTTTTTTTTTTGTTGTTGTTGTTGTTGTTTTTTTGTTTTGTTTTTTTTTCAAACTCCACCAAATGAGGGATTCCAGAGTAGAACCCTGGGGAGGGGCGATTGGACAAACCAGAAATCTGGTTTAAATTTGGGGCCTAGGGACATGTCAAGCCATTATGGCTTCTAATGGTCTAGCCACTGAGAGGACGTACTAGAGGACAGGACTCACGCTGAGGGTCACAATGCGTGTTTATGCCCTCGTCGCACTCAAGAATGGGCGGGGCCTCAGGGTGAATGCTGGTTTCCCCTACACTGAACGTTGGACAACATGCCAACCATAAGGTTTCTTGCCAAGGGGTAAGGAAGAGTTCTGATTTCTGCATCACACTCACCCCTGGGCAGTGATTGGAGATAAGGTCTAGGTTCTGAAGCCTGAAAACTGAGGTAGGGAAGAGATGATGACCTAAGGCGACGGCGGGTCTTATGGGCTCAGGGTGCGGTCAGCTGTCTGGGTGTTGCTCAGGAGGTCCCGGCTCAGGGTGTGTCAGACAGTGCATTACTGCCCAGGTTAGAGTATATAATTTGGGTATAGTCGAGTGCCGTGTAGGTTTATTCTCATTTAATGTACCCGGGCAGTTCATTGGGCAATATTTTGTTTCTCGAGGGCAGGCAGAGTGCTGCAATGATGGTCAGGAATTGGCAAACTTGTGGGCTTCGGGGCCAGGAGTGTGAGGACGGAAGTCTGAGAACACAAGCTAGACTTGGGATTCAGGGCGAGGGCACGGCATGTACCTCCTGAAGATCTGAAGCAATATCTCATGCATCTGAAGTCAGAGCGAGGATCAGACGTTGGCTCAGCTTGGATTTTCTGTTCATGACGGCCCCTTCATGAAGGGAGCCGAATCTCGAGGCCGTGGAGGTTTTCCCACGTTTGGAGTGGTGGGATGCCCCCTCCTAGGATTCCTTCTGCGGGACAATTGAGACCTGTTGGACAGCTCCAGGACATCCCATATGGATGAGTCCAGACCAACGTTCGAGGATCGATGCCTGGGAAGCCCGCCTCGCATTCCAATTGTCTCCTAGCGACAAGGCAGTTTAGATCTGATGGCTCTGCGGGAGCAACCGGGGTGGCTGAGTTGAAATGGACTTTCCTGAGGATGGGTCTAATGTGTGTTTGTGTCCATGAGGGCCTTGGAATGGGGCGGTGGCACCGGGACCCTGAAGTATTTTCCTAAGCTTTTGACATAGCTCCCATGCACAAGTTTCCTTGTGGAGCCGAGGTTTGTTCTGATGGGTGCCTCAGGAAAACCCCAATCCTGGTATTGGAATCCAGGGTTTTGAGGAGACATGCCTTTAAACCAAAGCAATGGATCCGATTTTGGCCTAGGGTCCTGTCTGGTTCAATCTTCTTCTCTGGGGACATCCATCTAGGGTATGAGTGGAAGTAGATGCTCAGCTGGTGACAGACTGACCTTTTTTGTCTCGCGCGAACTATACTATTGGGATGGCCTCAGAGACTTTGGAGGGTTCTCCTAATTTGTACGATTTTGGACAATGGAATGGGCAGAATTCCCATGGATTGGGTAGGCACAGTCCTAATGTGTGGCTCCAGGGTCCCCAGCCTGGATGGTGTGTGGCCCAGGACTTTGAGGACAGAAGTCTGAAAACAAAACTCAGCTTATGTTTGGGGACGTAGGTATGGCAGGCCCGATCTACAAACCATGAGAAGACATCTTCAGGATATGAAGATAGTAGGAGTCTGAGGCGCTTGCTCAGGCTTTTGTCTCTGGATTTTGTTTCAGAGATGGCCGTGGAATGTCGAGGAGGCCTCATGGGCCATGGACGAATCTTGCTCTCTGTGGATTGTCCCAATCCCAATTGTTTTTTGTCAATCTGCTGGATGGAGTCCTCCTTTCAGGGTTGTTACCTCAGGTGTCCCACCAAAAGAGGAGTTCCAAAGCAGAGCCCTGGGGAAGAGTGAAGGGACAACCCGAACTATTCTTAAAAATTGGGGCCTATGTGCATGGCAAGCCCAATATGCTGTCTCTCCATGCAGCCACTGAGAGGCCTTACCTGAGGACTGGGCTAAGGCTGAGGGTCACAATGTGTGTTTGCCACCTATGTAGCCCGCGAGCAATGGTGAATCCTCATTGGACACACTGGTATCCACGACACTGAACATTATACAACAAGCCTACCACAAGGTTTCTTGCCATCAGGAAAGAATTTTGATTTCTGCATCATTTTCAAACATGGGCAGTGATTGGAGATAAGGTCTAGGTTCTAAATTCTGAAAACCGAGGCTAGGAAGAGATAAGGACCTAACGCAATTTCTGGTCCGATGTGCTCAGTGAGCGGCCAGCTGTATGGTTGGGGCCAGCAGGTCCAGGCTCAGCCTCTGTCAGAAAGGGCACTATTGCCCTGGTCAGCCTATATATTTTGGGTACAGCCAAGTGGCGTGCAGGTTGTTCTTCATTTGGGGTTCCTGGGTAGCCCCAAAATGCTATGTTTTTCTTCTGTAGGGCAAGCAGAGTGCTGCATTATAATTCTGGATTGCCAAACTGGAGGGCTTGTGGGCCATTAGTCTGAGGATGGAAGACTGAGGACACAAGCTAGGCTTAGGTTTTTGTGTGAGGACATGGCAGGCACAATCTACAGATCTGAACCGAGATCTCGTGCATCTGAAGTCAGGGTGAGGATCAGACGATCGCTCAGGTTGGACCTTATGTCCCTGAGGGCCACTTCATGAAGGGGGAGGGATCACGAGGCCATGTGTGTTTTCTCACGATGGGAGTTGTGAGAAGCTCCCAACTTCAAAGATTCTTCTGCAGGACAATTGAGACCTGTTGGTTGGCTCCAGGCTAAGGATTCCGAGCAGGGTTCTAAGGATGGATGGCTGGGTAGCCCACCTCGCATTCCAATTGTCTCCTAGCAACAAGAAAAGTTAGATCTGCTGGATCTCGCGGAGCAACGGAATACGCTGAGTTGAAATGGACTCTCCTGTGGATGGGTCCTAATGTCTTTTTGTGTCTATGAATACCTTGGAATTACGTGGTGGCACTGGGGCCATCAAGGGTTCTCCTAAAGAGAGGCTTTGACATCACTCTTACGTGCAAGTTTCCCATGTGTAGATGAGATTTGTTCTGGTGGGTGAGTCAAGAAACAGCCATATGCTGGTACTGAAATCCAAGCCTCTGAGGACAGATGCCTGGAAACCAAAGCAATGGATCCGATTAGGGCCTCGGGGCCTGTTCGTTCCTTTTTATCTCTGGGGATATCAGTCTACAAGTCTGAGTTCAGGTAGGTTCTCAGATGGGCTCAGATTGTTCCTGTTTGTCCTGGGAAGCCACCACTATTGGGATGGCCTCAGGGACTTTGGAGGTTTATCCTATTAGTAGCGTTGTGGCCACTGGAATGGGCACACTGAATTCCCTTGGAGAGGACAAGTACAGTCCTCACCTTGGATCCAGGGGCCTAAGCCTGTAGGCTGTGTAGGCCAGGGCTGTTTGGACAGTTGTCTGAAAACACAAACTTGGCTTATGTTTCGGGTCATAGGTATGGCAGGACTGATCTCCAGACCATGAGGAGAACTCTTCGGGATATGAAAAAATGGCGAGTGTGAGGCTTTTGCTCAAGTATTTATCTCTGGATATCATGCCATTCATGGTCATGAAATTTCCGGGTGGCTTCATGGGAAATGGATGAGTCTTACTCCCTGGGGGTTTGGCCCAATCCAAAGAGTTTGGGGTCATTCTGTGGGACGGAACAAGTCCATTTTTTGTTGTTGTTGTTTTATTTTCTTTTGTGTTTCAAACTCAGGGGTCCCACCAATGAGGGATTCCATAGTAGAGCCCTGGGGAGGGGCGATTGAACAACCAGAAATCTGGTTAAAATTGTGTCCTAGGGACAGCTAGACTTGGGTTTCAGGTAGAGGGCACGGCATGTACCCCCTGAAGATCTGAAGCAATATCTCATGCATCTGAAGTCAGAGCGAGGATCAGAGGTTTGCTCAGCTTGGATTTTCTGTTAATGACGGCCCTTCATAAAGGGAGCCGAATCTCGAGGCCATGGAGGTTTTCCCACGTTGGGAGTGCTGGGATGCCCCCTCCAAGGATTCCTTCTGCGGGACAATTGAGACCTGTTAGACAGCTACAGGACATCCCATATGGATGAGTCCAGACCAATGTTCGAGGATGGATGCCTGGGAAGCCCGCATCGCATTCCAATTGTCTCCTAGCGACAATACAGTTTAGATCTGATGGCTCTGCGGGAGCAACCGGTGTGGATGAGTTGAAATGGACTTTCCTGAGGATGGGTCTAATGTGTGTTTGTGTCCATGAGGGCCTTGGAATTGGGCGGTGGCACCGGGAACCTGAAGTATTTTCCTCAGCTTTTGACATAGCTCCCATGCAAGAGTTTCCTTGTGGAGACTAGTTTGGTTCTGATGGGTGCCTCAGGAAAACCCCAATCCTGGTATTGGAACCCAGGGTTTTGAGGAGACATGCCTTTAAACCAAAGCAATGGATCCGATTTTGGCCTAGGGTCCTGTCTGGTTCAATCTTCTTCTCTGTGGACATCCTTCTAGAGTATGAGTGGAGTTAGATGCTCAGCTGTTGTCAGACTGCCCTTTTTTGTCCCGGGCGACCTATACTATTGGGATGGCCTCAGGGAATTTGGAGGGTTCTCCTAATTTGTACGATTTTGGACAATGGAATGGGCAGAATTCCCATGGATTGGGTAGGCACAGTCCTAATGTGTGGCTCCAGGGTCCCAAGCCTGGAGGGTATGTGGCCCAGGACTTTGAGGACAGAAGACTGAAAACACAAACTCAGCTTATGTTTGGGGACGTGGGTACGGCAGGACCGATCTACAAACCATGAGAAGACATCTTCAGGATATGAAGATAGTGCGAGTCTGAGGCGCTTGCTTAGGCTTTTGTCTCTGGATTTTGTATCAGCGATGGCCGTGGAATGTCGAGGAGGCCTCATGGGCCATGGACGAATCTTGCTCTCTGTGGATTTGGCCCGATCCCAATTGTTTTTCGTCAATCTGTTGGATGGAGGACTCCTTTCAGGGTTGTTACATCAGGTGTCCACCAAAAGAGGAATTCCAAAGCAGAGCCCTGGGGAAGTGTGAAGGGACAACACGAACTATGGTTAAAAATTGGGGCCTAGGGGCATGGCAAGCCCAATATGCTGTCTCTTCATCCAGCCACTGAGAGGCCTTAGCTGAGTACTGGGCTTAGGCTTATGGTCACAATGTGTGTTTGCTACCTCTCTCGTCCGCGAGCAATGGCGGGTCCTCAAGGGACACACTGTTTTCCACTACACTGAACGTTGGACAACAAGCCAACCTCAAGTTTTCCTGCCATCGGAAGGAGTTCTGATTTCTGCAACATTTTCAAACCTGGGCAGTGATTGGAGATAAGGTCTAGGTTCTGAAGCCTGAAAACTGTGGTTGGGAAGGGATAACGAGCTAAGGCCATGGGGGTCTGAAGTTCTCACTTTTTAGCCAGCTGTCTGGGTGGGCCCAGGAGGTCCAGGCTCAGGCTGTGTCAGAAAGGGCATTATTGCCCAGGTCAGCCTATATATTTTGGGTATAGCCAAGTGTCCTGCAGGTTGGTCTTCACTTGGGGTTTCTAGGTAGCCCCAGAGGGCAATGTATTTCTTCTGCAGGGCAGGTAGAGTGCTGCATTGTAGTTCTTGATTGCCAAACTGGAGGTCTTGTGAGCCAGTAGTCTGTGGACAGAAGTCTGAGGACACAAGCAAGGCTTAGGTTTCTGGGTGAGGACATGGCAGGCACAATCTACAGACCTGAACCGAGATCTCGTGCATCTGAAGTCAGGGTGAGAATCAGACGATCGCTCAGTTTGGACCTTATGTCCCTGATGGCCCCTTTATGAAGTGGGGGGGATCATGTGGCCATGGGGGTTCTCTCACGATGGGGGTTCTGAGAAGCTCCCAACTGCAAAGATTCTTCTGCAGGACCATTGAGACCTGTTGGTTGGCTCCAAGCCAACGATTTCGAGCAGGGTTTTAAGGATGGATGGGGGTGTAGGCCACCTCACATTCCAATTGTCTCCTGGCAACAAGACAAGTTAGATCTGCTGGATCTCGAGGAGCAACCGAATACGCTGAGTTGAAAAGGACTCTCCTGTGGATGGGTCCTAATGTGTTTTTGTGTCTATGGAGACCTTGTAATGTGGCAGTGGCACACAGGCCCTGAAGGATTCTCCTAACTGGATGTTTTGAGACATCTTCAAAGGATAATTTTCCCATGTGGAGAAGAGATTTGTTCTGATTGCTGCCTCATGAAATCCCCATATGCTAATATTGGAAACCAGGCCTCTGAGGAGAGATACCTGTAACCGAAAGCAATGAATCTGATTCAGGCCTAGGGGCCTGTCTGATTCAATCTTCTTCTCTGGGGACATCCATCTACGCTGAGTAGAGGTAGATGCTCAGCTGGTTTCAGATGACCCTTGTTTGTCCTGGGCGTCCTACACATTGGGATGTCCTTGGGGACTCTGGAGGTTTTTCCTAATTTGTACGATTGTGGACAATGGAATGGGCAGAATTCCCGTGGTATGGACAGGCACAGTCCTGATGTGTGGCTCCAGGGGCACCAGCATGAAGGGTCTGTGGGCCAGGAATGTGGGGACAGAAGTCTGAAAACACAAACTCGGCTTAGGTTTGGGAAGTAGGTATGGCAGGCCCGATCTACAGACCGTGAGGAGAACTCTTTGGGATACGACAAAAGAGCGAGTGTGAGGCGCTTGCTCAGACTTTTGTCTCTGGATTTGTTGTCAACGATGGCTGTGGAATCTCGGGGAGGCCTCATGGGCCATGGACGAGACTTCCTCTCTGTGAATTTGGTCCAATCCCAATTGTTTTGGGTCAATCTGAAGGATGGGAGGTGTCCTTTTAGTTTTGTTACCTCAGGTGTCCCACCAAAAGAGGGATTCCAAAGCAGAGCTCTGGGGAGGGATGAATGGACAACCCGAACAATCCAATTGGGGTGAGGTCGAGAACCGAGCAGGTTGATCCTCATTTGGGGTTTATGGAGATCCCCATAGAGCAACGTTTTTCTTCTGGAG
Organism: Mustela putorius furo; assembly: GCF_011764305.1. Lineage (NCBI taxonomy): Eukaryota > Metazoa > Chordata > Mammalia > Carnivora > Mustelidae > Mustela > Mustela putorius. The sequence continues at coordinate 122,361 of NW_025422165.1, read as the reverse complement.
GGCCAGCATACGGCTGCATTTTGGTTCCAGAATTCCAAGTCTTGAGGACATGTTTGCCAGGAGTGTGAGGAAGGATGTCTGAAAACACAAGGTACCACGAGGTTTGGGCCCACTGTGCAGAGTCTGAATCGAGATCAGATGTATCAGATGTTGCCTCAAGCTGGAGTTTGTGTCCATGACGGCCCCTTCCTGAAGGGGGTGGGTGAGTCATGAGGCCTGGGAGGTATCCCTACGCTGGGAGTAGTGAGCTGCTCTAAACTTCAAAGTTTCCTTCTTCAGGACAGTCGAGTACTATTGGATGGTTCCAGGATGCCCCATACAGAAAGACTCGAGAGCAGGGGCCTAAGCATGGATGCCGAGAAACGCCAACTCACCTTCCCATTGCCTGGTCGAGACAAGGCACGCTCAATCTGCGGGCTCTTGGGTGAGCTACCCAGAAGGCTGAGTTTAAATGGACTTTCCTGAGGATGAGTCGTAATGTGGGTTGGTGGCCATGGAGACCTTGGAATGTGGCAGTAGCTAAGGGACTCTGCAGGATTCTCTAACCCGAAGGGTTTGACACAACTCCAACAAGGAAGTTTTCCATGCGGAGATGAGAGGTGTTCTGTCTGGTGCCTCAGGATAGCCCCATATGCTGGTCTTCGAACCCAGGCCTCTGAGGAGTGATACCTGGACACCAAAGCAAGAGTTCATAATAGGGCCTAGGGGCCTGTCTGGTTCAATCTTCTGTCTCTGCGGATATCAGTCTGTGTGTCTGCATGGAGGTAGTAGTTGCTCAGCTGGTGTCATAATGCCCCTGTTTGTCCAGTGCGGCTTGCGGTAGTGGGATGTCCTTGGGGACCTTGAGGTTTCTACTATTTTGTAGAGTTGTGGCCAATGGAACGGGCAGTTTCTTAGGAGAGAGCAGGCACAGTTCTGTGGTGTGGCTCCAGAGACCCCAGCCTGGAGGCGGTGTAGGCCACGGCTGTGCAGACAGACATCCAAAAACCCAAACTCAGCTCAGGTTTGGGGCCGAGGTTATGGCAGGCCTGATCTACAGTCCGTGAGGGGAGCTCCTCTGGATATGAAAGAAGGGTGAGAGGGAGGCAGTCGCTCAGTCTTTTGTCTCTGGATATTTTGTCCACAATGGCCGTTTAATGTAGGAGTTGCCTCATGGGTCGTAGAAGTCTCCCTCTCTGGTAGTTTGTCCAGCCCCCAAGAGTTTGGGGTCATTCTGTGGGAAGGGAAGAGTCCTGTTTTCTTCTTATGTGTCCTCCCAGTAGAGGGATTCTGGAGCATAGCACTGGGTACTGACAACTGGAATACTCGCTCTCTGGTTAAGCCTGGGGGCCTATGGATATGACAAGCCCCATATGCAGGATCTTGGTCCAGCCACTGAGAGGCGTTACTTTAATACGGGTCACGCTACAGGTCACAATGCATGTCTGTGCCCTAGGCGGCCCTCAAGCCCTGGCGTGGCCTTTCCGACAATGCAGGTTTTCCCACATTGTACGTTGGACAACATGCCAACCACAAGGTTTCTGGCCATGGGGAAGGAGGAATTCTAATTTCTGCATCACGTTCACCCCTGGGCAGTGATTGGAGATAAGGTCTAGGTTCTGAAGCCTGAAAACCGAGGTTGGGAAGAGATGACGAACTACAGCCATAGCGGGTCCCTTGTGTCCAGGTTGGAGCCAGCTGTCTAGGTGTCGTTTGGGATGTCTTGTCTCAGGCTGTGCCAGACAGGGCATTCGTATTCAGGGTAGGCTGTATAATTGCTTTACAGTCGAGTGGCATGCATTAGATAATCATTTGGGGTTTCTTATTAGCAGCATAGGGCAAAGTTTTTCTTCTGGAGGGCAGGCAGAGTGCTGCATTGTGGCTTCGGAATTCCCAAACTGGAGGGCTTGTGGGCCAGGAGAGTGAGGACGGAAGTCTGAGAACACAAGCTAGGCTTAGGTTTCGGGGAATGGACATGGCAGGCACACTCTGCAGAGCTGAATTGCGATCTCATGAGTCTGAAGTCAGGTCGAGGATCAGACTTTGGCTCAGGTTGGAGTTTCTGTCCATGTTGGCCCCTTCATGAAGGGGGGGGCATTATGAGGCCATATGGGTTTTCCCACTATTAGAGTTGTGAGATGCTCCAAACCGCAAGGATTCCTTCTGTGGGACAATTAAGATTTGTTGGATGGCTCCAGGACGTCTCCTAAGGTATTTTTCCAGTACAGGGTTCTAAGTATGGATGCCTGGGCAGACAGCCTCAATTCCAATTGTCTCCTAGCACCAAGAAACGTTTGATCTGCTGGCTTGCGGTAGCATCAGAGGGGGCTGAGTTGGAATGGACTTTCCTGAGGATGGTCTTAAATGAGTTGAAATGGACTTTCCTGAGGATGGTCTTAATGTTGGTTTGAGTCCATTGAGACCTTGGTATGGGGCAGTGGCACCAGGGCCCTGAAGGATTCTCCTAACCAGAGGTTATAACAAAGCTCCAATGAGCAAGTTTTCCATGGGGAGACGAGATTTGTTCTTATTGGTGCCTCAGGAAACCACCATTTGCTGGTATTGGAAATGAGGCCTCTGAGGAGAGATGCATGGAAACCAAAGCAATGGATCTGATTAGGGCCTAGGGGCCTGTCCGGTTCAATATTCTTCTCTGAGGACATCTTTTGTCTGAGTGGAGGTAGTTGCTCAGCTGGTTTGAGATCACACCTGTTTGTCCTGGGCGGCCTACACTATTGGGATAGCCTCGGTAACTTTGGAGGTTTTTCCTAATTTGCAAGGTTGTGGCCAATGGAATGGGAAGAATTCTCGTGAAAGGGAAGCACAGTCCTGAGGTGTGGCTCCAGGGACCCAATTGTGGAGCGTGTGTGGTCCAGGGCTATTTGGACAAAAGTCTGAAAACACAAACTCCACTTAGGTTTGGGTCTGTAGGTATGGCCGGCCCGATATATAGACCGTGAGGAGAACTCTTCAGGATATGAACAAAGGGCGAAAGTGAGGTGCTTGCTCATGCTTATTTTTTTCTGGATAATTGTCACCGATTGCCATGGAATGTCCGGGTGTCCTCATGGGCCATCGATGAGGCTCCCTTTCTGGGGATTTGACCCAATCCCAAGAGTTTGGGGTCATTCTGTGGGAAGGGAGGAGGCCTTTCTGTTTTTTTTTACCTCAGGTGAACCACCAAAAGAGGGATTCCGCAGCAGAGTCCTGGGGAGGGGCAACTGGACAACCAGAACTCTGGTTAACATTGGGACCTAAGAACAAGGCAAGCCCCATATGTGGGCTCTTGTTCCAGACACTGAGAAGCCTTCCTTGAGCATAGGGCTCACATTGAGTTTCACAATGTGTTTTTGTGCCCAAGGAGCCCCTCAAGTCAGGGCGTGGCCTAATGTACCATGCTGGTTTCTCCTACACTGAACGTTGCACAATATGGCAACCACAAGTTTTCTGGCCATGGGGAAGAAGGAGTTCTAATTTCTGCAACACTTTCACTCCTGGACTGTGATTGGATTTAAGGTCTAGGTTCTGAAGCCTGAAAACTGAGGTTGGGAAGAGATGAAGACCTAAGGCCATGGTGTGACTGATGTGCTCAGTGTTCGGCCAGCTGTTGAGTGTGGGTTGGGAGGTGCAGGCTCAGGCTGTGGCACACAGGGAATTAGTGCCCAGGCTAGACTGTATCATTGGGGTTCAGTCGAGTTTCGTGCAGGTTGGTACTCATTTGTGGTTACTGGGTAGCCCAAGAGGGCAACGTTTTTCTTCTGGAAGGAAGACACAGTGCCACATAGTGGCTCCAGTATTCCCAAACTGGAAGGCTTGAGGGCCAGGAGTGTGAGGAAAAAATTCTGAGAACACAAGCCAGACTTAGATTTCGGGCTGAGGGGACGGCAGGAACCCTCTGCAGAGATGATTCGAGATCCCGTGTACCTGAAGACAGAGCTAGGATCAGACGTTGGCTCAGGTTGGAGTTTCTGTCCATGACGGCCCCTTCATGAAGGGGAGGGTGTCACGAGGCCATGGAGGTTTTCCCACGATGGGAATTGTGAGATGCTCCAAACCGCAATGATTCCTTCCGTGGGACAGTCGAGACCTGCTGGATGGCTCCAGGACATCCCATAAGGAAGTTATCCAGAGCAGGGTTCTAAGGATGGATGCCTGGGCAGCCTGCCTCCCATTCCAGGTGTCTCATAGCGCCAAGGCAAGTTCGATCTGCTGGATCTAGGGGAGTAACCGAGGCGGGTGTGTTGAAATGGGTGAGTTGAGGATGGGTCATAATGTGCATTTGTGTCCATGGAGACCTTGGAATGGGGTGCTTGATCCGGGGCCTTGAGGGATGTTCATAACCGGAGGTTTTGATGGAGCTCTAAAGAGTACGTTTCCTATGTAGAGAAGAGAATTGTTTTGATGAGTGCCTAAGGAATCTCCCATATGCTGGTATTGGAAACCAGGCCTCTGAGGAGAGATGCCTGGAAACAAAAGCAATGGATATGATTAGGGCCTAGGTGCCTGTCCGGTTCAATCTCTTTCCTGGGGATAAGTGTCTATGGATCTGAGGGGAGGTAGTACCTCAGCTTGTGTCAGATCGCCCCTGTTTGTCCTGGGCAGCCTATAATATTGGGAATGGCCTTGGGATTTTGGAGTTTCTCCTAATCTATAGGGTTGTGGATAATGGAAAGGGCAGAAATCCACTGGAGAGGGCAGGCACAGTTCTGAGTTTGGCTCTAGGGGCCCAGCCTTGAGGGTGTGTGTGACAGGCCTGTGGGAACAGAAGTCTGGAAACACAAATTCCGCTTAGGATTGGGGACATAGGTATGGCACGCCCAATCTACAGACCGTGATAACACTTCGGGATATGAAAAAGGGTGAGTTTGAGGTGCTTGCTCAGGTTTTGTCTCTGGATTTGTGTCAACAATGTGGGTCGAATGCTGGCGTGGCCTAATGGGTGTGGACGGCTTTCCTTCTCTGAGGATTTGACCCAATCCCAAGAGTTTGGGTACATTCTGTGGGATGGGAGGTGTCCTTTCTGTTTTTTTATTTTATTTTATGTACCTCATGTGTGCCAATAAAAGAGGGATTCCCGAGCAGAGTCCTTGGTAGGGACAACTGGATAACCGCACATCTGTTTAAGTTTGGGGGCCTAGGGGCATGGCAAGTCCAATATGTGGGCTCTTGATTCAGACACTGAGAGGTCTTCCTTGAGAACAGGGCTCATGCTGAGGGTCACAATGCCTATTTGTGCCCAAGAAGGCCCTCAAGCATGGGAAGGGCCTCATGGACCACGCTGGATTCTCCTACACTGAACGTTGGAGAATATGCCAACCACAAGGTTTCCGGCCATGACGAAGGAAGAGTTGTGATTTCTGCATCACGTTCACCCCTGGACAGTGATTGGAGTTTAGGTCTAGGTTCTGAAACCCGAAAACCGAGGTTGGGAAGAGATGAAGACCTAAGGACCTGATGGGTACAATGAGCTCAGTGTGTGGCTAGCTGTTGAGCGTAGGTCTGGAGGTGTGGGCTCATGCTGTGTCAGACAGGGCATTAGACAGGGTAGACTGTATATTTGGGGTGCGGTCGAGTGGCGTTCAGTTAATCCTCATTCGGGTTTCTAGGTAGCTCCATAAAGCAAAGTTTTTCTTCTGGAGGGCAGGCAGAGTGCTGCATTGTGGCCCCAGTATAGCCAAAATGTAGGGCTTTTGGGCCAGGGGTGTGAGGACGGTAGTCTGAGAACACAAGCTAAGCTTAGTTTTTGGCGTGAGGGCACAGAAGGCACACTCTGCAGAGCTGAATCAAGATCTCATGCACCTGAAGCCAGGGCGAATATCAGACGTTTGCTCAGGTTGGAGTTTCTGTCCATGATGGCCCCTTTATAAAGTGGAGCGTCTCAAGAGGCCATGAAGATTTTCCTACAATGGGAGTTGTGAGATGCACCAGACTGCAAAGATTCCTTCTGTGGGACACTTGAGACCTGTTGGATGGCTCTAGGATGTCCCATATGGAACGACTCCAGAGTAGGGTTCTAAGGATGGATGCCTGGGCAGCCCGCCTCCCATTCTAGTTGTTTCCTAGCAACAAGGCAGGTTTGTTCTGCAGGCCCTGGGGGAGAAACCAAGGGGGATGAGTTGACATGGACTCTACCGAGGATAGATCATAATGTGGGTTTAAGTCCATGGAGACCTTGGAATGGGGCGCTTGATCCGGGGCCCTGAAAGATTCTCCTAAAGAGAGGTTTTTATAGAGCTCCAACGAGTACATTTCCTATGTGGAGAAGAGATTTTCTATGAGTGCCTCAGTAATCCCCCATATGCTGATATTGGTAACCAGGCCTCTGAGGAGTGATGCCTGGAAACAAAAGCAATGGATCTGATTAGGGCCTAAGTGCCTGTCCAGTTCAATCTCATTCTATGGGGATATCTGTCTCTGGGTCTGAGTGGAGGTAGTTTCCTAACTTGTGAAAGATCATCCCAGTTTGTCCTGGGCAGCCAACACTATCGGGATGGCCTCGGGGAGTTTGGAGGTTTCTCCTAATCTATAGGGTTGTGGCCAATGGAAATGGCAGAATTCCCCTGGAGAAGGAAGCCACAGTCCTCAGGTGTGGCTCCAGGGGCCCCAGCTTGGATGGTGTGTGGGCCAGGACTGTGGGGACAGAAGTCTGAAAACACAAACTCAGCTTAGGTTTGGGGATGTATGTATGAAGGCTCGATCTACAGACCGTGAGAACTTTCCGGGCTATGAACAAAGGGCGAGTATGTGGCGTTTGCTCAGGCTTTTGTCTCTGGATTTTGTGCCTACGGTGGCCGTGGAATGTCGGGGTGTCCTCAAGGGCCATGGACAAGTCTTTCTCTGGTGATTTGGCCTGATCCCAAGTCGTTGGGATCATTCTGTGGATGGGAAGAGTCCTTTCTGTATTTTTTTTTTTTTTTACCTCAGGTGTCCCACCAAAGAGGGATTCCAGAGCAGTGCCCTGAGTAGGGGTGACTAGACATCTCTTACTCTGGTTGAGATTGGGGGACTAGGGGCTTGGCAAGCCCCATATGTGGGCTGTTGTTCCAGTCACTAAGAGGCTTTACATGAGGATAGGGCTCATGCTGAGTGTCACAATGTGTGTTTGTGCAAATTGTAGCCCTCAGGGATAGGCGGGGCCTAATAGTCCATGCTGCTTTCTCCTACAATGAACGTTGGACCACATGCCAACCACAAGGTTTCTTGCCATGGCGAAGGAGAAGTTCTGATTCTTGTATCACGTTCACTCCTGAGCAGTGAGTGGAGATAAGGTCTAGGTTCTGAAGGTGAAAACTGAGGTTGTGTAGAGATGATGGCCGAAAGCCATTGAGGGTTTGATATGCTCAGTGTACGGCCAGCTGTCTGGGTGTTGGACTGGAGGTCTGCCTTCAGGCTGTGTCAGACAGGGCTTTAGTGAACAGGCTAGATTGTATAATTGGGGTATGGTCGAGTGGCATGCAGGTTGTTACTCATTTGGCGTTTCTGGTTAGCCCTATAGGGCAACATTTTTCTTCTGGAGGGCAGGCAGAGTGCTGCATTGTGTCTCCAGAATTTCCAAACTGGAGGGGTGTGGCCAGGACTGTGAAGACGGAAGTCTAAGAACACAAGTTAGACTTAGGTTTCGGGGCGAGGGCACAGCAGGCACACTCTCAAGTGCTGAATCGAGATCTCGTGCTTCTGAATTCAGGACGTGGATCAGACTTTGGCTTAGGATGGAGTTTCAGTCCATGATGGCCCATTCATGAAGGTGTGGGGCATCATGAGGAAATGGAGGTTTTATCACAGTGGGATTGTGTGATGCTTCAAACCACAAGGATTCATTCTGCGAGACAGTCAAGACAGGTTGGTTGGATTCAAGACGTCCCATAAAGAAATTCTCCAGAGCAGGGTTCTAAGGATGGATGCCTGGGCAGCCCACCTCGCATTCCAACTGTCTCCTAGTGACAAGGCAGGTTTGATCTGCTGGCTCTGGGTGAGCAGCCGAGGGGGCTGATTTGAAATGGACTCTCCTGAGGATGGATCATAATGTAAGTTTGTGTCCTTGGAGACCTTGGAATTGGGCCATGGTGCCAGCGCCCTGAAGGATCCTCCTAACCTGAGGTATTGACACAGCTCCAAAGAGCAAGTTTCTCATGTGGAGATGAGATCTGTTCTGATTGATTCCTAGTAAACACCCATAATCTGATATTGGAAACCAGGCCTCTGAGGAGAGATTCATAGAAACCAAAGCAATGGATAAGAAGTTGGCTCAGGTTGGAATTTCTGTCCATGATGGCCCCTTTATAAAGGGGAGCATCTCATGAGGCCATGTAGGTTTTCCCACGATAGGAGTTGTGAGATGCTCCAATCTGCAAGAATTCCTTCTGTAGGACAGTCAAGACCTGTTGGAAGGCTCGCAGGACATCCCATATGGAACGGCGCCAGAGCAGGATTCCAACGATGGATGCCTAGAGAGTCTGCTTTTCATTCCAGTTGTCTCCTAGCGACAAGGCAGGTTTGATATTCTGGCTCTGGGGGAGTAATCAACGGGGCTGAGTTGAAATGTACTCTCCTGCCGAATGGTCATAATGTGGGTTTGTGTCCATGGAGACCTTGGAATAGGGCGGTGGCTCCGGTTACCTGAAGCTTTCTCCTAACTGGAGGTTTTTACAGAGCTCCAAAGGATAAGTTTCCCATGTGGAGACAAGATTTGTTCTGATTGGTATCTCTGGAATCCCCCATATGCTGGTATTAGAAAACAGGCCTCTGAGGAGAGATGCTTAGAAACAAAAGCAATGGAACCAATTACGTTCTAGGGGCCTGTCCATTTGAATACCTTTCTCTTGGGATATCTGTCTACGGGTGAGTTGAGGTCGTTGCTCAGCTTGTGACAGATAACCCCTCTTTGTACTGGGCGGCCTACACTATTGGAATGGCCTCTGGGACTTTGGAGGTTTCTCCTAATCTGTAGGGCTGTGGCCAATGGAATGGGAAGAATTTCCTTGGAGAGGGCAGGCAAAGTCCTGAGGTGTGGCTCCAGGGTCCTCAGCCTGGAGGGTGTGTGGGACAGGGATGTCAGGATAGAAGTCTGAAAACACGGCTTGGGGACGTAGATAGGGCAGGCCTGATCTACAGACTATGAGGAGAATTTTTTGGGCTATGACCTAAGGGTGAGGCTTATGTCTCTGGATTTTGTGTCAATAGTGGCCGTGGAATGTCGGGCTGGCCTCATGGGCCATGGAGGAGTCTTTCTCTCTGGGGATGGCCTGATCCCAAGTGATTGGGGTCATTCTGTGGGTGGGAGGAATATTTTCTGTGTTTACTTACCTCAAATGTCCCACCAAAGAGGGATTCCAGAGCAGAGCCCTGAGTAGGGGTGACTAGATGTCTCTACCTCTGGTTAAGATTGGGTGACTTGGGGCATGGCAGGCCCCATATATGGACTCATGGTCCAGCCACTGAGAGGCTTTACTTGAGGACAGGGTTCAAACTGAGGGTCCCAATGTGTGTTTGTTCCCACCGCATCTCTTAAGCATGGGCAGGGCCTCAGGGACACTACACTACCATCAGGGGCCCTACTACTACTCCTGTAGGCCCTACAGGGTTCCTACACTGAACTTTGGATGAGATGCCAACCACAAGATTCTGGCGAGAGGGAAGGAGGAGTTATGATTTCTGCATCACTTTCACCCATGGGAAATGAGTAGAGATAAGGTCTAGGTTTCTGTAGCCTGAAAACCAGGTTGGAAAGAGATGGCAACCTAAGGCCATGGCAGTACAGATGTTATCAGTGTACGGCAAGCTGTCTGGGTGTCGGTTGGGAATTCAGGCCTCAGGTTGTGTCAGACAGGGCCTTAGTGCACAGGCTAGACTATATAATTGGTGTACAGTTGAGTGGCATGCAGGTTTATCCTCATTTGAGGTTTCTGGGTAGACCCATAGGGCAACGTTTTTCTTCCAGAGGGCAGGCAGAGTGCAGCACTGTGTCATCGGATATCCTATCCCAAAATGGAGGGCGTGTGGTCCAGGAGAGTGAGGACGGAAGTCTGAGAACACTAGCTATGCTTAGGTTTTGGGGTGAGAGCACAGCACGTGCACTCTGAAGAGCTTAATCAAGATCTCGTGCATCTGAAGTCAAGGCGAAGATCAGCCGTTGGCTCAGGTTGGAGTTTCTTTCCATGATCCGACTTCATGAAGATTGGGGGCATCATGTGACCTTGGAAGCTTTCCATGATATGAGTTGTGAGGTGGTCCATGAACAAGGACTCCTGTGGGACAGTTGACACCTGTTGGATGGCTCAAGGATATCCCATAAGGAAAGACGCAAAAGCAGGGTTCTAAGGGTTCTAAGGATCTCTAAGGAGAGATGCCTGGAAACCAAAGCAATAGATCCGATAGGTGCCTATGGGCCTGTTCATTCCTTTTTACCTTTGGGGACATCAGTCTACGGGTCTGAGTGCGGGTAGGTGCTCAGATGGGCCCAGATTGCCCCTGTTTGTCCTGGGAAGCCACAAAAATTGGGATGGCCTCAGGGACTTTGGAGGTTTATCCTCTTTGTAGGGTGGTGGCCATTGGAATGGGCACATACAATTCCCTTGGAGAGGGCAAACAGTGTCGTCAGGTTTGGTTCCAGGGGCCTGAGACTGTAGGGTGTGTAGGCCAGGGCTGTTTGGACAGTTGTCTGAACACATAAACTCGGTTTAAGTTTCGGGTCATAGGTATGGCAGGACTGATCTACATACCATGAGTCGAACACTTCGGGATATGAAAAAAGGGCGAGTGTGAGGCTCTTGATCAAGTTTTTATCTCTGGAAATCGTGTCACTCATGGTCGTGAAATTTCTGGGTGACTTCATGGGAAATGTACGAGTCTTACTCTCTGGGGGTTTGGCCCCGTCCAAAGAGTTTGGGGTCATTCTGTGGGATGGAAGAAGTCCGTTGTTCTGTTGTTGTTGATTTGTTTTGTTTTGTTTTTCAAACTCAGGTGTCCCACAAAATGAGGGATTCCAGAGTAGAGCCTTAGGGAGGGGCGCCTGGACAACCAGAATTCTGGTTAAAAATTGGGGCCTAGGGAAATCTCAAGCCCATTATGACATCTAATGGTCCAGCCACTGATAGGACGTACTAGAGGATAGGACTCATACTGAGGGTCACAATGCGTGTTTATGGCCCCGTCGCACTCAAGAATGGGGGGGGCGTCAGGGTGAATGCTGGTTTCTCCTACACTGAACGTTGGACAACATGCCAACCACAAGGTTTCTTGCCATGGGTAAGGAAGAGTTCTGATTTCTGCATTACAGTGACCCGTGGGTAGTAATTGGAGATAAGGTCTAGGTTCTGAAGCCTGAAAACTGAGGTAGGGAAGAGATGATGACCTAAGGCCATGGCGGGTCTCATGTGCTCAGTGTGCGGTCAGCTGTCTGGGTGTTGGTCACGACGTCCGGGCTCAGGTTGTCAGGCAGTGCATTAGTGCCCAGGTTAGACTATATATTTTGGGTGCATTATGTACCGTGTGGTTCTTATCTGAAGAACTCTTCAGAATATGAAGAATGAGCGAGTCTGAGGCACGTGCTCAGGCTTTTGTCTCTGGATTTTGTATCAGCGATGGCCGTGGAATGTTGGGGAGGACTCATGGGCAATGGACGAATCTTGCTCTCTTTGGAATTGGCCCGATCCCAATTGTTTTTCGTCAATCTGTCTGGGTGGGGCCAGCTGTCTGGGTGGGGCCAGGAGGTCCAGGTTCAGGCTGTGTCAGAAAGGGCATTAGTGCCCAGATCAGCTTATATATTTGGGGTAGAGCCAAATGGCGTGCATGTTGATCCTCATTTGCGGTTTCTGGGTAGCCCCAGAGGGCAATGTTTTTCTTCTGGAGGGCAGGCAGAGTGCTGCATTGTTGTTCTGGGTTGCCAAACTGGAGGTCTTGTGGGCCAGTAGTCTGAGGACGGAAGTCTGAGAAGCCAAGCTAGGCCTAGGTTTCTGGGTTAGCATATGGCAGGCACAATCTACAGACCTGTATCGAGATCTCGTGCATCTGCAGTCAGGGCGAGGATTAGACGAGCACTCACGTTGGACATTCTGTCCCTGATGGCCCCTTCTTGAAGGGGGGTTGGATCACGGGGCCATGGGCGTTTTCCCACGATCGGAGTTGTGAGAAGCTCCCAAATGCAAAGATTCTTTTGCAGGACAATTGAGACCTGTTGGTTGGCTCCAGGACAACAACTCCGAGCAGGGTTCTAAGGATGGAAGGCTGGGTAGCCCACCTCACATTCCAATTGTCTCCCAGCAACAAGACAGGTTAGATCTGCTGGAAATGGGGCAGCAACCGAGGAGGCTGAGTTGAAATGGACTCTCCCGTGGATGTGTCCTAATATGATTTTGTGTCTATGGAGACCTTGGAATGAAGCCTGGGGCCCTGAAGGGTTCTCCTAAAGAGAGGCTTTCACATAGCTCCATCGTCCAAGTTTCCCATGTGTAGATGAGATTTGTCCTGATGGGTGAGTCAAGAAACAGCCATATGCTGTTATTGAAATCCAGGCCTCTGAGGAGAGATGCATGGAAACCAAAGCAATGGATCTGATAGGTGTCTAGGGGCCTGTTCGTTCCTTTTTATCTCTGGGGACATCAGTCGACGGGTCTGAGTGCAGGTAGGTGCTCAGATTGCCCCAGATTGCCCCTTTTTGTCCTGGGAAGCACAAATATTGGGATGTCCTCAGGGACTTTGGAGGTTTATCCTCTTACTAAGGTTATGGCCATTGGAATGGGCCCATACAATTCCCTTGGAGAGAGCAGGCACAGTCGTCAGGTTTGGCTCCAGGGGCCTGACCCTTAGGGTGTGTAGGCCAGGGCTGTTTGGACAGTTGTCTGAAAACACAAACTCGGCTTATGTTTCGTGTCACAGATATGGCAGGACTGATCGACAGACCATGAGGCGAAATCTTCGGGATATGAAAAAAGGCGAGTGTTAGGCTCATACTCAAGTTTTTGTCTCTGGATATCGTGTCACTCATGGTCGTGAAAATTCCAGGTGACTTCATGGGAAATGGACGAGTCTTACTCTCTGGGGCTTTGGCCCCGTCCAAAGAGTTTGTGGTCATTCTGTGGGATGGAAGAAGTCCGTTGTTCTGTTGTTGTTGATTTGTTTTGTTTTGTTTTTCAACCTCATGTGTCCCAACAAATGGGGGATTCCAGAGTATAGCCCTGGGGAGGGGCGACTGGACAACCAGAAATCTGGTAAAAAATTGGGGCCTAGGGACATGTAAAGCCCATTATGACATCTAATGGTCCAGCCATTGAGAGGACGTACTAGAGAACAGCACTCACGCTGAGGGTCTCAATGCGTGTTTATGCCCTCGTTGCACTCAAGAATGGGTGAATGCTGGTTTTTCCTACACTGAACGTTGGACAACATGCCAACCACAAGGTTTCTTGCCATGGGTAAGGAAGAGTTCTGATTTCTGCATCACAGTCACACCCGGGCCGTGATTGGAGATAAGGTCTAGGTTCTGAGGCCTGAAAACCGAGGTTGAGAAGAGATGACGACCTAAGGCCATGGCGGGTCCGATGTGCTCAGTGTGCGGCCAGCTGTCTGGGTGGGGCCAGGAGGTCCAGGCTCAGTCTGTGTCAGAAAGGGCATTAGTGCCCAGGTCAGCCTATATATTTGGGGTGCAGGTTGATCCTCATTTGGGGTTTCTGGGTAGCCCAGAGGGCAATGTTTTTCTTCTGGAGGGCAGGCAGAGTGCTGCAATGTAGTTCTGGATTGCCAAACTGGAGGCGTTGTGGGCCTGTAGTCTGAGGACGGAAGTCTGAGAACCCAAGCTATGCCTCGGTTTCTGGGTGAGGATATGGCAGGCACAATCAACAGACTTGAATCGAGATCTCGTGCATCTAGAGTCAGGGCGAGGATCAGACGATCCTCAGGTTAGACATTCTGTCCCTGATGGCCCCTTCTTGAAGGGGGGGTGGATCACGAGGCCATGGTGGTTTTCCCACGATGGGAGTCGTGAGAAGCTCCCAACTGCAAAGATTCTTCTGCAGGACAATTGAGACCTGTTGATTGGCTCCAGGAGGATTCTGAGCAGGGTTCTAAGGATGGATGTCTGGGTAGCCCACCTCGCATTCCAACTGTCTCCAAGCAACAAGACAGGTTAAATCTGCTGGATCTGGGGGAGCAACAGAGGAAGCTGAGTTGAAATGGACTCTCCTGTGGATGTGTTCTAATATGATTTTGTGTCTATGGAGAACTTGGAATGAAGCGGTGGCACTGGGGCCTTGAAGGGTTCTCCTAAAGAGTGCTTTCCCACAGCTCCATCGTGCAAGTTTCCCATGTGTAGATGAGATTTGTTCTGCTGGGTGAGTCAAGAAACAGCCATATGCTGTAATTGAAAGCCAGGCCTCTGAGGAGAGATGCCTGGAAGCCAAACCAATGGATCCGATTGGTGCCTAGGAGCCTTTTGTTCCTTTTTACCTCTGGGGACATCAGTCTACGGGTCTGAGTGCCGGTAGGTGCTCAGATGGGCCAAGATTGCCCCTGTTTGAACTGGGAAGCCACAAATATAGGGATGGCCTCAGGGACTTTGGAGGTTTATATTCTTAGTAGTGTTGTGTCCATTGGAATGGGCAGATACAATTCCCTTGGAGAGGGCAATCACAGTCATCAGGTTTGGCTCCAGGGGCCTGAGCCTGTAGGGTGTGTAGGCTAGGGCTGTTTGGACAGTTGTCTGAAAACACAAACTCGGCTTATGTTTCGGGTCATGGTATGGCAGGACTGATCTACAGACCATGAGGGGAACTCTTCGGGATATGAAAAAAGGGCGAGTGTGAGGCTCTTGCTCAAGTTTTTGTCTCTGTATATCGTGTCACTCATGGTTGTGAAATTTCCGGGTGACTTAATGGGAAATGGACGAGTCATACTCTCTGGGGCTTTGGGCCCGTCCAAAGATTTTGGGGACATTCTGTGGGATGGAAGAAGTCCGTTGCTCTGTTGATGTTGATTTGTTTTGTTTTGTTTTTCAACCTCAGGTGTCCCACCAAATGAGGGATTCCAGAGTAGAGCCCTGGGGAGGGGCGACTGGAAAACCAGAAATCTGGTTAAAAATTGGGGCCTAGGGACATGTCAAGCCCATTATGACATCTAATGGTCCAGCCACTGAGAGGACGTACTAGAGGACAGGACTCACGCTGAGGGTCACAATGCGTGTTTATGCCCTCGTCGCACTCAAGAATGGGCGGGGCCTCAGGGTGAATGCTGGTTTCTCCTACACTGAACGTTGGACAACATGCCAACCACAAGGTGTCTTGCCATGGGTAAGGAAGAGTTCTGATTTCTGCATTACAGTGACCCCTGGGCAGTGATTGGAGATAAGGTCTAGGTTCTTACGCCTGAAAACTGAGGTAGGGAAGAGATGATTACCTAAGGCCATGGCAGGTCTGTTGTGCTCAGTGTGCGGTCAGCTGACCTGTTGTTCACGAGGACCAGGCTAAGGTTGTCAGACAGTGCATTAGTGCCCATTTTAGACTATATATTTTCGGTGCATTCGAGTGCCGTGTAGGTTCTTATCTGAAGAACTCTTCAGGATATGAAGAATGAGCGAGTCTGAGGCGCGTGCTCAGGTTTGTCTCTGGATTTTGTATCAGCGATGGCCGTGGAATGTTGGGGAGACCTCATCGGCCATGGACGAATCTTTCTCTCTTTGGACTTGGCACGATACCAATTGTTTTTCGTCAATCTGTGGGATGGGAGGACTCCTTTCAGTTTTGTTAATTCAGGGGTCCCACCAAAAGAGGAATTCCAAAGCAGAGCCCTGGGGAAGAGTGAAGGGACAACCTGAACTATGTTTAAAACTTGCGGTCCAGGGGCATGGCAAGCCCAATATGCTGTCTCTCCATTCAGCCACTGAGAGGCCTTACCTGATGTCTGGGCTCAGGCTGAGGGTCACAATGTGTGTTTGTGACCAATGTGGCCCGCAAGCATGGGCGGGGCCTAACGGGCCACACTGGTTTCAACTACACTGAATCTTGGACAACATGCCAACCACAAGGTTTCTTGCCAGAGTTCTGATTTCTGCATCATTTTCAAACCCGGGCCGTGATTGGAGATAAGGTCTAGGTTCTGAATCCTGAAAACCGAGATTGAGAAGAGATGACGACCTAAGGCCATGGCGGGTCCGATGTGCTCAGTGTGCGGCCAGCTGTCTGGGTGGGGCCAGGAGGCCCAGGCTCAGGCTGTTTCAGAAAGGGCATTAGTGCCCAGGTCGCCTATATATTTGGGGTACAGCCGAATGGTGTGCAGGTTGATCCTCATTTAGGGTTTCAGGGAAGCCCCAGGGGGCTTTTTTTTTCTTCTGAAGGGCAGGAAGAGTGCTGCAATGTAGTTCTGGATTGCCAAACTGGAGGCCTTGTGGGCCAGTTGTCTGAGGACGGAGGTATGAGAACCCAAGCTAGGCCTTGGTTTCTGGGTGAGGATATGGCAGGCACAATCTACAGACCTGAATCGAATTCTCGTGCATCTGAAGTCAGGGTGAGGATCTTCTTGAAAGGGGGGTTGTTCATGAGGCCATAGGGGTTTTCCCACGATGGTTGTTGTGAGAAGCTCCCAACTGCAAAGATTCTTCTGCAGGACAATTGAGACTTGTTGGTTGGCTCCAGGACAAGTTTCCGAGCAGGGTTCTAAGGATGGATGGCAGTGTAGCCGACCTCGCATTCCAATTTTCTCCAAGCAACAAGACAGGTTAGATCTGCTGGATCTGGGGAGCAACCGAGGAATCTGAATGGAAATGCACTCTCCCGGGGATGTGTCCTAATATGATTTTGTGTCTATGGAGACCTGGAATGAAGCTGTGGCCCTGGGGCCCTGAAGAGTTCTCCTAAAGAGAGGCTTTCACACAGCTCCATCATGCAAGTTTCCCATGTGTAGATGAGTTTTGTTCTGATGGGTGAGTCAAGAAACAGCCATATGCTGTTATTGAAATTCAGGCCTCTGAGGAGAGATGCCTGGAAACCAAAGCAATGGATCCGACCGGTGCCTAGAGGCCTGTTCGTTCCTTTTTACCTCTGGGGATATCAGTCTATGTGTCTGAGTGCTGGCAGGTGCTCAGATGGTCCCAGATTGCCCCTGTTTGTCCTGGGAAGCTACAAATATTGGGATGGCCTCAGCAAATTTGGAGGTTTATCCTATTAGTAGGGTTATACGCATTGGAGTGGGCACATACAATTCCCTTGGAAAGGGCAAGCACAGTCTTCAGGTTTGGCTCCAGGGGCCTGAGCCTGTAGGGTGAGTAGGCCAGGGCTGTTTGTACAGTTGTCTGAAAACACAAACTCGGCTTATGTTTTGGGTCATAGGTATGGCATGACTGATCTACAGACCATGAGCATAACTCTTCGGGATATGATAAAAGGGCGATTGTGATGCTCTTGCTCAAGTTTTTGTCTCTGGATATCGTGTCACTCATGGTCGTGAAATTTCCGGGTGACTTCATGCGAAAATGACGAGTGATACTCTCTGGGGATATGGACCCATCCAAAGAATTTGGGGTCATTCCATGGGATGGAAGAAGTCAGTTGTTCTGTTGTTGTTGATGTGTTTTGTTTTGTTTTTCAACCTTAGGTGTCCCACCAAATGAGGGATTCCAGAGTAGAGCCCTGGGGAACGGAGACTGGACAACCAGAAATCTGGTTAAAAATTGGGGCTTAGGTACATGTCAAGCTCATTATGACATCTAATGGTCCAGACACTGAGAGGACGTAGTAGAGGACAGGACTCACGCTGAGGGTCACAATGCGTGTTTATGCCGTCGTCGCACTCAAGAATGGGCGGGGCCTCAGGGTGAATGCTGGTTTCTCCTACACTGAATGTTGGAAAACATGCCAACCACAAGGTCTCTTGCCATGGGTAAGGAAGATTTCTGACTTCTGCATCAGAGTCACACCTGGTCAGTGATTGGAGATAAGGTCTAGGTTCTTATGCCTGAAAACTGAGGTAGGGAAGAGATGATGACCTGAGGCCATGGCGTGACTGATATGCTCAGTGTGCAGTCAGCTGTCTGGGTGTTGGTCACGAACTCCGGGCTCAGGTTGTCAGAAAGTGCATTAGTGTCCAGGTTAGACTATATATTTTGGGTGCATTCGAGTGCCGTGTAGGTTCTTATCTGAAGAACTCTTCAGGATATGAAGAATGAGCGAGTCTGAGGCGCATGCTCAGGCTTTTGTTTCTGGATTTTGTATCAGCGATGGCCGTGGAAAGTTGGCTAGGCCTCATGGGCCATGGACGAATCTTGCTCTCTGTGGTCTGTGCATGATGCCAATTGTTTTTCGTCAATCTGTGGATTGGGAGGACTCTTTTCAGGTTTGTTACCTCAGGTGTCCCACCAAAAGAGGAATTCCAAAGCAGAGCCCTGGGGAAGAGTAAAGGCACAACCCGAACTATGGTTAAAAATTGGGGCCTAGGGGCATGGCAAGCCCAATATGCTGTCTCTCCATCCAGCCACTGAGAGGCCTTACCTGAGGACTGGGCTCAGGCAGAGGGTCACAATGTGTGTTTGTGACCAATGTGGCCCGCAAACATGGGCGGGAACTCATGGGCCTCACTGGTTTCAACTACACTGAACCTTGGACAACATGCCAACCACAAGGTTTCTTGCCATGGGGAAAGAGTTCTGATTTCTGCATCATTTTCAAACCCGGGCCGTGATTGGAGATAAGGTCTAGGTTCTGAAGCCTGAAAACCGAGGTTGAGAAGAGATGACTACCTAAGGCCATGGCAGGTCCGATGTGCTCAGTGTGTGGCCAGCTGTCTGGATGGGGCCCGGAGGTCCATGCTCAGGCTGTGTCAGAAAGGGCATTAGTGCCCTGGTCAGACTATATATTTGGGGTAGAGCCGAATGGCGTGGAGGTTGATCCACATTTGTGGTTTCTGGTTTGCCCAGAGGGCAATGTTTTTCTTCTGGAGGGCAGGCAGAGTGATGCATTGTAGTTCTGGATTGCCAAACTGGAGGGCTTGTGGGCCAGGAGTCTTAGGACGGAAGTCTGAGATCCCAAGCTAGGCCTAGGTTTCTGGGTGAGGATATGGCAGGCACAGTCTACAGACCTGAATCGAGATCTCGTGCATCTGATGTCAGGGCGCGGATCAGACGATCGCTCAGGTTCGACATTCTGTGCCTGATGGCCCTTCTTGAAGGGGCGGTGGTTCACGAGGCCATGTGGGTTTTCCAATGATGGGAGTTATGTGAAGCTCCCAACTGCAAAGATTCTTCTGCAGGACAATTGAGACCTGTTGGTTTTCTCCAGGACAAGTTTCCGAGGAGGGTTCTAAGGATGGATGTCTGAGTAACCCACCTCGCGTTCCAATTGTCTCCAACCAACAAGACAGGTCAGATATGCTGGACCTGGGGGAGCAACCGAGGAGGCTGAGTTGAAATGGACTCTCCCGTGGATGTGTCCTAATATGATTTTGTGTCTATGGAGACCTTGGAATGAAGCGGTGGCATTGGGGCCCTGAAGCGTTCTCCTAAAGAGAGGCTTTCACACAGCTCCATCGTGCAAGTTTCCCATGTGTAGATGAGATTTGTTCTTATGGGTGAGTCAAGAAACAGCCATATGCTGTTATTGAAATCCAGGCCTTTGAGTAGAGATGCCACGAAACCAAAGCAATGGATCCGATAGGTGCCTAGGGGCCTGTTCTTTCCTTATTACCTCTAGGGATATCAGTCTACGGGTCTGAGTGCAGGTAGGTGCTCAGATGGGCTCAGTTTGCCCCTGTTTGTCCTCGCAAGCCACAACTATTGGGATGGCCTCAGGAATTTTGGAGGTTTATCCTCTTAGTAGGGTTGTGGCCATTTAATGGGCACATACAATTCCCTTGGAGAGGGCAAGCACAGTATCAGGTTTGGGTCCACGGGCCTGAGCCTGTAGGGTGTGTAGTCCAGGGCTGTTTGGACAGTTGTCTGAAAACAGAAATTCAGCTTATGTTTCGGGTCATAGGTATGGCAGGACTGACCTACAGAACATGAGGAGAACTCTTCAGGATATGAAAAAAGGGCGAGTGTGAGGCTCTTGCTCAAGTTTTGTCTCTTGATACCGTGTCACTCATGGTCGTGAAATTTCCGGGCGACTTCATGGGAAATGGACGAGTCTTAATCTGGGAGTTTGGCCCCGTCCAAAGAGTTTGGGGTCTTTCTGTGGGATGGCAGAAGTCCGTTGTTCTGTTGTTTTTGGATTGTTCTGTTTTGTTTTTCAACCTCAGGTGTCCCACCAAATGAGGGATTCCAGAGTAGAGCCCTGGGGAGGGGCGACTAGACAACCAGAAATCTGGTTAAAAATTGGGGTCTAGGGAATTGTCAAGCCCATTATGACATCTAATGGTCCAGCCAATGAGAGGACATACTAAAGGACAGGACTCACGCTGAGGGTCGAAATGCGTGTTTATACCCTCGTCGCTCTCAAAAATGGGCGGGGCCTCATGGTGAATACTGGTTTCTCCTACACTGAACGTTGGACAACATGCCAATCACAAGGTTTCTTGCCATGGGTAAGGAAGAGTTCTGAATTCTGCATCACAGTCACCCCTGGACATGATTGGAGATAAGGACTAGGTTCTGAAGCCTGAAAACTGAGGTAGGGAAGAGATGATGACCTAAGGCCATGGCGAGTCTGATGTGCTCAGTGTGCAGTCAGCTGTCCGGGTGTTGGTCACGAGGTCCGGGCTCAGGTTGTCAAACAGTGCATTAGTTCCCAGGTTAAACTATACATTTTGGGTGCCTTTGAGTGCCGTGTAGGTTCTTATCTGAAGAACTCTTCAGGATATGAAGAATGAGCGAGTCTGAGGCGCGTGCTCCGGCTTTTGTCCCTGGATTGTGTATCAGGGATGGCGGTGGAATGTTGGGGAGGCCTCATGGGCCATGGACGAATCTTGCTCTCTGTGGATTTGGCCCGATCCCAATTGTTTTAGTCAATCTGTGGGATGGGAGGACTCCTTTCAGGTTTGTTACCTCAGGTGTCCCACGAAAAGAGGAATTACAAAGCAGAGCCCTGGGGATGAGTAAAGGGACAACCCGCACTATGGTTAAAAATTGGGGCCTAGGGGCATGGCAAGCCCAATATGCTGTCTCTCCATCCAGCAACTGACAGGCCTTACCTGAGGACTGGGCTCAGGCTGAGGGTCACAATGTGTGTTTGTGACCAATGTGGCCCGCAAGCATGGGCGGGGCCTCATGGGCCACACTGGTTTAAACTACACTGAACCTTGGACAACATGCCAACCACAAGGTTTCTTGCCATGGGGAAAGAGTTCTGATTCCTGCATCATTTTCAAACCTGGGCGGTGATTGGAGATAAGGTCTAGGTTCTGAAGCCTGAAACCGAGGTTGAGAAGAGATGACGACCTAAGGCCACGACGGGACCGATATGCTCAGTGTGTGCCCAGCTGTCTGGGTGGGGCCAAGAGGTCCAGGTTCAGACTGTGTCAGAAAGGGCATTAGTGCCCAGGTCAGCCTATTTATTTGGGGTACAGCCGAATGGCGTGCAGGTTGATCCTCATTTGGAGTTTCTGGGTAGCCCCGGATGGCAATGTTTTTCTTCTGGAGGGCAGGCAGAGTGCTGCATTGTAGGTCTGGATTGCCAAACTGGAGGGCTTGTGGGCCAGTTCTCTGAGGATGGAAGTCTGAGAAACCAAGCTAGGCCTGGGTTTCTGGATGAGGATATGGCAGGCACAATCTACAGACCTGAATCGAGATCTCGTGCTTCTGAAGTCAGGGCGAGAATCAGACGATCTCTCAGTTTGGACATTCTGTCCCTGATGGCCCCTTCTTGAAGGAGGGGGTGGATCGCGAGGCCATGGGGATTTTCCCACGATGGGAATTGTGAGAAGCTCCCAACTGCATAGATTCTTCGCAGTACAATTGAGACCTGTTGGTTGGCTCCAGGACAACGATTCCGAGCAGGGTTCTAAGGATTGATGGCTGGGTAGCCCACCTCGCATTCC
Organism: Mustela putorius furo; assembly: GCF_011764305.1. Classification (NCBI taxonomy): domain Eukaryota; kingdom Metazoa; phylum Chordata; class Mammalia; order Carnivora; family Mustelidae; genus Mustela; species Mustela putorius. Next base: position 100,434 of record NW_025422165.1, on the reverse strand, counting down.
AATTGTCTCCAAGCAACAAGACAGGTCAGATCTGCTGGATCTGGGGGAGCAACCGAGGATGCTGAGTTGAAATGGACTCTCCCGTGGATGTGTCCTCATATGATTTTGTGTCTACGGAGACCTTGGAATGAAGCGGGGGCACTGGGGCTCTGAAGGGTTTTCCTAAAGAGACGCTTTCACACAGCTCCATCATGCAATTTTCCCATGTGTAGATGAGATTTGTTCTGATGGTGAGTCAGGAAACAGCCATATGATGTTATTGAAATCCAGGACTCTGAGGAGAGATGCCTCGAAACCAAAGCAATGGTTCCGATATTGCCTAGGGGCCTGTTTGTTCCTTATTACCTCTGGGGATATCAGTACGGGTCTGAGTGCAGGTAGGTGCTCAGAATGGCTCAGATTGCTCCTCTTGGTCCTGGGAAGCCACAACTATTGGGATGGCCTCAGGAATTTTGGAGGTTTATCCTCTTAGTAGGGTTGTGGCCATTGGAATGGGCACATACAATTCCCTTGGAGAGGGCAAGAACAGTCGTCAGGTTTGGCTCCAGGGGCCTGAGCCTGTAGGGTGTGTAGGCCAGGGCTGTTTGGACAGTTGTCTGAAAACACAAACTCGGCTTATGTTTCGGGTCATAGGTATGGCAGGACTGATCTACAGACCATGAGGAGAACTCTTCGGGATATGAAAAAGGGCGAGTGTGAGGCTCTTGCTCAAGTTTTTCTCTCTAGATATCGTGTCACTCATGGTCGTGATATTTCCGGGCGACATCATGGGAAATGGACGTGTCTTAATCTGGGAGTTTGGCCCCGTCCAAAGAGTTTGGGGTCTTTTTGTGGGATGGATGAAGTCCGTTGTTCTGTTGTTTTTGGATTGTTCTGTTCTGTTTTTCAACCGCAGGTGTCCCACCAAATGAGGGATTCCAGAGTAGAGCCCTGGGGAGGGGCGACTAGACAACCAGAAATCTGGTTAAAAATTGGGGCCTAGGGACATGTCAAGCCCATTATGACATCTAATGGTCCAGCCAATGAGAGGACGTACTAAAGGACAGGACTCACGCTGAGGGTCGAAATGCGTGTTTATACCCTCGTCGCTCTCAAAAATGGGCGGGGCCTCAGGGTGAATTCTTGTTTCTCCTACACTGAACGTTGGACAACATGCCAACCACAAGGTTTCTTGCCATGGGTAAGGAAGAGTTCTGAATTCTGCATCACAGTCACCCCTGGACATGATTGGAGATAAGGACTAGCTTCTGAAGCCTGAAAACTGAGGTAGGGAAGAGATGATGACCTAAGGCCATGGCGAGTCTGATGTGCTCAGTGTGCAGTCAGCTGTCCGGGTGTTGGTCACGAGGTCCGGGCTCAGGTTGTCAAACAGTGCATTAGTGCCCAGGTTAGACTATACATTTTGGGTGCCTTCGAGTGCCGTGTAGGTTCTTATCTGAAGAACTCTTCAGGATATGAAGAATGAGCAAGCCTGAGGCGCGTGCTCCGGCTTTTGTCCCTGGATTGTGTATCAGGGATGGCGGTGGAATGTTGGGGAGGCCTCATGGGCCATGGACGAATCTTGCTCTCTGTGGATTTGGCCCGATCCCAATTGTTTTTCGTCAATCTGTGGGATGGGAGGACTCCTTTCAGGTTTGTTACCTCAGGTGTCCCACGAAAAGAGGAATTACAAAGCAGAGCCCTGGGGATGAGTGAAGGGACAACCCGCACTATGGTTAAAAATTGGGTCCTAGGGGCATGGCAAGCCCAAATGCTGTCTCTCCATCCAGCCACTGAGAGGCCTTACCTGAGGACTGGGCTCAGGCTGAGGGTCACAATGTGTGTTTGTGACCAATGTGGCCCGCAAGCATGGGCGGGGCCTCATGGGCCACACTGGTTTCAACTACACTGAACCTTGGACAACATGCCAACCACAAGGTTTCTTGCCATGGGGAAAGAGTTCTGATTCCTGCATCATTTTCAAACCTGGGCGGTGATTGGAGATAAGGTCTAGGTTCTGAAGCCTGAAACCGAGGTTGAGAAGAGATGACGACCTAAGGCCACGACGGGTCCGATATGCTCAGTGTGCGCCCAGCTGTCTGGGTGGGGCCAAGAGGTCCAGGTTCAGACTGTGTCAGAAAGGGCATTAGTGCCCAGGTCAGCCTATTTATTTGGGGTACAGCCGAATGGCGTGCAGGTTGATCCTCATTTGGAGTTTCTGGGTAGCCCCGGATGGCAATGTTTTTCTTCTGGAGGGCAGGCAGAGTGCTGCATTGTAGGTCTGGATTGCCAAACTGGAGGGCTTGTGGGCCAGTTCTCTGAGGATGGAAGTCTGAGAAACCAAGCTAGGCCTGGGTTTCTGGATGAGGATATGGCAGGCACAATCTACAGACCTGAATCGAGATCTCGTGCTTCTGAAGTCAGGGCGAGAATCAGACGATCGCTCAGGTTGGACATTCTGTCCCTGATGGCCCCCTCTTGAAGGAGGGGGTGGATCGCGAGGCCATGGGGATTTTCCCACGATGGGAGTTGTGAGAAGCTCCCAACTGCATAGATTCTTCGCAGGACAATTGAGACCTGATGGTTGGCTCCAGGACAACGATTCCGAGCAGGGTTCTAAGGATTGATGGCTGGGTAGCCCACCTCGCATTCCAGTTGTCTCCAAGCAACAAGACAGGTCAGATCTGCTGGATCTGGGGGAGCAACCGAGGATGCTGAGTTGAAATGGACTCTCCCGTGGATGTGTCCTCATATGATTTTGTGTCTACGGAGACCTTGGAATGAAGCGCGGGCACTGGGGCTCTGAAGGGTTTTCCTAAAGAGATGCTTTCACACAGCTCCATCATGCAAGTTTCCCATGTGTAGATGAGATTTGTTCTGATGGTGAGTCAGGAAACAGCCATATGCTGTTATTGAAATCCAGGACTCTGAGAAGAGATGACTCGAAACCAAAGCAATGGATCCGATAGGTGCCTAGGGGCCTGTTTGTTCCTTATTACCTCTGGGGATATCAGTACAGGTCTGAGTGCAGGTAGGTGCTCAGATGGGCTCAGATTGCCCCTGTTGGTCCTGGGAAGCCACAACTATTGGGATGGCCTCAGGAATTTTGGAGGTTTATCCTCTTAGTAGGGTTGTGGCCATTGGAATGGGCACATACAATTCCCTTGGAGAGGGCAAGAACAGTCGTCAGGTTTGGCTCCAGGGGCCTGAGCCTGTAGGGTGTGTAGGCCAGGGCTGTTTGGACAGTTGTCTGAAAACACAAACTCGGCTTATGTTTCGGGTCATAGGTATGGCAGGACTGATCTACAGACCATGAGGAGAACTCTTCGGGATATGAAAAAGGGCGAGTGTGAGGCTCTTGCTCAAGTTTTTCTCTCTAGATATCGTGTCACTCATGGTCGTGATATTTCCGGGCGACATCATGGGAAATGGACGTGTCTTAATCTGGGAGTTTGGCCCCGTCCAAAGAGTTTGGGGTCTTTCTGTGGGATGGATGAAGTCCGTTTTGCTGTTGTTGTTGATTTGTTTTGTTTTGTTTTTCAACCTCAGGTGTCCCACCAAATGAGGTATTCCTGAGTAGAGCCCTGGGGAGGGGCGCCTGATAAACAGAAATCTGGTTAAAAATTGGGGACTAGCGACATGTCAAGCCCATTATGACATCTAATGGTCGAGCCACTGAGAGGACGTACTAGAGGACAGGAATCACGGTGAGGGTCACAATGCGTGTTTATGCCCTCCTCGCACTCAAGAATGGCGTGGCCTCAGGGTGAATGCTGGTTTCTCCTACACTGAATGTTTAACAACATGCCAACCACAAGGTTTCTTGCCATGGGTAAGGAAGTGTTCTGATTTCTGCCTCACAGTCACCCCTGGACAGTGATTGGAGATAAGCTCTAGGTTCTGAAGCCAGAATCTGACGTAGGGAAGAGATGATGACCTAAGGCCTTGTCGGGTCTCATGAGCTCAGTGTGCGGTCAGCTGTCTGGGAGTTGGTCACGAGGTCCGGGTTCAGGTTGTCAGACAGTGCATTAGTGTCCATGTTAGACTATATATTTTGGTTGCATTCGAGTGCCGTGTAGGTTCTTATCTGAAGAATTCTTCAGGATATGAAGAATGAGCGAGACTGAGGCGCGTGCTCAGGCTTTTGTCTCTGGATTTTGTATCAGCGATGACCGTGGAATTTTGGGGAGGCCTCATGGGCCATGGACGAATCTTGCTCTCTGTTGATTTGGCCCGATCCCAATTGTTTTTCTTCAATCTGTGGTATGGGAGGACTCCTTTCAGGTTTGTTACCTCAGGTGTCCCACCAAAAGAGGAATTCCAAAGCATAACCCTGGGGAAGAGTGAAGGGAAAACCCGAACTATGGTTAAGAATTGGTGCCTAGGGGCATGGCAAGTACAATATGCTGTCTCTAGATACAGCCACTGAGAGGCCTTACCTGAGGACTTGGCTCAGGCTGAAGGTCACAATGTGTGTTTGTGACCAATGTGGCCCACAATCATGGGCGGGGCCTCATGGGCCACACTGCTTTCAACTACACTGAACCTTGGACAACATGCCAACCACAAAGTTTCTTGCCATGGGGAAAGAGTTCTGATTTCTGCAGCATTTTCAAACCCGGGCAGTGATTGGAGATAAGGTCTAGGTTCTGAAGCCTAAAAACCGAGGTTGAGAAGAGATGACGACCTAAGGCCATGGCGGGTCCGATGTGCTCAGTGTGCGGCCAGCTGTCTGGGTGGGGCCAGGAGGTCCAGGCTCAGGCTGTGTCAGAAAGGGCATTAGTGCCCAGGTCAGCGTATATATTTGGGGTACAGCCGAATGCCGTGCAGGTTGATCCTCATTGGGGGTTTCTGGGTAGCCGCAGAGGGCAATGTTTTTCTTCTGGAGGGCAGGCAGAGTGATGCATTGTAGTTCTGGATTGCCAAACTGGAGGGCTTGTGGGCCAGGAGTCTGAGGACGGAAGTCTGAGATCCCAAGGTAGGCCTAGGTTTCTGGGTGAGGATATGGCAGGCACAGTCTACAGACCTGAATCGAGATCTCGTGCATCTGATGTCAGGGCGCGGATCAGACGATCGCTCAGGTTCGGCATTCTGTGCCTGATGGCCCTTCTTGAAGGGGCGGTGGATCACGAGGCCATGTGGGTTTTCCAACGATGGGAGTTATGAGAAGCTCCCAACTGCAAAGATTCTTCTGCAGGACAATTGAGACCTGTTGGTTTTCTCCAGGACAAGTTTCCGAGCAGGGTTCTATGGATGGATGTCTGAGTAACCCACCTCGCGTTCCAATTGTCTCCAACCAACAAGACAGGTCAGATATGCTGGACCTGGGGGAGCAACCGAGGAGGCTGAGTTGAAATGGACTCTCCCGTGGATGTGTCCTAATATGATTTTGTGTCTATGGAGACCTTGAAATGAAGCGGTGGCATTGGGGCCGTGAAGAGTTCTCCTAAAGAGAGGCTTTCACACAGCTCCATCGGGCAAGTTTCCCATGTGTAGATGAGATTTGTTCTGATGGGTGAGTCAAGAAACAGCCATATGCTGTTATTGAAATCCAGGCCTCTGAGTAGAGATGCCTCGAAACCAAAGCAATGGATCCGATAGGTGCCTAGGAGCCTGTTCGTTCCTTATTACCTCTAGGGTTATCAATCTACGGGTCTGAGTGCAGGTAGGTGCTCAGATGGGCTCAGTTTGCCCCTGTTTGTCCTGGCAAGCCACAACTATTGGGATGGCCTCAGGAATTTTGGAGGTTTATCCTCTTAGTAGGGTTGTGGCCATTTAATGGGCACATACAATTCCCTTGGAGAAAGCAAGCACAGTATCAGGTTTGGGTCCACGGGCCTGAGCCTGTAGGGTGTGTGGGCCAGGGCTGTTTGGACAGTTGTCTGAAAACACAAATTCTGCTTATGTTTCGGGTCATAGGTATGGCAGGACTGACCTACAGAACATGAGGAGAACTCTTCAGGATATGAAAAAAGGGCGAGTGTGAGGCTCTTGCTCAAGTTTTGTCTCTTGATACCGTGTCACTCATGGTCGTGAAATTTCCGGGCGACTTCATGGGAAAGGGACGAGTCTTAATCTGGGAGTTTGGCCCCGTACAAAGAGTTTGGGGTCTTTCTGTGGGATGGAAGAAGTCCGTTGTTCTGTTGTTTTTGGATTGTTCTGTTCTGTTTTTCAACCTCAGGTGTCCCACCAAATGAGGGATTCCAGAGTAGAGCCCTGGGGAGGGGCGACTAGACAACCAGAAATCTGGTTAAAAATTGGGGCCTAGGGACATGTCAAGCCCATTATGACATCTAATGGTCCAGCCAATGAGAGGACGTACTAAAGGACAGGACTCACGCTGAGGGTCGAAATGCGTGTTTATACCCTCGTCGCTCTCAAAAATGGGCGGGGCCTCAGGATGAATGCTGGTTTCTGCTACACTGAACGTTGGACAACATGCCAACCACAAGGTTTCTTGCCATGGGTAAGGAAGAGTTCTGAATTCTGCATCACAGTCACCCCTGGACATGATTGGAGATAAGGACTAGGTTCTGAAGCCTGAAAACTGAGGTAGGGAAGAGATGATGACCTAAGGCCATGGCGAGACTGATGTGCTCAGTGTGCAGTCAGCTGTCCGGGTGTTGGTCACGACGTCCTGGCTCAGGTTGTCAGACAGTGCATTAGTGCCCAGGTTAGACTATACATTTTGGGTGCCTTCGAGTGCCGTATAGGTTCTTATCTGAAGAACTCTTCAGGATATGAAGAATGAGCGAGCCTGAGGGGCGTGCTCCGGCTTTTGTCCCTGGATGTGTATCAGGGATGGCGGTGGAATGTTGGGGAGGCCTCATGGGCCATGGACGAATCTTGCTCTCTGTGGATTTGGCCCGATCCCAATTGTTTTCGTCAATCTGTGGGATGGGAGGACTCCTTTCAGGTTTGTTACCTCAGGTGTCCCACGAAAAGAGGAATTACAAAGCAGAGCCCTGGGGAAGAGTGAAGGGACAACCCGCACTATGGTTAAAAATTGGGTCCTGGGGCATGGCAAGCCCAATATGCTGTCTCTCCATCCAGCAACTGACAGGCCTTACCTGAGGACTGGGCTCAGGCTGAGGGTCACAATGTGTGTTTGTGACCAATGTGGCCCGCAAGCATGGCCGGGGCCTCATGGGCCACACTGGTTTCAACTACACTGAACCTTGGACAAGATGCCAACCACAAGGTTTCTTGCCATGGGGAAAGAGTTCTGATTCCTGCATCATTTTCAAACCTGGGCAGTGATTGGAGATAAGGTCTAGGTTCTGAAGCCTGAAACCGAGGTTGAGAAGAGATGACGACCTAAGGCCACGACGGGTCCGATATGCTCAGTGTGCGCCCAGCTGTCTGGGTGGGGCCAAGAGGTCCAGGTTCAGACTGTGTCATAAAGGGCATTAGTGCCCAGGTCAGCCTATTTATTTGGGGTACAGCCGAATGGCGTGCAGGTTGATCCTCATTTGGAGTTTCTGGGTAGCCCCGGATGGCAATGTTTTTCTTCTGGAGGACAGGCAGAGTGCTGCATTGTAGGTCTGGATTGCCAAACTGGAGGGCTTGTTGGCCAGTACTCTGAGGAAGGAAGTCTGAGAAACCAAGCTAGGCCTAGGTTTCTGGGTGAGGATATAGCAGGCACAATCTACAGACCTGAATCGAGATCTCGTGCTTCTGAAGTCAGGGCGAGAATCAGACGATCTCTAAGTTTGGACATTCTGTCCCTGATGGCCCCTTCTTGAAGGAGGGGGTGGATCGCGAGGCCATGGGGATTTTCCCACGATGGGAGTTGTGAGAAGCTCCCAACTGCATAGATTCTTCTCAGGACAATTGAGACCTGATGGTTGGCTCCAGGACAATGATTCTGAGCAGGGTTCTAAGGATTGATGGCTGGGTAGCCCACCTCGCATTCCAATTGTCTCCAAGCAACAAGACAGGTCTGTTCTGCTGGATCTGGGGGAGCAACCGAGGATGCTGAGTTGAAATGGACTCTCCCGTGGATTGTCCTCATATGATTTTGTGTCTACGGAGACCTTGGAATGAAGCGGGGGCACTGGGGCTCTGAAGGGTTTTCCTAAAGAGACGCTTTCACACAGCTCCATCATGCAAGTTTCCCATGTGTAGATGAGATTTGTTCTGATGGTGAGTCAGGAAACAGCCATATGCTGTTATTGAAATCCAGGACTCTGAGGAGAGATGCCTCGAAACCAAAGTAATGGATCCGATAGGTGCCTAGGGGCCTGATTGTTCCTTATTACCTCTGGGGATATCAGTACGGGTCTGAGAGCAGGTAGGTGCTCAGATGGGCTCAGATTGCCCCTGTTGGTCCTGGGAAGCCACAACTATTGGGATGGCCTCAGGAATTTTGGAGGTTTATCCTCTTAGTAGGGTTGTGGCCATTGGAAAGGGGACATACAATTCCCTTGGGGAGGGCAAGCACAGTTGTCAGGTTTAGCTCCAGGGGCGTGAGCCTGTAGGGTGTGTAGGCCAGGGCTGTTTGGACAGTTGTCTGAAAACACAAATTCGGCTTATGTTTCGGGTCATAGGTATGGCAGGACTGACCTACAGAACATGAGGAGAACTCTTCGGGATATGAAAAAAGGGCGAGTGTGAGGCTCTTGCTCAAGTTTTTCTCTCTAGATACCGTGTCACTCATGGTCGTGAAATTTCCGGGTGACTTCATGGGAAGTCTAAATCTGGGGGTTTGGCCCCGTCCAAAGAGTTTGGTGTCACTCTGTGGGATGGAAGATATCCGTTGTTCTGTTGTTGTTGGTTTGTATTGTTATGTTTTTCAACCTCAGGTGTCCCACCATATGAGGGATTCCAGAGTAGAGCCCTGGGGAGTGGCGAATGGACAACCAGAAATATGGATAAAATTGGGGCCTAGGGACATGTCAAGCCCATTATGACATCTAATGGTCCAGCCACTGAGAGGACGTACTAGAGGACAGGACTCACGCTCAGGATCGAAATGGGAGTTTATACTCTCTTCGCACTCAAGAATGGGCGGGGCCTAGGGTGAATGCTGGTTTCTCCTACACTGAACGTTGGACAACATGCCAACCACAAGGTTTCTTGCCATGGGTAAGGAAGAGTTCTGATTTCTGCATCACAGTCACCCCTGGACATGATTGGAGATAAGGTCTAGGTTCTGAAGCCTGAAAACTGAGGTAGGGAAGAGATGATGATCTAAGGCCATGGCGGGTCTGATGTGCTCAGTGTGCGGTCAGCTGTCCGGGTGTTGGTCACGAGGTCCGGGCTCAGGTTGTCAGACAGTGCATTAGTGCCCAGGTTAGACTATACATTTTGGGTGCCTTCGAGTGCCGTCTAGGTTCTTATCTGAAGAACTCTTCAGGATATGAAGAATGAGCGAGTCTGAGGAGCGTGGTCAGGCTTTTGTCCCTGGATTGTGTATCAGGGATGGCGGTGGAATGTTGGGGAGGCCTCATGGGCCATGGACGAATCTTGCTCTCTGTGAATTTTGCCCGATCCCAATTGTTTTTCGTCAATCTGTGGGATGGGAGGTCTCCTTTTAGGTTTGTTACCTCAGGTGTCCGACCAAAAGAGGAATTCCAAATCAGAGGCCTGGAAAGAGTGAAGGGACAACACGCACTATGGTTAAAATTGGGGCCTAGGGGCATGGCAAGCCCAATATGCTGTCTCTCCATCCAGCCACTGAGAGTCCTTACCTGAGGACTGGTTTCAGGCTGAGGGTCACAATTGTGTTTGTGACCAATGTGGCCTGCAAGCATGGGCGGGGCCTCATGGGCCACACTGGTTTCAACGACACTGAACCTTGGACAACATGCCAACCACAAGGTTTCTTGCCATGGGGAAAGAGTTCTGATTCCTGCATCATTTTCAAACCTGGGCGGTGATTGGAGATAAGGTCTAGGTTCTGAAGCCTGAAACCGAGGTTGAGAAGAGATGACGACCTAAGGCCATGACGGGTCCGATGTGCTCAGTCTGCGGCAAGCTGTCTGGGTCGGGCCTGGAGTTCCAGGCTCAGGCTGTGTCAGAAAGGGCACTAGTGCCCAGGTCACCCTATATATTTGGGGTACAGCCAAATGGCATGTAGTTTGATCCTCATTTGGGGTTTCTGGGTATCCACAGAGGGCAAAGTTTTTCTTCTGGAGGGCCTGTTCGTTCCTTTTTACCTCTGGGGACATCAGTCTACGCGTCTGAGTGCCGGTAGGCGCTCAGATGGGCCCAGATTGCCCCTGTTTGTCCTGGGAAGCCACAAATATTGGGATCGCCTCAGGGACTTTGGAGTTTTAACCTATTAGTAGGGTTGTGGCCATTGGAATGGGCACATATAATTCCCTTGGAGAGGGCAAGCCCAGTCTTCATGTTTGGCTCCAGGGGCCTGAGCCTGTACGGTGTGTAGGCCAGGGCTGATTGGACAGTTGTCTGAAAACACAAAGTCAGCTTATGTTTCGGGTCATAGGTATGGCAGGACTGATCTACAGACCATGAGGAGAACTCTTCAGGATATGAAAAAAGGGCGAGTGTGAGGCTCTTCTCAAGTTTTTGTCTCTGCATATCGTGTCAATCATGGTCGTGAAATTTCCGGGTGACTTCATGGGAAATGGACGAGTCTTCCTCTCTGGGGGTTTGGCCCCGTCCAAAGAGTTTGGGGTCATTCTGTGCGATGGAAGAAGTCTGTTGTTCTGTTGTTGTTGATTTGTTTTGCTTTGTTTTTCAACCTCAGGTGCCCCACCAAATGAGGGATTCCAGAGTAGAGCCCTGGGGAGGGGCGACTGGACTACCAGAAATATGGATAAAATTGGGGCCTAGGGACATGTCAAGCCCATTATGACATCTAATGGTCCAGCCACTGAGAGGACGTACTAGAGGACAGGAATCACGCTGAGGTTCACAATGCGTTTTTCTGCCCTCGTCGCACTCAAGAATGGGCGGGGACTCAGGGTGAATGCTGGTTTCTCCTACACTGAACGTAGGATAACATGGTAACCAAAAGGTTTCTTGCCATGGGTAAGCAGGAGTTCTGATTTCTGCATCACAGTCACCCCTGGGCAGTGATTTGACATAAGGTCTAGGTTCTGAAGTCTGAAAACTGATGTCGGGAAGAGATGATGACCTAAGGCCATGGCGGGTCTGATGTGCTCAGTGTGCTTTCAGCTGACTGGGTATTTATCAGGAGGTCCCGGCTCCGGTTGTGTCAGACAGTGCATTACTGCCCAGGTTAGACTCTATAATTTGGGTACTTTCGAGTGCCTTGTAGGTTTATTCTCATTTCAGCTGCCTGGTCAGCTCATTAGGCAATATATTTTTTCTAGAGGGCAGGCATAATGCTGCAATGATGGTCCGGAATTGCCAAATTTGTGGGCTTCGGGGCCAGGAGTGTGAGGATGGAAGTCTTAGAACACAAGCTAGAGTTGGGTTTCAGGGCGAGGGCACGGCATGTACCCCCTGAAGATCTGTAGCAATATCTCATGCATCTGAAGTCAGAGCAACGATCAGACGTTGGCTCAGCTTGGATCTTCTGTTCATGACGGCCCCTTCATGAAGGGAGCGGATTCTCAAGAGTGTGGAGGTTTTCCCAAGTTGGGAGTGGTGGGATGCCCCCTCCAAGGATTCCTTCTGCGGGACAATGGAGAACTGTTGGACAGCTCCAGGACATCCCATATGGATGAGTCCAGACCAATGTTCGAGGATGGATGCCTGGGAAGCCCGCCTCGCATTCCGATTGTCTCCTAGCGACAAGACAGTTTAGATCTGAGGGCTCTGCGGGAGCAACCGGAGTGGCTGAGTTGAAATGGACTTTCCTGAGGATGGGTCTAATGTGTGTTTGTGTCCATGAGGGCCTTGGAATGGGGCGGTGGCACCGGGACCCTGAAGTATTCTCCTCAGCTTTTGACATAGCTCCCATGCACAAGTTTCCTTGTGGAGACGAGGTTTGTTCTGATGGGTGCCTCAGGAAAACCCCAATGCTTGTATTGGAATCCAGGGTTTTGAGGAGACATGCCTGTAAACCAAAGCAATGGATCCGATTTTGGCCTAGGGTCCTGTCTGGTTCAGTCTTCTTCTCTGGGGTCATCCTTCTAGGGTAGGAGTGGAGTTAGATGCTCAGCTGGTGTCAGACTGCCCTTTTTTGTCCCGGGCGACCTATACTATTGGGATGGCCTCAGGGATTTGGAGGGTTCTCCTAATTTGTACGATTTTGGACAATGGAATGGGCAGAATTCCCATGGATTGGGTAGGCACAGTCCTAATGTGTGGCTCCAGGGTCGCCAGCCTGGATGGTGTGTGGCCCAGGACTTTAAGGACAGAAGTCTGAAAACACAAACTCAGCTTATGATTGGGGACGTAGGTATGGCAGGCCCGATCTACAAACCATGAGAAGACATCTTCAGGATATGAAGATAGTGTGAGTCTGAGGCGCTTGCTCAGGCTTTTGTCTCTGGTATTTGTTTTCGTGAGGCCGTGGAATGTCGAGGAGGCCTCATGGGCCATGAACGAATCTTCCTCTCTGTGGATTTGGCCCGATCCCAATTGTTTTTCGTCAATCTGTCGGATGGAGTACTCCTTTCAGGGTTGTTACCTCAGGTGTCTCACCAAAAGCAGAATTCCAAAGCAGAGCCCTGGGGAAGAGTGAAGGGACAACCCGAACTATGGTTAAAAATTGGGGCCTATAGGCATGGCAAGCCCAATATGCTGTCTCTTCATCCACCCACTGAGTGGCCTTACCTGAGGACTGGGCTAAGGCTGAGGGTCACAATGTGAGTTTGCCACCTATGTGGCCCGCGAGCAATGGCGAAGCCTCATCGGACAAACAGGTTTCCACTACACTGAACGTTGGACAACAAGCCAACCACATGGTTCTTGCCATTGGGCAGGAGTTCTGATTTCTGCATCATTTTCGAACCTGGGCAGTGATTGGAGATTAGGTCTAGGATCGGTATCCTGAATACCTAGGTTCGGAAGAGATAACGACCTAAGGCAATGGTTGGTCCGAAGTGCTCAGTGAGCGGCAAGTTGTCTGGGTGGGGCCAGGAAGTCCAGGCTCAGGCTCTGTCAGAAAGTGTTTATTGCCCAGGTCAGCCTATATATTTTGTGTACAGCCAAGAGGCGTGCAGGTTGATCTTCATTTGGGGTTTCTGGGTAGCGCTAGAGGGCAAAGTTTTTCTTTTGGATCGCAAGCAGTGTGCTGCATTGTAATTCTGGATTGCCAAACTGGAGGGCTTGTGGGCCATTATTCTGAGGACGGAAGTCTGAGGACACAAGCTAGGCTTAGGTTTCTGGGTGAGGACATGGCAGGCACAATATACAGACCGGAATCGTGATCTCGTGCCTCTGAAGTCAGGGTGAGGATCAGACTATTTCTCAGGTTGGACCTTATGTCCCTGATGGCCCCTTCATGAAGGGGGGGGGGGTCACGAGGCCATGTGTTTTTCTCACGATGGGAGTTGTGAGGAGCTCCCAACTGCAAAGATTCCCTGCAGGACAATTGAGACCTGTTGGTTGGCTCCAGGCCAATGATTCTGAGCAGGGTTCTAAGGATGGATGGCGAGGTAGGCCACCTCGCATTCCAATTGTCTCCTAGCAACAAGACAAGTTAGATCTTCTGGATCTCGCAGAGCAACCGAATACGCTGAGTTGAAATGGACTCTCATGTGGATGGGTCCTAATGTGTTTTTGTGTCTATGGAGACCTTGGAATGAAGCCGTGGCACTGGGGCCCTGAAGCTTTCTCCTAAAAAGAGGCTTTGACACACCTCCCACGTGTATTTTTCCCATGTGTAGATGAGTTTTGTTCTGATGGGTGAGTCAAGAAACAGCCATATGCTGGTACTGAAATCCAGGCCTCTGAGGAAGATGCCTGGAAAACAATTCAATGGATCCGATTAGGGCCTAGGGCCCTGTTCGTTCCTTTTTACCTCTGGGGATATCAGTCTACGAGTCTGAGTGCAGGTAGGTTCTCAGATGGGCTCAGATTGCTCCTGTTTGTCCTGGGAAGCCACCACTAGTGGGACGGCCTCAGGGATTTTGGAGGTTTATCCTATTAGTAGGGTTGTGGCCATTGGAATGGTCACACAGAATTCCTTTGGAGAGGGCAAGTACAGTCCTCAGTTTGGCTCCAGGGGCCTGAGCCTGTAGGGTGTGTAGGTCTGGGATGTTTGGACAGTTGTCTGAAAACACAAACTCGGATTATGTTTCGGGTCTTAGGTATGGCAGGAATGATCTACAGACCATGAAGAGAACTCTTCGGGATATGAAAAAAGGGCGAGTGTGAGGCTCTTGCTCAAGTTTTTATCTCTGGATATCGTGCCATTCATGGTCATGAAATATCCGGGTGACTTCATGGGAAATGGACGAGTCTTACTCTCTGGGGATTTGGCCCCGTCCAAAGAGTTTGGTGCCATTGTGTGGGATAGAAGAAGTCCGTTTTTTTGATGTTGTTTTTTTGTTTTGTTTTGTTTTTCAATCTCAGTTGCCCCACCAAATGAGGGATTCCAGTGTAGAGCCCTGGGGAGGGGCGATTGGACAAACAGAAATCTGGTTTAAATTTGGGGCCTAGGGACATGTCAAACCATTATGGCATCTAATGTTCTAGACACTGAAAGGACTTACTAGAGGACAGGACTCATGCTGAGGGTCCCAATGCGTGTTTATGCCCTTGTCGCACTCAGGAATGGGCGTGACCTCAGGGTGAATGCTGGTTTCTCCTACACTGAACCTTGGACAACATGGCAACCACACGGTTTCTTGCCGTGGATAAAGAGGAGTTCTGATTTCTGCATCACACTCACCCCTGGGCAGTGATTGGAGATAAGGTTAGGTTCTGAAGCCTGATAACTTAGGTAGGGAAGAAATGATTACCTAAGGCCACTGCGGGTCTTATGGGCTCAGGGTGCCGTCAGTGCCTGGGTGTTACTCAGGATGTCCCGGCTCAGGTTGTGACAGACAGTGCATTAGTGCCTAGGTTAGACTATATAATATGGGTACATTCGAGTGCCGTGTAGGTTTATTCTCATTTAATGTTCCCGGGCAGCTCCTTTGGCAATATTTTGTTTCTAGAGGGCAGGCAGAGTGCTGCAATGATGGTCCGGAATTGCCAAACTTGTGGGCTTCGGGGCCAGGAGTGTGAGGACAGAAGTCTGAGAACACAAGCTAGACTTGGGATTCAGGTCGAGGGCACGGCATGTACCCCCTGAATCTGAAGCAATATCTCATGCATCTGAAGTCAGAGCGAGGATCAGACGTTGGCTCAGCTTGGATTTTCTGTTCATGACGGCCCCTTCATGAAGGGAGCCGAATCTCGAGGCCGTGGAGGTTTTCCCACGTTTGGAGTGGTGGGATGCCCCCTCCTAGGATTCCTTCTACGGGACAATTGAGACCTGTTGGACAGCTCCAGGACATCCCATATGGATGAGTCCAGACCAACGTTCGAGGATGGATGCCTCGAGGCCTGCCTCGCATTCCAATTGTCTCCTAGGGACAAGAAAGTTTAGATCTGATGGCTCTGTGGGTGCAATCCGGGTGGCTGAGTTGAAATGGACTTTCCTGAGGATGGGTCTAATGTGTGTTTGTGTCCATGAGGGCCTTGGAATGGGGCGGTGGCACCGGGACCCTGAAGTATTCTCCTAAGCTTTTGACATAGCTCCCATGCACAAGTTTCCTTGTGGAGACGAGGTTTGTTCTGATGGGTGCCTCAGGAAAACTCCAATGCTGGTATTAGAACCCAGGGTTTTGAGGAGACATGCTTGTAAACCAAGCAATGGATCCGATTTTGGCCTAGGGTCCTGTCTGGTTCAATCTTCATCTCTGGGGACATCCATCTAGGGTATGAGTGGAGGTAGATGCTCAGCTGGTGACAGACTGACCTTTTTGTCCCGGGTGTCCTATACTATTGGGATGGCCTCAGAGACTTTGGAGGGTTCTCCTAATTTGTACGATTTGGGACAATGGAATGGGCAGAATTCCCATGGATTTGGTAGGCAGAGTCCTAATGTGTGGCTCCAGGTACCCCAGCCTGGATGGTGTGTGGCCAGGACTTTGAGGACAGAAGTCTGAAGACAAAAACTCAGCTTATGTTTGGGGACGTAGGTATGGCAGGCCCGATCTACAAACCATGAGAAGACATCTTCAGGATATGAAGATAGTGTGAGTCTGAGGCACTTGCTCAGGCTTTTGCTCTGGATATTGTATCAGCGATGGCCGTCGAATGTCGAGGAGGCCTCATGGGCCATGGACGAATCTTGCTCTGTGTGGATTTGGCCCGATCCCAATTGTTTTTCGTCAATCTGTTGGATGGAGTACTCCTTTCAGTGTTGTTACCTCAGGTGTCCCACCAAAAGAGGAGTTCCAAAGCAGAGCCCTGGGGATGAGTGAAGGGACAACCCGAACTATGGTTAAAAATTGGGGCCTAGGGGCATGGCAAGCCCAATATGCTGTCTCTTCATCCACCCACTGAGTGGCCTTACCTGAGGACTGGGCTAAGGCTGAGGGTCACAATGTGTGTTTGCCACCTATGTGGCCCATGAGCAATGGTGGGGCCTCATCGGACACACAGGTTTCCACTACACTGAACATTATACAACAATCCTACCACACGTTTTCTTGCCATTGGGAAGGAGTTCTGATTTCTGCATCATTTTCAAACATGGGCAGTGATTGGAGATAAGGTCTAGGTTCTAAATCCTGAAAACTGAGGCTGGGAAGAGATAACGACCTAAGGCAATGGCTGGTCCGATGTGCTCAGTAGCGGCCAGCTGTATGGGTGAGCCAGGAGGTCTAGGCTCACCCTCTGTCAGAAAGGGCATTATTGCCCAGGTCAGCCTATATATTTTGGGTACAGCCAAGTGGCGTGCAGGTAGATCTTCATTTGGGTTTTCTGGGTAGCCCCAGAAGGCAATGTTTTTCTTCTGGAGGGCAGGCAGGGTGGTGCATTATAATTCTGGATTGCCAAACTGGAGGGCTTGTTGGCCATTAGTATGAGGATGGAAGTCTAAAGACACAAGCTAGGCTTACGTTTCTGGTGAGGACATGGCAGGCACAATCTACAGACCTGAACCGAGATCTCGTGCTTCTGAAGTCTGGTTGAGGATCAGACGATCACTCAGGTTGGACCTTTTGTCACTGAGGTCCCCTTCATAAAGGGGGGGGTGTCACGAGGCCATGGGTGTTTTCTCACGATGGGAGTTGTGAGAAGCTCCCAACTTCAAAGATTTTTCTGCAGGACAAATGAGACCTGTTGGTTTGCTCCAGGCCAACGATTCCTAGCAGGGTTTTAAGGATGGATGGCGGGGTAGGTCACCTCGCATTCCAATTGTCTCCTAGCAACAAGACAAGTTAGATCTGCTGGATCTCGCGGAGCAACCGAATACGCTCAGTTGAAATGGACTCTCCTGTGGATGGGTCCTAATGTGTTTTTGTGTCTATGGAGACCTTGGAATGAAGCGGTGGCACTGGGGCCCTGAAAGGATCTCCTAAACAGAGGCTTTGACACAGTTCCCACGTGCAAGTTTCCCATGTGTACATGAGATTTGTATTGAAGTGTGAGTCAAGAAACAGCCATATGCTGGTATTGAAATCCAGGCCTCTGAGGAGAGATGCCTCTAAACCAAAGCAATCGATCCGATTAGGGCCTAGGGGACTGTTCGTTCCTTTTTACCTCTAGGAACATCAGTCTACGGGTCTGAGTGCAGGTAGGTTCTCGGATGGGCTAAGATTACACCTGTTTGTTCTGGGAAGCCACCACTATTGGATGGCATCCGGGACTTTGTTGGTTTATCCTCTTAGTAGGGTTGTGGCCATTGGAATGGGCACACAGAATTTCCTTGGAGAGGGCAAGTACAGTCCTCAGGTTGGCTCCAGGGGCCTGAGCCTGTAGGGTGTGTAGGCCTGGGCTGTTCGGACAGTTGTCTGAAAACACAAACTCGGATTATGTTTCGGGTCTTAGGTATGGCAGGAATGATCTACAGACCATGAGGAGAACTCTTCGGGATATGAAAAAGGGCGAGTGTGAGGCTCTTGCTCAAGTTTTTATCTCTGGATATCGTGCCATTCATGGTCATGAAATATCCGGGTGACTTCATGGGAAATGGACGAGTCTTACTCTCTGGGGATTTGGCCCCGTCCAAAGAGTTTGGTGCCATTGTGTGGGATAGAGGAAGTCCGTTTTTTTGTTGTTGTTTTTTTGTTTTGTTTTGTTTTTCAAACTCAGTTGTCCCACCAAATGAGGGATTCCAGTGTAGAGCCCTGGGGAGGGGCGATTGGACAAACAGAAATCTGGTTTAAATTTGGGGCCTAGGGACATGTCAAACCATTATGGCATGTAATCTTCTAGACACTGAAAGGACTTACTAGAGGACAGGACTCACGATGAGGGTCCCAATGCGTGTTTATGCCCTTGTCGCACTCAGGAATGGGCGTGACCTCAGGGTGAATGCTGGTTTCTCCTACACTGAACCTTGGACAACATGGCATCCACAAGTTTTCTTGCCGTGGATAAAGAGGAGTTCTGATTTCTGCATCACACTCACCCCTGGGCAGTGATTTGAGATAAGGTCTAGGTTCTGAAGCCTGATAACTTATGTAGGGAAGAAATGATTACCTAAGGCCACTGCGGGTCTTATGGGCTCAGGGTGCCGTCAGTGCCTGGGTGTTACTCAGGATGTCCCGGCTCAGGTTGTGACAGACAGTGCATTAGTCCCTAGGTTAGACTATATAATATGGGTACATTCGAGTGCCGTGTATGTCTATCCTCATTTTGGTTATGTGAGAAACTCCATAGGTCAAAATTTTTCTTCTGGAAGGCAGGCAAAATGCTTCATTTTGTGTCCCGAATTTCCAAATGTGAGGGCTTGGGGGCCAGGAGTTTGAGGACGGAAGTCTGAGAACACAAGCTAGTCATAAGTTTCAGGGCGAGGGCAAGGAAAGCACACTGTGCAGAGCTGCATCGAGATCTCGTGCATCTGAATTCAGGGTGAAGATCAGACGTTGGCTTAGGTTGGAGTTCCTGTCCATGATTTCCCCTTCATAAATGGGGGGGGCATCACAAAGCCATCTAGATTTTCCCAGGTTGGGAGTTGTGAGATGCTCCAAAACTCAAGGATTCCTTCTGCTGGGCATTTGAGACCTGTTGGATAGCTCCAGGACATCCCATACGGGACGACGCCAGAGCAGAGCTCTAAGGATGGATGGTTGGGCAGCCCGCCTCGCATTCCAATTGTCTCCTAGTCAAGACAGGTTCAGTGTGCTCGCTCTGGGGGAGCAACCACGGGAGCTGAGTTGAAATGGAATTTCCTGTGGATGGGTCCTAATGTGTATTTGTGTCTATGGAGACCTTGTAATGGGACAGTGGCACACAGGCCCTGAAGGATTCTCCTAACTGGAGGTTTTGAGACATCTTCAAAGGATAATTTTCCCATGTGGAGAAGAGGTTTGTTCTGATTGCTGCCTCATGAAATCCCCATATGCTAATATTGGAAACCAGCCCTCTGAGGAGAGATACCTGTAACCGAAAGCAATGAATCTGATTCAGCCCTAGGGGCCTGTCTGATTCAATCTTCTTCTCTGGGGACATCCATCTATGCTGAGTAGAGGTAGATGCTCAGCTGGTTTCAGATGACCCTTGTTTGTCCTGGGCAGCCTACATTATTGGGATGTCCTTGGGGACTCTGGAGGTTTTTCCTAATTTGTACGATTGTGGACAATGGAATGGGCAGAATTCCCGTGGTATGGACAGGCACAGTCCTGATGTGTGGCTCCAGGATCCCCAGCCTGAAGGGTCTGTGGGCCAGTATTGTGGGGACAGAAGTCTGAAAACACAAACTCGGCTTAGGTTTGGGAAGTAGGTATGGCAGGCCCGATCTACAGACCATGAGGAGAACTCTTTGGAATACGACAAAAGAGCGAGTGTGAGGCGCTTGCTCAGACTTTTGTCTCTGGATTTGTTGTCAACGATGGCTGTGGAATCTCGGGGAGGCCTCATGGGCCATGGATGAGACTTCCTCTCTGTGAATTTGGTCCAATCCCAATTGTTTTGGGTCAATCTGAAGGATGGGAGGAGTCCTTTTAGTTTTGTTACCTCAGGTGTCCCACCAAAAGAGGGATTCCACAGCAGAGCTCTGGGGAGGGATGAATGGACAACCCGAACAATCCAATTGGGGTGAGGTCGAGAACCGAGCAGGTTGATCCTCATTTGGGGTTTATGGAGATCCCCATAGAGCAACGTTTTTCTTCTGGAGGACCAGCATAGGGCTGCATTTTGGTTCCAGAATTCCAAGTCTTGAGGACATGTTTGCCAGGAGTGTGAGGAAGGAAGTCTGAAAACACAAGGTAGCACGAGGTTTGGGCCCACTGTGCACAGGATGAATCGAGATCTCCTGCATCTGAGGTCAGGGCGAGTATCAGATGTTGCCTCAAGCTGGAGTTTGTGTCCATGACGGCCCCTTCCTGAAGGGGGTGGGGGTGTCATGAGGCCAGGGAGGTTTCCCTAAGCTGGGAGTTGTGAGCTGCTCCAAACTCCAAAGTTTCCTTCTTCAGGACAGTCGAGTACTATTGGATGGTTCCAGGATGCCCCATACAGAAAGACTCGAGAGCAGGGGGGGCTAAGCATGGATGCCGAGAAACGCCAACTCACCTTCCCATTGCCTGGTCGAGACAAGGCACGCTCAATCTGCGGGCTCTTGGGTGAGCTACCCAGAAGGCTGAGTTTAAATGGACTTTCCTGCGGATGAGTCATAATGTGGGTTGGTAGCCATGGAGACCTTGGAATGTGGCAGTAGCTAAGGGACTCTGCAGGATTCTCCAACCGAAGGGTTTTGACACAACTCCAACAAGGAAGCTTTCCATGCGGAGATGAGAGGTGTTCTGTCTGGTGCCTCCGGATAGCCCCCTATGCTGGTCTTCGAACCCAGGCCTCTGAGGAGTGATACCTGGACACCAAAGCAAGAGTTCATAATAGGGCCTAGGGGCCTGTCTGGTTCAATCTTCTGTCTCTGCGGATATCAGTCTGTGTGTCTGCATGGAGGTAGTAGTTGCTCAGCTGGTGTCATAATGCCCCTGTTTATCCAGTGTGGCTTGCGGTAGTGGGATGTCCTTGGGGACCTTGAGGTTTCTACTATTTTGTAGAGTTGTGGCCAATGGAACGGGCAGTTTCTTAGGAGAGAGCAGGCACAGTTCTGTGGTGTGGCTCCAGAGACCCAAGCCTGGAGGCGGTGTAGGCCACGGCTGTGCAGACAGACATCCAAAACCCCAAACTCAGCTCAGGTTTGGGGCCGAGGTTATGGCAGGCCTGATCTACAGTCCGTGAGGGGAGCTCCTCTGGATATGAAAGAAGGGTGAGAGGGAGGCAGTCGCTCAGTCTTTTGTCTCTGGATATTTTGTCCACAATGGCCGTTTAATGTAGGAGTTGCCTCATGGGTCGTAGAAGTCTCCCTCTCTGGTAGTTTGTCCAGCCCCCAAGAGTTTGGGGTCATTCTGTGGGAAGGGAAGAGTCCTGTTTTCTTCTTAATGTGTCCCCCCAGTAGAGGGATTCTGGAGCATAGCAGTGGGTACTGACAATTGGAATACTCGCTCTCTGGTGAAGCCTGGGGGCCTATGGATATGACAAGCCCCATAGGCAGGATCTTGGTCCAGCCACTGAGAGGCGTTACTTTAATACGGGACTCACGCTACAGGTCACAATGCATATCTGTGCCCTAGGCGGCCCTCAAGCACTGCGTGGCCTTTCCGACAATGCAGGTTTTCCCGCATTGAACGTTGGACAACATGCCAACCACAAGGTTTCTGGCCATGGGGAAGGAGGAATTCTAATTTCGGCATCACGTTCACCCTGGGCAGTGATTGGAGATAAGGTCTAGGTTCTGAAGCCTGAAAACCGAGGTTGGGAAGAGATGACGAACTACAGCCATAGCGGGACCCTTGTGTCCAGGTTGGAGCCAGCTGTCTAGGTGTAGTTTGGGATGTCTTGTCTCAGGCTGTGCCAGACAGGGCATTGGTATTCAGGGTAGGCTGTATAATTGCTTTACAGTCGAGTGGCATGCATTAGATAATCATTTGGGGTTTCTTATTAGCAGCATAGGGCAAAGTTTTTCTTCTGGAGGGCAGGCAGAGTGCTGCATTGTGGCTTCGGAATTCCCAAACTGGAGGGCTTGTGGGCCAGGAGAGTGAGGACGGAAGTCTGAGAACACAAGCTAGGCTTAGGTTTCGGGGAATGGACTTGGCAGGCACACTCTGCAGAGCTGAATTGCGATCTCATGAGTCTGAAGTCAGGTCGAGGATCAGACTTTGGCTCAGGTTGGAGTTTCTGTCCATGTTTGCCCCCTTCATGAAGGGGGGGGGATTATGAGGCCATGGGGGTTTTCCCACTATTAGAGTTGTGAGATGCTCTCCAAACCGCAAGGTTTCCTTCTGTGGGACCATGGACGCATCTCTCGTCTGTCTGTGGATTTGGCCATTATCCCAATTGCTTTTCTTCAATCTGTGGGATGGGAGGACTCCTTTTCAGGTTTGTTACCCTCAGGTGTCCCACCATAAAAGGAATTCCAAAGCAGAGCCCTGGGGAAGAGTGAAGGGACAAACCCGAACTATGGTTAAAAATTGGGGCTAGGGGCATGGCAAAGAACAATATGCTGTCTCTCTCCCCCCATCCAGCCTCTGAGAGGCCTTACCTGAGGACTGGTCTCAGGCTGAGGGTCACAATGTGTTTTTGTTGCCACCTATGTGGCCCGCAAGCATGGGCGGGGCCTCATGGGACAACACTGGGTTTCAACTACACTGAACCTTGGACAAATGCCAGCCAACCACAAGGTTTCTTGCCATTGGGGAAAGAGTTCTGATTTCTGCAATCATTTTCAAAAACCGGGCCGTGATTGGAGATAAGGTCTAGGTTCTGAAGCCTGGAAACCGAGGTTGAGAAGAGATAACGACCTAAAAAAGGCCATGGCGGGGGTCTGATGTGCTCAGTGTGAGCGAAACAGCCAGCTGTCTGGGTGGGGGCCAGGAGGTCCAGGCTCAGGCTCTGTCAGAAAGGGCATTATTGCCCAGGTCATCCTATATATTTTGGGGGTACAGCCAAATGGGCGTGCAGGTTGATCTTCATTTGGGGTTTTCTGGGTAGCGCCAGAGGGCAATGTTTTTCTTCTGGAGGGCAGGCAGAGTGCTGCATTGTAGTTCTGGATTGCCAAACTGGAGGGCTTGTGGGCCAGTTAGTCTGAGGACGGAAGTCTGAGAACAACAAGCTAGGCTTAGGTTTTCAGGTCTGGGGTGAGGACATGGCAGGCACAATTACAGACCTGAATCGAGATCTCGTGCATCTGAAGTCAGGGCGAGGATCAGACTATTCTCAGGTTGGACCTTCTGTCCCTGATGGCCCCTACTTGAAGGGGGGGGGGATCACGAGGCCATGGTGGTTTTTTCTCACGATGGGAGGGTGTGAGAAGCTCCCAACTGCAAAGATTCTTCTGCAGGACAATTTGAGACCTGTTGGTTGGCTCCAGAAAAAATGATTCCGAGCAGGGTTCTAAGGAGTGGATGGCGGGGTAGGCCACCTCGCATTCCAATTGTCTCCTAGCAACAAGACAAAGTTAGATCTGCTGGATCTCGCACCTGAGCAACCGAATATGCTGAGTTGAAATGGACTCTCTCCTGTGGATGGTGTCCTAATATGATTTTGTGTCTATGGAGACCTTGGAATGAAGCGGTGGCACTGGGGCCCTTGAAGGGTTTCTCCTAAAAAGAGGCTTTGACACACCTCCCACGTGCAAGTTTTCCCATGTGTAGATGAGTTTTTTTGTTCTGATGGGTGAGTCAAGAAACAGCCATATGTTGGTACTGAAAATCCAGGCCTCTGAGGAAGAAAACGGCCTGGAAACCAAAGCAATGGATCCGATTAGGTGCCTAGGGTCCCTGTTCATTCCTTTTTACCTCTGGGGATATCAGTCTACGAGTCTGAGTGCAGGTAGTGTTCTCAGATGGGCTCAGATTGCTCCTGTTGTTCCCCTGGGAAGCCACCACTATTGGGATGGCCTCAGGGACTTTGGAGGTTTATCCTATTAGTATGGGTTGTGGCCATTGGAATGGTCACACAGAATTCCCTTGGAAGGGCAAGTACAGTCCTCAGGTTGGCTCCAGGGGCCTGAGCCTGTAGGGTGTGAAGGCCTGGGCTGTTTGGACAGTTTGTTCTGAAAACACAAACCTCGGATTAATGTTTCGGGTCATAGGTATGGCAGGACCTGATCTACAGACCATGAAGGAGAACTCTTCGGGATATGAAAAAAGGGCGAGTGTGAGGCTCTTTGCTCAAGTTTTTTATCTCTGGATATCATGCCATTCATGGTCATGAAATATCCGGTAACTGACTTCATGGGAAATGGACGAGTCTTACTCTCTGGGGTGTTTTGGCCCCGTCCAAAGAGTTTGGGGTCATTCTGTGGGATAGAAGAAGTCCCGTTTTTTTGTTGTTGTTGTTTTTGTTTTGTTTTGTTTTTTTTCGTTTTCCCACCAAATGAGGGATTCCAGAGTAGAGCCCTGGGGAGGGCGATTGGACAAACCAGAAATCTTTTTCAAAATTTGGGGCCTAGGACATGTCAAACCATTATGGCATCTAATGTTCTAGACACTGAAAGGACTTACTAGAGGACAGGACTCACGCTGAGGGTCCCAATGCGTGTTTATTTGCCCTTTTCTCACTCAGGAATGGGCGGGACCTCAGGGTGAATGCTGGTTTCTCCCTCCTACCTGAACGTTGGACAACATGCCAACCACAAGGTTTCTTCTTGCCGTGGATAAGGAGGGAGTTCTGATTTCTGCATCACACTCACCCCTGGGCAAGTGATTGGAGATAAGGTCTAGTTCTGAAGCCTGAAAACTGAGGTAGGGAAGATGATGATTACCTAAGGCCACTGCGGGTCTTATGGGCTCAGGGTGCCGGTCAGTGTCCTGGGTGTTACTCAGGAGTCCCGGCTCGGGTGTGTGTGACAGACAGTGCATTAGTGCCTAGGTTAGACTATATAATTTGGGTACATTCGAGTGCCGTGTAGGTTTATTCTCATTTAATGTGCCCGGGGCAGGGCTCATTGGGCATATTTTGTTTCTAGAGGGCAGGCAGAGTGCTGCAAATGATGGTCCGGAATTGCCAAACTTGTGGGGCTTCGGGGCCAGGAGTGTGAGGACGGAGTCTGAGAACACAAGCTATACTTGGGATTCAGGTCGAGGGCACGGCATGTACCTCCCTGAAGATCTGAAGCAATATCTCATGCCATCTGAAGTCACAGCGAGGATCAGACGTTGGCTCAGCTTGGATTTTCTGTTCATGACGGCCCCTTCATGAAGGGAGCCGAATCTCGAGGCCGTGGAGGTTTTCCCACGTTTGGAGTGGTGGGATGCCCCCTCCTAGGATTCCTTCTACGGGACAATTGAGACCTGTTGGACAGCTCCAGGACATCCCATATGTATGAGTCCAGACCAACGTTCGAGGATGGATGCCTGGGAAGCCTGCCTCGCATTCCAATTGTCTCCTAGCGACAAGACAGTTTAGATCTGATGGCTCTGCGGGTGCAATCCGGGTGGCTGAGTTGAAATGGACTTTCCTGAGGATGGGTCTAATGTGTGTTTGTGTCCATGAGGGCCTTGGAATGGGGCGGTGGCACCGGGACCCTGAAGTATTCTCCTAAGCTTTTGACATAGCTCCCATGCACAAGTTTTCCTTGTGGAGACGAGGTTTGTTTCTGATGGGTGCCTCAGGAAAACCCCAATGCTGGTATTGGAATCCAGGGTTTTGAGGAGACATGCTTGTAAACCAAAGCAATGGATCCGATTTTGGGCCTAGGGTCCTGTCTGGTTCAATCTTCTTCTCTGGGGACATCCATCTAGGGTATGAGTGGAGGTAGATGCTCAGCTGGTGACAGACTGACCTTTTTTGTCCCGGGTGACCTATACTATTGGGATGGCCTCAGGGACTTTGGAGGGTTCGCTCCTAATTTGTACGATTTTGGACAATGGAATGGGCAGAATTCCCATGGATTGGGTAGGCAGAGTCCTAATGTGTGGCTCCAGGGTCCCCCAGCCTGGATGGTGTGTGGCCAGGACTTTGAGGACAGAAGTCTGAAAACACAAAACTCAGCTTATGTTTGGGGACGTAGGTATGGCAGGCCCGATCTACAAAACCATGAGAAGACATCTTCAGGATATGAAGATAGTGTGAGTCTGAGGCGCTTGCTCAGGCTTTTTGTCTCTGGATTTTGTTATCAGCGATGGCCGTGGAATGTTGAGGAGGCCTCATGGGCCATGGACGAATCTTGCTCTCTGTGGATTTGGCCCAATCCCAATTGTTTTTTCGTCAATCTGTTGGATGGAGACTCCTTTCAGGGTTGTTTTCTTTACCCTCAGGTGTCCCCACCAAAAGAGGAATTCCAAAGCAGAGCCCTGGGGGAAGAGTGAAGGGACAACCCGAACTACTATGGTTAAAAATTGGGGCCTATGGGCATGGCAAGCCCAATATGCTGTCTCTTCATCCAGCCCACTGAGAGGCCTTACCCTGAGGACTGGGCTAAGGCTGAGGGTCACAATGTGTGTTTGCCACCTATGTGGCCCGCGAGCAATGGCGGGGCCTCATCGGACACACAGGTTTCCCACTACACACTGAACATTATACAACAAGCCAACCACACGTTTTCTTTGCCATTGGGAAGGAGTTCTGATTTCTGCATCATTTTCAAACATGGGCAGTGATTAGGAGATAAGGTCTAGGTTCTAAAGCCTGAAAACCGAGGTTGGGAAGAGATAACGACCTAAGGCAATGGCTGGTCCGATGTGCTCAGTGCGCGGGCCAGCTGTCTGGGTGGGGCCAGGAGGTCCAGGCTCAGCCTCTGTCAGAAAGGGCATTATTGGCCCAGGTCAGCCTATATATTTTGGGTACACAGCCAGTGGCGTGCAGGTAGATCTTCATTTGGGGTTTTCTGGGTAGCCCCAGAAGGCAATGTTTTTCTTCTAGAGGGCAGGCAGGGTGGTGCATTATAATTCTGGATTGCCAAACTGGAGGGCTTGTGGGGCCATTAGTCTGAGGATGGAAGTCTGAAGACACAAGCTAGGCTTACGTTTCTGGTGAGGACATGGCAGGCACAATCTACAGACCTGAACCGAGATCTCGTGCTTCTAAGTCTGGGTGAGGATCAGACGATCACTCAGGTTGGACCTTTTTGTCCCTGAGGGCCCCTTCATGAAGGGGGGGGGGGGATCACGAGGCCATGGGTGTTTTCTCTCACGATGGGAGTTGTGTGAGAAGCTCCCAACTTCAAAGATTCTTCTGCAGGACAAATGAGACCTGTTGGTTGGCTCCAGGCCAACGATTCCTAGCAGGGGGTTTTAAGGATGGATGGCCAGGGGTAGGTCACCTCGCATTCCAATTGTCTCCTAGCAACAAGACAAGTTTAGATCTGCTGGATCTCGCGGAGCAACCGAATACGCTCAGTTGAAATGGACTCTCCTGTGGATGGGGTCCTAATGTGTTTTTTGTGTCTATGGAGACCTTGGAATGAAGCGTTGGCACTGGGGCCCTGAAAGGATCTCCTAAACAGAGGCTTTGACACAGCTCCCACGTGCAAGTTTTTCCATGTGTAGATGAGATTTGTATTGAAGTGTGAGTCAAGAAACAGCCATATGCTGGTATTGAAAATCCAGGCCTCTGAGGAGAGATGCCTCTAAATCAAAGCAATGGATCCGATTAGGGCCTAGGGGCCTGTTCGTTCCTTTTTACCTCTAGGAACATCAGTCTATACGGGTCTGAGTGCAGGTAGGTTTCTCGGATGGGCTCAGATTACTCCTGTTTGTTCTGGGAAGCCACCACTATTGGATGGCATCCGGGACTTTGTTGGTTTACCCTATTAGTAGGGTTGTGGCCATTGGAATGGGCACACAGAATTTCCTTGGGAGAGGGCAAGTACAGTCCTCAGGTTTGGCTCCAGAGGCCTGAACCTGTCGGGTGTTTAGGCCAGGGCTGTTTGGACAGTTGTCTGAAAACACAAACTCGGCTTATGTTCGGGTCATAGGTATGGCAGGACTGATCTACAGACCTTGAGAAACTCTTCAGGATATGAAAAAAGGGAGAGTGTGAGGCTCTTGCTCAAGTTTTTTTGTCTCTGGATATCGTGTCCACTCATGGTCGTGAAATTTCCGAGTTGACTTCATGGGAAATGGACGAGTCTTACTCTCTGGGGTTTTGGCCCCGTCCAAAGAGTTTGGGGTCACTCTGTGGGATGGAAGAAGTCCGTTGTTTTGTTCTTGTTGTTTTTGTTTTGTTTTGTGTTTTTCAACCTCAGGTGTCCCACCAAATGAGGGATTCCAGAGTAGAGCCCTGGGGAGGGGCGACTGGACAACCAGAAATCTGGTTAAAATTTGGGGGCCTAGGGACATGTCAAGCCCCCATTATGACATCTAATGGTCCAGCCACTGTGAGGTCTTACTAGAGGACAAGACTCACGCTGAGTATCACAAATGCGTATTTATGCCCTCGTCGCACTCAAGAATGGGCGGGGGCCTCAGGGTGAATGTGTGGTTTTCTCCTATACTGATCGTTGGACATCATGCCAACCACAAGGCTTCTTGCCTTGGGTAAGGAGGAGTTCTGATTTCTGCAGCACATTCAAACCTTGTCAGGGCTTGGAGTTAAGGTCTAAGTTCTGAAGCCTGAAAAGTTAGGTTGGGAAGAGATAACGAGCTAAGACCATGGCGGGTGTGATGTTTCTCAGTGTGCAGTCAGTTATATCTCTATCTCGGTTTTGGTCAGGAGGTCCGGGCTCACTCTGTATCAGACAGTGTATTAGTGGCCAGGTTAGACTATCTAATTTGGGTACATTCGAGTGCCGTGTATGTCTATCCTCATTTGGGTTATGTGAGAAACTCCATAGGTTCAAAATTTTTCTTCTGGAAGGCAGGCAGAATGCTTCATTTTGTGTCCCGAATTTCCAAATGTGAGGGCTTGGGGGCCAGGAGTGTGAGGACGGAAGTCTGAGAACACAAGCTAGTCATAAGTTTCAGGGCGAGGGCAAGGAAAGCACACTCTGCAGAGCTGCATCGAGATCTCGTGCATCTGAATTCAGGGTGAAGATCAGACGTTGGCTTAGGTTGGAGTTCCTGTCCATGATTTCCCCTTCATAAATGGGGGGGGGGGCATCACAAAGCCATCTAGATTTTCCCAGGTTGGGAGTTGTGAGATGCTCCAAAACTCAAGGATTCCTTCCTGCTGGACATTTGAGACCTGGTTGGATGGCTCCAGGACATCCCATACGGAACGACGCCAGAGCAGAGCTCTAAGGATGGATGGTTGGGCAGCCCGCCTCGCATTCCAATTGTCTCCTAGTCAAGACAGGTTCAGTGTGCTCGCTCTGGGGGAGCAACCATGGGAGCTGAGTTGAAATGGAATTTCCTGTGGATGGGTCCTAATGTGTTTTTGTGTCTATGGAGACCTTGTAATGGGGCAGTGGCACACAGGCCCTGAAGCATTCTCCTAACTGGAGGTTTTTGAGACATCTTCAAAGGATAATTTTCCCATGTGGAGAAGAGATTTGTTCTGATTGCTGCCTCATGAAATCCCCATATGCTAATATTGGAAACCAGGCCTCTGAGGAGAGATACCTGTAACCGAAAGCAATGAATCTGATTCAGGCCTAGGGGCCTGTCTGATTCAATCTTCTTCTCTGGGGACATCCATCTATGCTGAGTAGAGGTAGATGCTCAGCTGGTTTCAGATGACCCTTGTTTGTGCTGGGCAGCCTACATTATTGGGATGTCCTTGGGGACTCTGGAAGTTTTTTCCTAATTTGTATGATTGTGGACAATGGAATGGGCAGAATTCCCGTGGTATGGACAGGCACAGTCCTGATGTGTGGCTCCAGGGGCCCCAGCCTGAAGGGTCTGTGGGCCAGGAATGTGGGGACAGAAGTCTGAAAACACAAACTCGGCTTAGTTTGGGAAGTAGGTATGGCAGGCCCGATCCACAGACCGTGAGGAGAACTCTTCGGGATACGACAAAAAGAGCGAGTGTGAGGCGCTTGCTCAGACTTTTGTCTCTGGATTTGTTGTCAACGATGGCTGTGGAATCTCGGAGAGGCCTCATGGGCCATGGACGAGACTTCGTCTCTGTGAATTTGGGTACAATCCCAATTGTTTGGGGTCAATCTGAAGGATGGGAGGAGTCCTTTTAGTTTTGTTACCTCAGGTGTCCCACCAAAAGAGGGATTCCAAAGCAGAGCTCTGAGGAGGGATGAATGGACAACCCGAACAATCCAATTGGGGTGAGGTCGAGAACCGAGCAGGTTGATCCTCATTTGGGGTTTATGGAGATCCCCATAGAGCAACGTTTTTCTTCTGGAGGGCCAGCATAGGGCTGCATTTTGGTTCCAGAATTCCAAGTCTTGAGGACATGTTTGCCAGGAGTGTGAGGAAGAAGTCTGAAAACACAAGGTAGCACGAGGTTTGGGCCCACTGTGCACAGGCTGAATCGAGATCTCCTGCATCTGAGGTCAGGGCGAGTATCAGATGTTGCCTCAAGCTGGAGTTTGTGTCCATGACGGCCCCTTCCTGAAGGGGGTGGGGGCGTCCTGAGGCCAGGGAGGTTTCCCTACGCTGGGAGTTGTGAGCTGCTCCAAACTCCAAAGTTTCCTTCTTCAGGACAGTCGAGTACTATTGGATGGTTCCAGGATGCCCCATACAGAAAGACTCGAGAGCAGGGGCCTAAGCATGGATGCCGAGAAAACGCCAACTCACCTTCCCATTGCGTGGTCGAGACAAGGCACGCTCAATCTGCGGGCTCTTGGGTGAGCTACCCAGAAGGCTGAGTTTAAATGGACTTTCCTGAGGATGAGTCATAATGTGGGTTGGTGGCCATGGAGACCTTGGAATGTGGCAGTAGCTAAGGGACTCTGCAGGATTCTCCAACCCGATGGGTATGACACAACTCCAACAAGGCAGCTTTCCATGTGGAGATGAGAGGTGTTCTGTCTGGTGCCTCAGGATAGCCCCATATGCTGGTCTTCGAACCCAGTCCTCTGAGGAGTGATACCTGGACACCAAAGCAAGAGTTCATAATAGGGCCTAGGGGCCTGTCTGGTTCAATCTTCTGTCTCTACGGATATCAGTCTGTGTGTCTGCATGGAGGTAGTTGTTGCTCAGCTGGTGTCATAATGCCCCTGTTTGTCCAGTGCGGCTTGCGGTAGTGGGATGTCCTTGGGGACCTTGAGGTTTCTACTATTTTGTAGAGTTGTGGCCAATGGAACGGGCAGTTTCTTAGGAGAGAGCAGGCACAGTTCTGTGGTGTGGGCTCCAGAGACCCCAGCCTGGAGGCGGTGTGGGCCACGGCTGTGCAGACAGACCTTCCAAAAACCCAAACTCAGCTCAGGTTTGGGGCCGAGGTTATGGCAGGCCTGATCTACAGTCCCGTGAGGGGAGCTGCTCTGGATATGAAAGAAGGGTGAGAGGGAGGCAGTCAGTCGCTCAGTCTTTTGTCTCTAGTTATTTTGTCCACAATGGCCATTTAAATGTAGGAGTTGCCTCATGGGTCGTAGAAGTCCTCCCCTCTCTGGTAGTTTGTCCAGCCCCCAAGAGTTTGGGGTCATTCTGTGGGAAGGGAAGAGTCCTGTTTTCTGCTTCATGTGTCCCCCCAGTAGAGGGATTCTGGAGCATAGCAGTGGGTACTGACAACTGGAATACTCGCTCTCTGGTGAAGCCTGGGGGCCTATGGATATAACAAGCCCCATATGCAGGATCTTGGTCCAGCCACTGAGCGGCGTTACATTAATAGGGGACTCACGCTACAGGTCACAATGCATGTCTGTGCCCCTAGGCGGCCCTCAAGCACTGGCGTGGCCTTTCCGACAATGCAGGTTTTCCCACATTGAACGTTGGACAACATGCCAACCACAAGGTTTCTGGCCATGGGGGAAGGAGGAATTCTAATTTCTGCATCACCTTCACCCCTAGGCAGTGATTGGAGATAAGGTCTAGGTTCTGAAGCCTGAAAACCGAGGTTGGGAAGAGATGACGAACTACAGCCATAGCGGGTCCCTTGTGTCCAGGTTGGAGCCAGCTGTCTAGGTGTCGTTTGGGATGTCTTGTCTCAGGCTGTGCCAGACAGGGCATTCGTATTCAGGGTAGGCTGTATAATTGCTTTACAGTCGAGTGGGATGCATTAGATAATCATTTGGGGTTTCTTATTAGCAGCATAAGGCAAAGATTTTCTTCTGGAGGGCAGGCAGAGTGCTGCATTGTGGCTTCGGAATTCCCAAACTGGAGGCCTTGTGGGCCAGGAGAGTGAGGACGGAAGTCTGAGAACACAAGCTAGGCTTAGGTTTCGGGGAATGGACATGGCAGGCACACTCTGCAGAGCTGAATTGAGATCTCATGAGTCTGAAGTCAGGTCTAGGATCAGACTTTGGCTCAGGTTGGTGTTTCTGTCCTTGTTGGCCCCTTCATGAAGGGGGGAGCATTATGAGGCCATGGGGGTTTTCCCACTATTAGAGTTGTGAGATGCTCCAAACCGCAAGGATTCCTTCTATGGGACAATTAAGATTTGTTGGATGGCTCCAGACGTCTCATAAGGTATTTTTCCAGAACAGGGTTCTAAGTATGGATGCCTGGGCAGACAGCCTCAATTCCAATTGTCTCCTAGCAACAAGAAACGTTTGATCTGCTGGCTTGGGGTAGCATCAGAGGGGGCTGAGTTGGAATGGACTTTCCTGAGGATGGTCTTAAATGAGTTGAAATAGACTTTCCTGAGGATGGTCTTAATGTTGGTTTGAGTCCATTGAGACCTTGGTATGGGGCAGTGGCACCAGGGCCCTGAAGGATTCTCCTAACTAGAGGTTATAACAAAGCTCCAATGAGCAAGTTTTCCATGGGGAGACGAGATTTGTTCTTATTGGTGCCTCAGGAAACCACCATTTGCTGGTATTGGAAATGAGGCCTCTGAGGAGAGATGCCTGGAAAACAAAGCAATGGATCTGATTAGGGCCTAGGGGCCTGTCCGGTTCAATATTCTTCTCTGGGGACATCTTTTGTCTGAGTGGAGGTAGTTGGCTCAGCTGGTTTGAGATCACACCTGTTTGTCCTGGGCGGCCTACACTATTGGGATGGCCTCGGTAACTTTGGAGGTTTTTTTCCCTAATTTGCAAGGTTGTGGCCAATGGAATGGGAAGAATTCTCTTGAAAGGGAAGTACAGTCCTGATGTGTAGCTCCAGGGACCCAAGTGTGGAGCGTGTGTGGTCCAGGGCTATTTGGACAAAAGTCTGAAAACACAAAACTCCACTTAGGTTTGGGTCTGTAGGTATGGCCGGCCCGATATATAGACCGTGAGGAGAACTCTTCGGGATATGAACAAAGGGCGAAAGTGAGGTGCTTGCTCATGCTTATTTTTTTTCTGGATATGTGTCACCCGATTGCCATGGAATGTCCGGGTGTCCTCAAGGGCCATCGATGAGGCTCCCTTTCTGGGTATTTGACCCAATCCCAAGAGTTTGGGGTCATTCTGTGGGAACGGAGGAGGCCTTTCTGTTTTTTTTTTTTACCTCAAGTGGATCACCAAAAGAGGTATTCCACAGCAGAGTCCTGGGTAGGGGCGACTGAACAACCAGAACTCTGGTTAACATTGGGACCTAAGAACATGGCAAGCCCCGTATGTGGGCTCTTGGTCCAGACACTGAGAGGCCTTCCTTGAGCATAGGGCTCACATTGAGTTTCACAATGTGTTTTTTTGTGCCCAAGAAGCCCCTCAAGTCAGGGCGTGGCCTAATGTACCATGCTGGTTTCTCCTACACTGAACGTTGCACAATATGGCAACCACAAGTTTTCTGGCCATGGGGAAGAAGGAGTTCTAATTTCTGCAACACTTTTCACTCCTGGACTGTGATTGGATTTAAGGTCTAGGTTCTGAAGCCTGAAAACTGAGGTTGGGAAGAGATGAAGACCTAAGGCCATGGTGTGTCTGATGTGCTCAGTGTTCGGCCAGCTTGTTGAGTGTGGGTTGGGAGGTGCAGGCTCAGGCTCTGGCAGACAGGGAATTAGTGCCCAGGCTAGACTGTATCATTGGGGTGCAGTCGAGTTTCGTGCAGGTTGGTACTCATTTGTGGTTACTGGGTAGCCCCAGAGGGCAACGTTTTTCTTCTGGAAGGAAGACACAGTGCCACATAGTGGCTCCAGAATTCCCAAACTGGAAGGTTTGTGGGCCAGGAGTGTGAGGAAAAAATTCTGAGAACACAAGCCAGACTTAGATTTCGGGGTGAGGGGACGGCAGGAACCCTCTGCAGAGATGATTCGAGATCCCGTGTACCTGAAGACAGAGCTAGGGATCAGACGTTGGCTCAGGTTGGAGTTTCTGTCCATGACGGCCCCTTCCTGAAGGGGAGGGTTTCACGAGGCCATGGAGGTTTTTCCACAATGGGAATTGTGAGGTGCTCCAAACCGCAATGATTCCTTCCGTGGGGACAGTCGAGACCTGCTGGATGGCTCCAGGACATCCCATAAAGAAGTTATCTAGAGGAGGGTTCTAAGGATGGATGCCTGTGGCAGCCTGCCTCCCATTCCAGGTGTCTCATAGCGCCAAGGCAAGTTCGATCTGCTGGATCTAGGGGAGTAACCGAGGAGGGTGTGTTGTAATGGGTGAGTTGAGGATGGGTCATAATGTGCATTTGTGTCCATGGAGACCTTGGAATGGGGTGCTTGATCCGGGGCCTTGAGGGATGTTCATAACCGGAGGTTTTGATGGAGCTCTAAAGAGTACGTTTCCTATGTAGAGAAGAGAATTGTTTTGATGAGTGCCTAAAGAATCTCCCATATGCTGGTATTGGAAACCAGGTCTCTGAGGAGAGATGCCTGGAAACAAAAGCAATGGATATGATTAGGGCCTAGGTGCCTGTCCAGGTCAATCTCTTTCCTGGGGATACGTGTCTATGAATCTGAGGGGAGGTAGTTGCTCGGCTTGTGTCAGATCGCCCTGTTTGTCCTGGGCAGCCTATAATATTGGGAATGGCCTCGGGATTTTGGAGTTTCTCCTAATAAATAGGGTTGTGGCCAATGGAATGGGCAGAAATCCCCTGGAGAGGGCAGGCACAGTTCTGAGTTTGGCTCTAGGGGCCCAGCCTTGAGGGTGTGTGGGCCAGGCCTGTGGGGACAGAAGTCTGAAAACACAAACTCCGCTTAGGATTGGGGACATAGGTATGGCACGCCCAATCTACAGACCGTGATAACACTTCGGGATATGAAAAAGGGTGAGTTTGAGGTGCTTGCTCAGGTTTTGTCTCTGGATTTGTGTCAACAATGTGGGTCGAATGCTGGCGTGGCCTCATGGGTTGTGGACGGCTTTCCTTCTCTGAGGATTTGACCCAATCCCAAGAGTTTGGGTACATTCTGTGGGATGGGAGGAGTCCTTTTCTGTTTTTTATTTTATTTTATGTACCTCATGTGTGCCAAAAAAAGAGGGATTCCCGAGCAGAGTCCTTGGTAGGGACAACTGGATAACCCCAACTCTGTTTAAGTTTGGGGGCCTAGGGTCATGGCAAGTCCAATATGTGGGCTCTTGATTCAGACACTGAGAGGTCTTCCTTGAGGACAGGGCTCATGCTGAGGGTCACAATGCCTATTTGTGCCCAACAAGGCCCTCAAGCATGGGAAGGGCCTCATGGGCCACGCTGGATCCTCCTACACTGAACGTTGGAGAATATGCCAACCACAAGGTTTCCGGCCATGGCGAAGGAAGAGTTGTGATTTCTGCATCACGTTCACCCCCTGGACAGTGATTGGAGTTTAGGTCTAGGTTCTGAAACCCGAAATACGAGGTTGGGAAGATATGAAGACCTAAGGACCTGATGGGTACAATGAGCTCAGTGTGTGGCTAGCTGTTGAGCGTAGGTCTGGAGGTGTGGGCTCATGCTGTGTCAGACAGGACATTAGAGAGGTTAGAGTGTATATTTGGGGGTGCAGTCAAGTGGCGTTCAATTGATCCTCATTCGGGTTTCTAGGTAGCTCCATAAGGCAACGATTTTCTTCTGGAGGGCAGGCAGAGTGCTACATTGTGGCCCCAGTTTTGCCAAACTGTAGGGCTTTTGGGCCAGGGGTGTGAGGAAGGTAGTCTTAGAACACAAGCTAGGCTTAGTTATTGGGGTGAGGGCACAGAAGGCACAATCTGCAGAGCTGAATCAAGATCTCATGCACCTGAAGCCAGGGCGAATATCAGACATTTGCTCAGGTTGGAATTTCTGTCCATGAGGCCCCTTTATAAAGTGGAGCGTCTCAAGAGGCCATGAAGATTTTCCCACAAATGGGAGTTGTGAGATGCACCAGACTGCAAAGATTCCTTCTGTGGGACACTTGAGACCTGTTGGATGGCTCTAGGATGTCCCATATGGAACGACTCCAGAGTAGGGTTCTAAGGATGGATGCCTGGGCAGCCCGCCTCCCATTCTAGTTGTCTCCTAGCAACAAGGCAGATTTGATCTGCAGGCCCTGGGGGAGAAACCAAGGGGGATGAGTTGACATGGACTCTACAGAGGATAGATCATAATGTGGGTTGAAGTCCATGGAGACCTTGGAATGGGGCGCTTGATCCGGGGCCCTGAATGATTCTCCTAAACAGAGGTTTTTATAGAGCTGCAAAGAGTACATTTCCTATGTGGAGACGAGATTTTTCTATGAGTGCCTCAGTAATCCCCCATATGCTGGTATTGGTAACCAGGCCTCTGAGGAGAGATGCCTGGAAACAAAAGCAATGGATCTGATTAGGGCCTAAGTGCCTGTCCAGTTCAATCTTATTCTATGGGGATATCTGTCTCTGGGTCTGAGTGGAGGTAGTTTCCTAACTTGTGAAAGATCATCCCTGTTTGTCCCGGGCAGCCAACACTATTGGGGATGGCCTCGGGGAGTTTTGGAGGTTTCTCCTAATCTATAGGGTTGTGGCCAATGGAAATGGCAGAATTCCCCTGGAGAAGGAAGCCACAGTCCTCAGGTGTGGCTCCAGGGGCCCCATATTGGATGGTGTGTGGGCCAGGACTGTGGGGACAGAAGTCTGAAAACACAAACTCAGCTTAGGTTTGGGGATGTATGTATGAAGGCTCGATCTACAGACCGTGAGAATTTTCCGGGCTATGAACAAAGGGCGAGTATGTGGCGTTTGCTCAGGCTTTTGGCTCTGGATTTTGTGCCTACGGTGGCCGTGGAATGTCGGGGTGTCCTCAAGGGCCATGGACAAGTCTTTCTCTGGTGATTTGGCCTGATCCCAAGTGGTTGGGATCATTCTGTGGATGGGAAGAGTACTTTCTGTATTTTTTTTTTTTTTACCTCAGGTGTTCCACCAAAGAGGGATTCCAGAGCAGTGCCCTGAGTAGGGGTGGCTAGACATCTCTAACTCTGGTTGAGATTGGGGGACTACGGGCTTGGCAAGCCCCATATGTGGGCTGTTTGTTCCAGTCACTAAGAGGCTTTACATGAGGATAGGTCTCACGCGAGGGTCACAATGTGTGTTTGTGCAAATTGTAGCCCTCAGGGATAGGTGGAGCCTCATAGTCCATGCTGCTTTCTCCTACAATGAACGTTGGACAACATGCCAACCACAAGATTTCTTGCCATGGCGAAGGAGAAGTTCTGATTCTTGTATCACGTTCCCTCCTGAGCGGTGAGTGGAGATAAGGTCTAGGTTCTGAAGGTGAAAAGTGAGGTTGGGTAGAGATGATGGCCGAAAGCCATTGTCGGTTTGATATGCTCAGTGTATGGCGAGCTGTCTGGGTGTTGGACTGGAGGTCTGCCTTCAGGCTGTGTCAGACAGGGCTTTAGTGCACAGGCTAGAATGTATAATTGGGGTATGGTCGAGTGGCATGCAGGTTGTTACTCATTTGGCGTTTCTGGTTAGCCCTATAGGGCAACATTTTTCTTCTTCTGAGGGCAGGCAGAGTGCTGCATTGTGTCTCCAGAATTGCCAAACTGGAGGGGTGTGGCCAGGATTGTGAAGACGGAAGTCTGAGAACACAAGTTAGGCTTAGGTTTCGGGGCGAGGGCACAGCAGGCACACTCTCAAGTGCTGAATCGAGATCTCGTGCTTCTGAATTCAGGGCGCGGATCAGACTTTGGCTTAGGATGGAGTTTCTGTCCATGATGGCCCATTTATGAAGGTGTGGGGCATCATGAGGAAATGGAGGTTTTCTCACAGTGGGATTGTGTGATGCTTCAAACCACAAGGATTCATTCTGCGAGACAGTCAAGACAGGTTGGTTGGATTCAAGACGTCCCATAAAGAAATTCTCCAGAGCAGGGTTCTAAGGATCGATGCCTGGGCAGCCCACCTCGCATTCCAACGGTCTCCTAGTGACAAGGCAGGTTTGATCTGCTGGCTCTGGGTGAGCAGCCGAGGGGGCTGATTTGAAATGGACTCTCCTGAGGATGGATCATAATGTAAGTTTGTGTCCTTGGAGACCTTCGAATTGGGCCATGGTGCCAGCGCCCTGAAGGATCCTCCTAACCTGAGGTATTGACACAGCTCCAAAGAGCAAGTTTCTCATGTGGAGATGAGATCTGTTCTGATTGTTTCCTTAGGAAACCCCCATATTCTGATATTGGAAACCAGGCCTCTGAGGAGAGATACATAGAAACCAAAGCAATGGATCAGAAGTTGGCTCAGGTTGGAGTTTCTGTCCATGATGGCCCCTTTATAAAGGGGAGCATCTCATGAGGCCATGTAGGTTTTTCCCACGATAGGAGTTGTGAGATGCTCCAATCTGCAAGGATTCCTTCTGCGGGACAGTCAACACACCTTTTGGAAGGCTCCCAGGACATCCCATATGGAACGGCGCCAGAGCAGGATTCCAACGATGGATGCCTAGAGAGTCTGCTTTGCATTCCTTTTGTCTCCTAGCGACAAGGCAGGTTTGATATTCTGGCTCTGGGGGAGTAATCAACGGGGCTGAGTTGAAATGTACTCTCCTGCCGAATGGTCATAATGCGCGCTTGTGTCCATGGAGACCTTGGAAAAGGGCGGTGGCTCCGGTTACCTGAAGGTTTCTCCTAACTGGAGGTTTTTTTACAGAGCTCCAAAGGATACGTTTCCCATGTGGAGACAAAATTTGTTCTGATTGGTATCTCTGGAATCCCCCATATGCTGGTATTGGAAAACAGGCCTCTGAGGAGAGATGCTTAGAAACAAAAGCAATGGAACCAATTACGTTCTAGGGGCCTGTCCAGTTTAATACTTTTCTCTTGGGATATCTGTCTACGGGTGAGTTGAGGTCGTTGCTCAGCTTGTGACAGATCACCCCTCTTTGTACTGGGCGGCCTACACTATTGGAATGGCCTCTGGGACTTTGGAGGTTTCTCCTAATCTGTAGGGTTGTGGCCAATGGAATGGGAAGAATTTCCTTGGAGAGGGCAGGCACAGTCCTGAGGTGTGGCTCCAGGGGCCTCAGCCTGGAGGGTGTGTGGGACAGGGATGTCAGGATAGAAGTCTGATAACACGGTTTGGGGACGTAGGTAAGGCAGGCCCGATCTACAGACTATGAGGATAATTTTTTTGGGCTATGACCTAAGGGTGAGGCTTATGTCTCTGGATTTTGTGTCAATAGTGGCCGTGGAATGTCGGGCTGGCCTCATGGGCCATGGAGGAGTCTTTCTCTCTGGGGGATGGCCTGATCCCAAGTGATTGGGGTCATTCTGTGGGTGGGAGGAATCCTTTCTGTGTTTACTTACCTCACATGTCCCACCAAAGAGGGATTCCAGAGCAGAGCCCTGAGTAGGGGAGACTAGATGTCTCTACCTCTCTGGTTAAGATTGGGTGACTTGGGGCATGGCAGGCCCCATATGTGGGCTCATGGTCCAGCCACTGAGAGGCTTTACTTGAGGACAGGGCTCAAACTGAGTGTCCCAATGTGTGTTTGTGCCCACCGCAGCTCTTAAGAATGGGCAGGGCCTCAGGGACCCTACAAACCCTCAGGGGCCCTACTACTACTCCTGTAGGCCCTACAGGGGTCCTACACTGAACTATGGATAAGATGCCAACCAGAAGATTTTGGCGAGAGGGAAGGAGGAGTTATGATTTCTGCATCACGTTCACCCATGGGAAATGAGTAGAGATAAGGTCTAGGTTTCTGTAGACTGAAAACCAGGTTGGAAAGAGATGGCAACCTAAGGCCATGGCGGTTCAGATGTTCTCAGTGTACGGCAAGCTGTCTGGGTGTCGGTTGGGTATTCAGGCCTCAGGTTGTGTCAGACAGGGCATTAGTGCACAGGCTAGACTATATAATTGGTGTACAGTTGAGTGGCATGCAGGTTTATCCTCATTTGAGGTTTCTGGGTAGACCCATAGGGCAACATTTTTCTTCTAGAGGGCAGGCAGAGTGCAGCACTGTGTCATCGGAAATCCCAAAATGGAGGGCGTGTGGTCCAGGAGAGTGAGGACGGAAGTCTGAGAACACTAGCTATGCTTAGGTTTTGGGGTGAGGGGACAGCAGGTGCACTCTGAAGAGCTTAATCAAGATCTCGTGCATCTGAAGTCAAGGCGAAGATCAGCCGTTGGGTCAGGTTGGAGTTTCTTTCCATGATCCGACTTCATGAAGATTGGGGGCATCATGTGATCTTGGAAGCTTTCCATGATATGAGTTGTGAGGTGGTCCATACACAAGGACTCCTGTAGGACAGTCGAGACCTGTTGGATGGCTCAAGGATGTCCCATAAGGAACGACGCAAGAGCAGGATTCTAAGGGTTCTAAGGATCTCTAAGGAGAGATGCCTGGAAACCAAAGCAATGGATCCGATAGGTGCCTATGGGCCTGTTCGTTCCTTTATACCTCTGCGGACATCAGTCTACGGGTCTGAGTGCCGGTGGTGCTCAGATGGGCCCAGATTGCCCCTGTTTGTCCTGGGATGCCACAAATATTGGGATGGCCTCAGGGACTTTGGAGGTTTTTCCTATTAGTAGGGTTGGGGCCATTCGAATGGGCACATACAATTCCCTTGGAGAGGGCAAGCCCAGTCTTCAAGTTTGGCTCCAGGGGCCAGAGCCTGTAGGGTGTGTAGCCTGAAAACTGCGGTTGAGAAGAGATGACGAACTCAAGACATGACGGGTCCGATGTGTTCTGTGTGCGGCCAGCTGTCTGGGTGGGACCTGGAGGTCCAGGCTCAGGGTGTGCCAGAAAGGGCTTTAGTGCCCAGGTCAGCATATATATTTGGGGTACAGCCGAATGGCGTGCAGGTTGATGCTCATTTGGGTTTTCAGGGTAGCCCCAGAGGGCAATGTTTTTCTTCTGGAGGGCAGGCAGAGTGCTGCATTGTAGTTCTGGATTGCCAAACTTTTGGGATTGTGGGCCAGTAGTCTGAGGACGGAAGTCTGAGAAGCCAAGCTAGACCTAGGTATCTGGGTGAGTATATGGCAGCCACAATCTAAAGACCTGAATAGAGATCTCGTGCATC
The DNA here is from genome assembly GCF_011764305.1 of Mustela putorius furo. Taxonomy (NCBI): domain Eukaryota; kingdom Metazoa; phylum Chordata; class Mammalia; order Carnivora; family Mustelidae; genus Mustela; species Mustela putorius. The sequence goes on along the minus strand of NW_025422165.1, from coordinate 59,046 downwards.
TGAAGTCAGGGCCAGGATCAAACAATCGCTCAGGTTGGACATTCTGTCCCTGATGGCTCCATCTTGAAGGGGGGTGGTGGATCATGAGTCCAAGTGGGTTTTCTCACGATGGGAGTTGTGAGAAGCTCCCAACTGCAATGATTCTTCTGCAGGACAATTGAGAACTGTTGTTTGGCTCCAGGACAACGATTCCGAGCAGGGTTCTAAGGATGGATGGCTGGGTAGCCCACCTCGCATTCCAATTGTCTCCAAGCAACAAGACAGGTTAGATATGCTGGATCTGGGGGAGCAACCGAGGAGGATGAGTTGAGCTGGACTATCCCGTGGATGTGTCCTAATATGATTTTGTGTCGATGGAGACCTTGGAATGAAGCGGTGCCACTGGGGCCCTGAAGGGTTCTCCTAAAGAGAGGCTTTCACACAGCTCCATCGTGCAAGTTTCCCATGTGTAGATGAGATTTGTTCTGATGGGTGAGTCAAGGAACAGCCATATGCTGTTATTGAAATCCAGGCCTCTGAGGAGAGATGCCTGGAAACCAAAGCAATAGATCCGATAGGTGCCTAGGGGCCTGTTCATACCTTTTTAACTCTGGGGACATCAGTCTTCCAGTCTGAGAGCGGGTAGCTGCTCAGATGGGCCCAGATTGCCCCTGTTTGTCCTGGGAAGACACAAATATTGGGATGGCTTCAGGGAATTTGCAGGTTTATCGTATTAGTAGGGTTTTGGCCATTGGAGTGGGCACATACAATTCCCTTGGAGAGGGTAAGCACAGTCGTCAGGTTTGGCTCCAGGGGCCTGAGCCTGTAGGGTGTGTAGACCAGGGCTGTTTGGACAGTTGTCTGAAAACACAAACTCGGCTTATGTTTCGGGTCATATGTACGGCAGGACTGATCTACAGACCATGAGGAGAAGTCTTAGGGATATGAAAAAAGGGCGAGTGGTGAGGCTCTTGCTCAAGTTTTTTGTCTCTGGATATCGTGTCACGCATAGTCGTGAATTTTCCGGGTGACTTCATGGGAAATGGACGAGTCTTACTCTCTGGGGGTTTGGCCCGTCGTCCAAAGAGTTTGGGGTCATTCTGTGGGATGGAAGAAGTCCGTTGCTCTGCTGTTGTTGATTTGTTTTGTTATGTTTTTTCAACCTCAGGTGTCCCACCAAATGAGGGATTCCAGAGTAGAGCCCTGGGGAGGCGCGACTGGACAACCAGAAATCTGGTTAAAAATTGGGGCCTAGGGACATGTCAAGCCCATTATGACATCTAATGGTCCAGCCACTGAGAGGACGTAGTAGAGGACAGGACTCACGCTGAGGGTCACAATGCGTGTTTATGCCCTCGTCGCACTCAGGAATGAGCGGGGCCTCAGGGTGAATGCTGGTTTCTCCTACACTGAACGTTGGACAACATGCCAACCACAAGGTTTCTTGCCATGGGTAAGGAACAGTTCTGATTTCTGCATCACAGTCACCCCTGGTCAGTGATTGGAGATATAAGGTCTAGGTTCTGAAGCCTGAAAACTGAGGTAGGGAAGAGATGATGACCTAAGGCCATGGCGAGTCTGATGTGCTCAGGTGTGCGGTCAGCTGTCTGGGTGTTGGTCACGAGGTCCGGGCTCAAGTTGTCAGACAGTGCATTAGATCCCAGGTTAGACTATATATTTTGGGTGCCTTCGAGTTCCGTGTAAGTTCTTATATGAAACAACTCTTCAGGATATGAAGAATGAGCGAGTCTGAATCGCGTGCTCAGGCTTTTGTCTCTGGATTTTGTATCAGCGATGGCCGTGGAATGTTGCGGAGGCCTCATGGGCCATGGACGAATCTTGCTCTCTGTGGACTTGGCCCGATCCCAATGGTTTTTTCGTCAATCTGTGGGATGGGAGGACTCCCTTCAGGTTTGTTACCTCAGGTGTCCCCACCAAAAGAGGAATTCCAAAGAAGAGCCCTGGGGAGGAGTGAAGGGACAACCCGAACTATGGTTAAAAATTGGGGCCTAGGGTCATGGCAAGCCCAATATGCTGTCTCTCCTTCCCAGCCACTGAGAGGCCTTACCTGAGGACTGGGCTCAGGCTGAGGGTCACAATGTGTGTTTGTGACTAATGTTGCCCGCAAGCATGGGCGGGGCCTCATGTTGCACACTGGATACAAGTACACTGAACCTTGGACAACATGCCAACCACAAGGTTTCTTGCCATGGGGAAAGAGTTCTGATTTTTCTGCATCATTTCCAAACCCGGGCCGTGATTGGAGATAATGTCTATGTTTCTGAAGCCTGAAAACCGAGGTTGAGAAGAGATGACGACCTAAGGCCATGGCGGGTCTGATGTGCTCAGTGTGCGGCCAGCTGTCTGGGTGGGGCCAGGAGGTCCAGGCTCAGGCTGTGTCAGAAAAGGCATTAGTGCCCAGGTCAGCCTATATATTTGGGGTACATCTGAATGGCGTGGCCCGTTGATCCTCATTTGGGGTTCCTGGGTAGCCCCAGAAGGCAAAGTTTTTCCTCTGGAGGGAAGGTAGAGTGCTGCATTGTAGTTCTGGATTGCCAAACTGGAGGGCTTGTGGGCCAGTAGTCTGAGGACGGAATTCTGAGAACCCAAGCTAGGCCTAGGTATCTGGGTTAGGATATGGCAGGCACAATCTACAGACCTGAATCTAGATCTCGTGCATCTGAAGCCATGGCGAGGATCAGACGATCACTCAGGTTGCACATTCTGTCCCTGATGGCCCCTTATTGAAAGGGGGGTGGATCACGAGGCCATGGGGATTTTCCCATGATGGGATTTGTGAGAAGCTCCCAACTGCAATGATTCTTCTGCTGGACAAAAGAGACCTGTTGGTTGGCTCCAGGACAATGATTCCCAGCAGGGTTCTAAGGATGGATGGCTGGGTAGCCCACCACGCATTCCAATTGTCTCCAAGCAACAAGACAGTTTGGATCTGCTGGATCTGGGGGAGCAACCGAGGAGGCTGTGTTGAAATGGACTCTCCCCTGGATGTGTCCTAATATGATTTTGTGTCTATGGAGACCTTGGAATGAAGTGGTGGCACCGGGGCCCTGAAGGGTTCTCCTAAAGAGAGGCTTTTTCACACAGCTCCATCGTGAAATTTCCCCTTGAGTAGATGAGATTTGTTCTGATGGGTGAGTCAAGAAACAGCCTTATGCTATTATTGAAATCCAGGCCTCTGAGGAGAGATGCCTAGAATCCAAAGCAATAGATCCGATATTTGCCTAGGGGCATCTTCATACCTTTTTACGTCTGGGGACATCAGTCTACGGGTCTGAGTGCCGGTATGTGCTCAGATGTGCCCAGATTGCCCCTGTTTGTCCTGGGAATCCACAAATATTGGGATGGCCTCAGGGACTTTGGAGGTTTATACTCTTATTAGGGTTGTGGCCATTGGAATGGGCACACACAATTCCCTTGGAGAGGGCAAGCACAGTCGTCAGGTTTTGGCTCCAGGGCCCTGAGCTTGTAGGGTATGTAGGCCAGGGCTGTTTGGACAGTTGTCTGAAAACACAAACTCGGCTTATGTATCGGGTCATAGGTATGGCAAGACTGATCTACAGACCATGAGGAGACCTCTTCGTGATATGAAAAAAGGGCGAGGGTGAGGCTCTTGCTCAAGTTTTTGTCTCTGGATATCGTGTCAATCATGGTCGTGAAATTTCCGGGTGACTTCATGGGCAATGGACGAGTCTTACTCTCTGGGGGTGTGGACCCGTCCACAGAGTTTGGGGTCATTATGTGGGATGGAAGAAGTCCGTTGTTCTGTTGTTGTTGATTTGTTTTATTTTGTTTTTTTTCAACCTCAGGTGTCCCAAACAAATGAGGGATTCCAGAGTAGAGCCCTGGGGAGGGGCGAGTGGACAACCAAAATCTGGTTAAAAAATTGGGGCCTAGGGACATGTCAAGCCCATTTATGTCCTCGTCGCACTCAAGAATGGGCGGGGCCTCAGGGTGAATGCTGGTTTCTCTCCTACACTGAACGTTGGACAACATACCAACCACAAGGTTTCTTGCCACGGGTAAGGAAGAGTTCTGATTCTGCATCACAGTCACACCTCGGCAGTGATTGCAGATAAGGTCTAGGTTCTGAATACTGAAAACTGAGGTAGGGAAGAGATGATGACCTAAGGCCATGGTGGGTCTGATGTGGTCAGTGGGCGGTCAGCTGTCTGGGTGTTGGTCACGAGTTCCGGGCTCAGGTTGTCAGTGCATTAGTGCCCAGGTTAGACTTTTTATTTTGGGTGCATTCGAGTGCCGTGTAGGTTCTTATCTGAAGAACTCTTCAGGATATGTAGCATGAGCGAGTCTGAGGTGCGTGCTCAGGCTTTTGTCTCTGGATTTTGTATCAGCGATGGCCCGTGGAATGTTGGGGAGGCCTCATGGGCCATGAACAAATATTGCTCTCTGTGGACTTGGCCCGATCCCAATTGTTTTTTTCATCAAACTGTGGGATGGGAGGACTCCTTTCAGGTGTGTTACCTCAGGTGTCCCACCAAAAAGAGGAATTCCAAAGCAGAGCCCTGGGGAAGAGTGAAGGGACAACCCGAACTATGGTTAAAAATTGAGGGCCTAGGGGCATGGCAAGCCCAATATGCTGTCTCTCCATCCAGTATCTTAGAGGCCTTACCTTAGGACTGGGCTCAGGCTGAGGGTCACAATGTGTGTTTGTGACCAATGTGGCCCGCAAGCATTGGCCCGGCCTCATGGGCCACACTGGTTTCAACTAAACTGAACCTTGGACAACATGCCAACCACAAGGTTTCTTGCCATGGGGAAAGAGTTCTGATTTCTGCATCATTTTCAAACCCGGGCCGTGATTGGAGATAAGGTCTAGGTTCTGAAGCCTGAAAACCGAGGTTGGGAGAGATGACGATCTAAGGCCATGAGGGGTCCGATGTGCTCAGTGTGCGGCCAGCTGTCTGGGTGGGGCCAGGAGGTCCAGGATCAGGCTGTGTCAGAAAGGGCATTAGTGCCCAGGTCAGCCTATATATTTGGGGTACAGCCGAATGGCGTACCCCGTTGATCCTCATTGGGGTTTCTGGGTAACCCCAGAGGGCAGTGTTTTATTCTGGAGGGCAGGCAGAGGGCAGGCAGAGTGCTGCATTGTAGTTCTGGATTGCCAAACTGGAGGGCTTGTGGGCCAGTAGTCTGAGGACGGAAGTCTGAGAACCAAAGCTAGGCCTAGGTTTCTCGGTGAGGATATGGCAGGCACAATCTACAGACCTGAATCGAGATCTCGTGCATCTGAATTCAGGGAGAGGATCAGACAATCGCTCAGGTGGGACATTCTGTCCCTAATGGCCCCTTCTTGAAGGGGGTGTGGTTCACAAGTCCATGGGGGTTTTTCCCAAGATGGGTGTTGTGAGAAGCTCCCAACTGCAAAGATTCTTCTGCAGGACAATTGAGACCTGTTGGTTGGCTCCAGGACAACGACTCCGAGCAGGATTCTAAGGATGGATGGCTGGGTAGCCCACCTCGCATTCCAATTGTCTCCAAGCAACAAGACAGGTTGGATCTGCTGGATCTGGGGGAGCAACCGAGGTGGCTGAGTTGAAATGGACTCTCCCGTGGATGTGTCCTAATATGATTTTTGTGTCTATGGAGACCTTGGAAAGAAGCGGTGGCACTGGGGCTCTGAAGGGTTCTCCTAAAGAGAGGCTTTCACACAGCTCCATCGTGCAAGTTTCCCATGTGTAGATGAGATTTGTTCTGATGGGTGAGTCAAGAAACAGCCATATGTTGTTATTGAAATCCAGGCCTCTGAGGAGCGATGCCTGGAAACCAAAGCAATGGATCTGATAGTTGCCTAGGGGCCTGTTCGTTCCTTTTTACCTCTGGGCACATCAGTCTACGGGTCTGAGTGCCGGTAGGTGCTCAGATGGGCCCATATTGCCCCATTTGTCCTGGGAAGCCACAAATATTGGGATGGACTCAGGGACTTTGGAGGTTTATACTCTTAGTAGGGTTGTGGCCATTGGAATTGGCGGATACAATTCCCTTGGAGAGGGCAAGCACAGTAGTCAGGTTTGGCTCCAGGGGCCTGAGCCTGTAGGGTGTGTAGGCCTGGGCTGTTTGGACAGTTGCCTGAAAACACAAACTCGGCTTATATTTCGGGTCATAGGTATGGCAAGACTGATCTACAGACCATGAGGAGAACTCTTCGGGATATGAAAAAAAGGCGAGTGTGAGGCTCTGCTCAAGTTTTTGTCTCTGGATATCATGTCACTCATGGTCGTGAAATTTCCGGGTCACTTCATGGGAAATGTACGAGTCTTACTCTCTGAGGGTTTGGACCCGTCCACAGAGATTGGAGTCATTCTGTGGCATGGAAGAAGTGCGTTGCTCTGTTGTTGTGTTGGTTTGTTTTCTTTTTGTTTTTTAACGTCAGGTGTCCCACCAAATGAGGGATTCCAGAGTAGAGCCCTGGACGGGGCGATTAGACAACCAGAAATCTGGTTAAATATTGGGGCCTAGGGACATGTCAAGCCCATTATGACATCTAATGGTCCAGCCACTGAGAGGATGTACTAGAGGACAGGACTCACGCTGAGGGTCACAATGCGTGATTATGCCCTCGTTGCATTCAAGAATGGGCGGGGCCTCAGGGTGAATGCTGGGTTCTCCTACACTGAACGTTGGACAACATGCCAACCATAAGGTTTCTTGCCATGGGGAAAGAGTTCTGATTTCTGCATCATTTTCAAACCCGGGGCCATGATTGGAGATAAGGTCTAGGTTCAGAAGCCTGAAAACCGAGGTTGAGAAGAGATGACGACCTAAGGCCATGAGGGGTCCGATGTGCTCAGTGTGCGGCCAGCTGTCTGGGTGGGGCCAGGAGGTCCAGGATCAGGCTGAGTCAGAAAGGGCATTAGTGCCCAGGTCAGCCTATATATTTGGGGTACAGCCGAATGGCGTGCCCTGTTGATCCTCATTTGGGGGGTTTCTGGGTAGCCCCAGAGGTCAATGTTTTTCCTCTGGAGGGCAGGCAGAGTGCTGCATTGTAGTTCTGGATTGCGAAACTGGAGGGCTTGTGTGGCAGTAGTCTGAGGACGGAATTCTGAGAACCCAAGCTAGGCCTGGGATTCCGGGTGAGGATATGGCAGGCACAATCTACAGACCTGAATCGAGATCTCGTGCATCTGAAGTGTGGGCGAGGATCAGATGATCACTCAGGTTGGACAGTCTGTCCAAAATGGCCCCTTCTTGAAGGGGGTGTGGTTCACAAGTCCATGGGGGTTTTCCCAAGATGGGTGTTGTGAGAAGCTCCCAACTGCAAAGATTCTTCTGCAGGACAATTGAGACCTGTTGGTTGGCTCCAGGACAACGACTCCGAGCAGGATTCTAAGGATGGATGGCTGGGTAGCAGGGTTCTAAGGATGGATGTCTGGGTTGCCCACCTCGCATTCCAATTGTCTCCAAGCAACAAGACAGGTTGGATCTGCTGGATCTGGGGGAGCAAACCGAGGTGGCTGAGTTGAAATGGACTCTCCCGTGGATGTGTCCTAATATGATTTTGTGTCTATGGAGACCTTGGAAAGAAGCGGTGGCACTGGGGCTCTGAAGGGTTCTCCTAAAGAGAGGCTTTCACATAGCTCCATCGTGCAAGTTTCCCATGTGTAGATGAGATTTGTTCTGATGGGTGAGTCAAGAAACAGCCATATGTTGTTATTGAAATCCAGGCCTCTGAGGAGCGATGCCTGGAAACCAAAGCAATGGATCCGATAGTTGCCTAGGGGCCTGTTCGTTCCTTTTTTTACCTCTGGGCACATCAGTCTACGGGTCTGAGTGCCGGTAGGTGCTCAGATGGGCTCATATTGCCCCATTTGTCCTGGGAAGCCACAAATATTGGGATGGACTCAGGGACTTTGGAGGTTTATACTCTTAGTAGGGTTGTGGCCATTGGAATTGGCGGATACAATTCCCTTGGAGAGGGCAAGCACAGTAGTCAGGTTTGGCTCCAGGGGCCTGAGCCTGTAGGGTGTGTAGGCCTGGGCTGTTTGGACAGTTGTCTGAAAACACAAACTCGGCTTATATTTCGGGTCATAGGTATGGCAAGACTGATCTACAGACCATGAGGAGAACTCTTCGGGATATGAAAAAAAGGGCGAGTGTGAGGCTCTGCTCAAGTTTTTGTCTCTGGATATATTGTCACTCATGGTCGTGAAATTTCCTGGTGACATCATGGGAAATGTACGAGTCTTACTCTCTAAGGGTTTGGACCCGTCCACAGAGTTTGGAGTCATTCTGTGGCATGGAAGAAGTGCGTTGCTCTGTTGTTGTTGGTTTGTTTTCTTTTGTTTTTCAACCTCAGGTGTCCGACCAAATGAGGGATTCCAGAGTAGAGCCCTGGGGGGGGCGATTAGACAACCAGAAATCTGGTTAAAAATTGGGGCCTTGGGACAGGTCAAGCCCATTATGACATCTAATGGTCCAGCCACTAGGAGGACGTACTAGAGGACAGGACTCACAATGAGGGTCAAAATGAGTGATTATGCCCTCGTTGCATTCAAGAATGGGCGGGGCCTCAGGGTGAATGCTGAGTTCTCCTACACTGAACGTTGGACAACATGCCAACCACAAGATTTCTTGCCATGGGGAAGAGAGTTCTGATTTCTGCATCATTTTCAAACCCGGGCCGTGATGGGAGATAAGGTCTAGGTTCAGAAGCCTGAAAACCGAGGTTGAGAAGAGATGACGACCTAAGGCCATGAGGGGTCCGATGTGCTCATTGTGCGGCCAGCTGTCTGGGTGGGGCCAGGAGTTCCGCATCAGGCTGTGTCAGAAAGGGCATTAGTGCCCAGGTCAGCCTATATATTTGGGGCACAGCTGAATGGCGTGCCCCCGTCGATCCTCATTTGGGGTTTCTTGGTAGCCCCAGAGGGCAATGTTTTTTCTTCTGGAGGGCAGGCAGAGTGCTGCATTGTAGTTCTGGATTGCAAAACTGGAAGGCTTGTGGGCCAGTAGTCTGAGGACGGTTTCTGAAAACCAAAGCTAGGCCTAGGATTCCGGGTGAGGATATGGCAGGCACAATATACAGACCTGAATCGAGATCTCGTGCATCTGAAGTGTGGGCGAGGATCAGATGATCGCTCAGGTTGGACAGTCTGTCCCTAATGGCCCCTTCTTGAAGGGGGGGTGGTTCACGAGGCCATGGGGTTTTTTTCCCACGATGGGAGTTGTGAGAAGCTCCCAACTGCAAAGATTCTTCTGCAGGACAATTGAGACCTGTTTGGTTAGCTCCAGGACAACGATTCCGAGCAGGATTCTAAGGATGGATTGCTGGGTAGCCCACCTCGCATTCCAATTGTCTCCAAGCAACAAGACAGATTAGATCTGCTGGGTCTGGGGGAGCAACCGAGGAGGCTGAGTTGAAATGGACTCTCCCGTGGATGTGTCCTAATATGATTTTGTGTCTATGGAGACCTTGGAATGAATCGGTGGCACTGGGGCCCTGAAGGGTTCTCCTAAAGAGAGGCTTTAACACAGATCATCGTGCAAGTTTCCCGTGTGTAGACGAGATTTGTTCTGATGGGTGAGTCAAGAAACAGCCATATGCTGTTATTGAAATCCAGGCCTCTGAGGAGAGATGCCTGGAAACCAAAGCAATGGATCCGATAGGTGCCTAGGGGCATCTTCGTACCTTTTTACCTCTGGGGCCATCAGTCTACGGGTCTGAGTGCCGGTAGGTGCTCAGATGGGCCCAGATTGCCCCTGTTTGTCCTGGGAAGCCATAAATATTGGGATGGCCTTAGGGACTTTGGGGGTTTATCCTATTAGATGGGTTGTGGTCATTGGAGTGGGCACATACAATTCCCTTGGAGAGGGTAAGCACAGTCGTCAGGTTTGGCTCCAGGGGCCTGAGCCTGTAGGGTGTGGTAGGCCAGGGCTTTTTGGACAGTTGTCTGAAAACACAAACTCGGCTTATGATTCGGGTCAAAGGTATGGCAGGACTGATCTACAGACCATGAGGAAAACTCTTCGGGATATGAAAAAAGGGCGAGTGTGAGGCTCTAGCTCAAGTTTTTATCTCTGGATATCGTGTCACTCATGGTCGTGAAATTTCGGGGTGACTTCATGGGAAATGGACGAGTCTTATATTCTCTGGGGGTTTGGCCCCATCCAAAGACTTTTGCGGTCATTCTGTGGGTTGGAAGAAGTCCGTTGCTCTGTTGTTGTTGATTTGTTTTTGTTTTGTTTTTCAACCTCAGGTGTCCCACCAACTGAGGGATTCCAGAGTCGAGCCCTGGGGAGGGGCGACTGGGCAACCAGAAATCTGGTTAAAAATTGGGGCCTAGGGACATGTCAAGCCCATTATGACATCTAATGGTCCAGCCACTGAGAGGACGTACTAGAGGACAGGACTCACGCTGAGGGTCAAAATGCGTGTTTATGCCCTCGTCGCACTCAAGAATGGGCGGGGCCTCAGGGTGAATGCTGGTATCTCCTACACTGAACGTTGGACAACATGCCAACCACAAGGTTTCTTGCCATGGGTAAGGAAGAATTCTGATTTCTGCATCACAGTGAACCGTGGGCAGTGATTGGAGATAAAGGTCTACGTTCTGAAGCCTCAAAACTGAGGTAGGGAAGAGATGATGACCTAAGGCCATGGCGGGTCTGTTGTGTTCAGTGTGTGGTCAGCTGTCTGGGTGTTGGTCACGAGGTCCGGGCTCAGGTTGTCAGACAGTGCATTAGTGCCCAGGTTAGACTATATATTTTGGGTGCCTTCGCGTGCCGTGTAGGTTCTTATCTGAAGAACTCTTCAGTATATGAAGCATGAGCGAGTCTGAGGCGCGTGCTCAGGCTTTTATCTCTGGATTTTGTATCAGCGATGGCCGTGGAATGTTGGGGAGGCCTCATGGGCAATGGACAAATCTTGTTCTCTGTGGACTTGGCCCGATCCCAATTGTTTTCTGTCAATCTGTGGGATGGGAGGACTCCTTTCAGGTTTGTTACCTCAGGTGTCCCAACAAAAAGAGTAATTCCAAAAACAGAGCCCTGGGGAAGAGTGAAGACACAACCCGAACTACGGTTAAAAATTGGGGCCTAGGGGCATGGCAAGCCCAATATGCTGTCTCTCCATCCAGCCACTGAGAGGGGCCTTACCTGAGGACTGGGCTCAGGCTGAGGGTCACAATGTGTGTTTGTGACCAATGTGGCCCGCAAGTATGGGCGGGGACTCATGGGCCAAACTGGTTTCAACTACACTGAACCTTGGACAACATGCTAACCACATGGTTTCTTGCCATGGGGAAAGAGTTCTGATTTCTGCATCATTTTCAAACCCGGGCCGAGATTGGAGATATGGTCTAGGTTCTGAAGCCTGAAAACCGAGGTTGAGAAGAGATGACGAACTAAGGCCATGGCGGGTCTGATGTGCTCAGTGTGCGGCCAGCTGTCTGAGTGGGGCCAGGAGGTCCAGGCTCAGGCTGTGTCAGGAAGGGCATTAGTGCCCAGGTCAGCCTATGTATTTGGGGTACAGACGAATGGTGTGCCCTGTTGATCCTCATTTTGGTTTTCTGGGTAGACCCAGAAGGCAATGTTTTTCTTCTGGAGGCAGGCAGAGTGCTGCAATGTATTTCTGGATTGCCAAACTGGAGGGCTTATGGGCCAGTAGACGGAGGACAGAGGTCTGAGAACCCAAGCTAGGCCTCGGTTTCTGGGTGAGGATATGGCAGACACAATCTACAGACCTGAATCGAGATCTCGTGCATCTGATGTCAGGGCGAGGATCAGACGATCGCTCAGGTTGGACAATCTGTCCCTGATGGCCCCTTCTTGAAAGGGGGGTGGATCACGAGGCCATGGGGGTTTTCCCACGATGGGAGTTCTGAGAAGCTCCCAACTGCAAAGATCTTCTGCAGGACAATTAAAACCTGTTGGTTGGCTCCAGGAAAACGATTCCTAGCAGGGATCTAAGAATGGATGGCTGGGTAGCCCACCTCGCATTCCAATTGTCTCCAAGCAACAAGACAGGTTAGATCTGCTGGATTTGGGGGAGCAACCGAGGAGCCTGAGTTGAATTGGACCTCCCGTGGATGTGTCCTAATATGATTTTGTGTCTATGGAGACCTTGGAATGAAGCGGGTGGCACTGGGGCCCTGAAGGGTTCTCCTAAAGAGAGGCTTTCACACAGCTCCATCATGCAAGTTTCCCATGTGTAGATGAGATTTGTTCTGATGGTGAGTCAAGAAACAGCCATATGCTGTTATTGATATCTAGGCCTCTGAGGAGAGATGCCTGGACAACAAAGCAATGGATCCAATAGGTGCCTAGGGGCCTGTTCGTTCCTTTTTACTTCTGGGGACATCAGTCTATGGGTCTGAGTGCCGGTAGGAGCTCAGATGGGCCCTGATTGCCCCTGTTTGTCCTGGGAAGCCACAAATATTGGGATGGCCTCAGGGACTTTAGAGGTTTATCCTATTAGTAGGGTTGTGGCCATTGGAATGGGTACATACTATTCCCTTGGAGAGGGGCAAGCACAGTCGTCAGGTTTGGCTCCAGGGGCTTGAGCCTGTAGGGTGTGTAGGCCAGGGTACTTTGGACAGTTGTCTGAAAACACAAACTCGGCTTATGTTTTCGGGTCATAGGTATGCAGGACTGATCTACAGACCATGAGGAGAACTCTTCGGGATATGAAAAAAGGGCGAGTGTGAAGCTCTTGCTCAAGTTTTTTGTCTCTGGATATCGTATCACTCATGGTCGTGAAATTTCTGGGTGACTTCATGGGAAATGGACGAGTCTTATTCTCTGGGGGTTTGGCCCCGTCCAAAGAGTTTGGGATCCTTCTGTGGGATGGAAGAAGTCCGTTGATCTGTTGTTGTTGATTTGTTTTGTTTTGTTTTTCAACCTCAGGTGTCCCCACCAGATAAGGGATTCCAGAGTAGAGCCCTCGGGAGGGGCGACTGGACAACCAGAAATTTGGTTAAAAATTGCAGCCTAAGGACATGTCAAGCCCATTATGACATCTAATGGTCCAGCCACTGAGAGGACGTAGTAGAGGACAGGACTCACGCTGAGGGTCACAATGCGTGTTTATGCCCTCGTCGCACTCAAGAATGGGCGGGGGGCTCAGGCTGAATGCTGGTTTCTCCTACACTGAACGTTGGACAAACATGCCAACCACAAGGTTTCTTGCCATGGGTAAGGAAGAGTTCTGATTTCTGCATCACAGTCAACCCCTGGGAAGTGATTGGAGCTAAGGTCTAGGTTCTGAAGCCTGAAAACTGAGGTAGGGAAGAGATGATGACCAAAGGCCATGGAGGTTCTGATGAGCTCAATGTGCGGCCATTTGTCTGGTGGGGCCTGGAAGTACAGGCACAGGCTGTGACAGAAAGGGCATTAGTGCCCATGTCAGTCTATATATTTGGGGTCGAGCCGATGGCGTGCAGGTTGATCCTCATAAGGGGTTTCTGGGTAGCCCCAAAGGGTAATGTTTTTCTTCTGGAAGGCAGGCAGAGTGCTTGATTGTAGTTCTGGATTGCCAAACTGGAGGGCTTGTGGGCCAGTAGTCGGAGGACGGAAGTCTGATTACCCAAGCTAGGCCTAGGTTTCTGGGTGAGGATACGGCAGGCACAATCTGCAGACCTGAATCGAGATCTCGTGCATCTGAAGTCAGGGCGAGGATCAGACGATCGCTCAAGTTGGACATTCTGTCCCTGATGGCCCCTTCTTGTTGGGGGGGGGTTGATCACGAGGCCATGGGGGTTTTTCCCACGGTGGGAGTTCTGAGAAGCTCCCAACTGCAAAGATCTTCTGCAGGACAATTGAGACCTGTTGGTTGGCTCCAGGACAACGATTCCGAGCAGGGTTCTAAGGATGGATGGCTGTGTAGCCCACCTCGAATTCCGAATTGTCTCCAAGCAACAAGACAGGTTAGTTCTGCTGGGTCTGGGGGAGCAACCGAGGAGGCTGAGTTGAAATGGACTCTCCCGTGGATGTGTCCTAATATGATTTTGTGTCTATGGAGACCTTGGAATGAAGCGGTGGCACTGGGGGGCCTGAAGGGTTCTTCCAAAGAGAGGCTTTCACACAGCTCCATCGTGCAAGTTTCCCATGTGTAGATGAGATTTGTTCTGATGGGTGAGTCAAGAAACAGCCATATGCTGTTATTGAAATCCAGGCCTCTCCCCCCATGTGTAGATGAGATTTGTTCTGATGGGTGAGTCAAGAAACAGCCATATGCTGTTATTGAAATCCAGGCCTCAGAGGAGAGATGCCTGGAAACCAAAGCAATGGATCTGATAGGTGCCTAGGGGACTGTTCTTGCCTTTTTACCTCTGGGCACATCAGTCTACGTGTCTCAGTGCAGGTAGGTGCTCAGATGGGCTCAGATTGCCCCTGTTTGTCCTGGGAAGCCACAAATATTGGGATGACCTCAGGGACTTTGGAGGTTTATCCTCTTAGTAGGGTTGTGGCCATTGGAATGGGCACATACAATTCCCTTGGAGAGGGTAAGCACAGTCGTCAGGTTTGGCTCCAGGGGCCAGATCCTGTAGGGTGTGTAGGCTAGGGCTGTTTGGACAGCTGTCTGAATACACAAACTCGGCTTATGTTTCGGGTCATAGGTATGGCAGGACTGATCTCAGACCCTGAGGAGAACACTTCGGGGTATGAAAAAAGGGCGAGTGAGAGGCTCTTGCTCAAGTTTTTGTCTCTGGATATCGTGTCACTCATGGTCGTGAAATTTTTCCGGGTGACTTCATGGGAAATGGACGAGTCTTACTCTCTGGGGGTTTGGCCCTGTCCAAAGAGTTTGGGGGGTCATTCTGTGGGATTGAAGAAGTCCGTTGTTCTGTAGTTGATTTGTTTTGTTTGTTTTTTTTCAACTTCAGGGGTCCCACCAAATGAGGGATTTCAGAGTAGAGCCCTGGGTAGGGGCGACTGGACAACCAGAAATCTGGTTAAAAATTGGGGCTTAGGGACATGTCAAGCCCATTATGACATCTAATGGTCCAGCCACTGAGAGTACGCTGATCTGAAGAACTCTTCAGTATATGAAGAATGAGCGAGTCTGAGGCGCGTGCTCAGGCATTTGTCTCTGGATTTTGTATCAGCGATGGCCGTGGATTGTTGGGGGATGCCTCGTGGGCCATGGACGAATCTAGCTCTCTGTGGGATTTGGCCCGATCCCAATTCTTTTTCGTCAATCTGTGGGATTGGAGGACTCCTTTCAGGTTTGTTACCTCAGGTGTCCCACCAAAAGAGGAATTCCAAAGCAGAGCCCTGGGGAAGAGTGAAGGGACAACCCGAAGTATGGGTTAAAAATATGGGCCTAGGGGCATGGCAACCCCAATATGCTGTCTCTCCATCCAGCCACTGAGAGGCCTTACCTGAAGACTGGGCTCAGGCTGAGGGTCACAATGTGTGTTTGTGACCAATGTGGCCCGCAAGCATGGGCGGGGCCTCATGGGCCACACTGGTTTCAACTACACTGATCCTTGGACAAAAAGCCTACCACAAGGTTTCTTTTCATGGGGAAAGAGTTCTGATTTCTGCATCATTTTCAAAAACCGGGCCGTGATTGGAGATAAGGTCTAGGTTCTGAAGCCTAAAAACCGAGGTTGAGAAGAGATGATGATCTAAGGCCAAGGTGGGTCCGATGTGCTCAGCTGTCTGGGTGGGGCCAGGAGGTCCAGGCTCAGACTGTGTCAGAAAGGGTAGTAGTGCCCAGGTCAGCCTATATATTTGGGGTACAGCCGAATGGCGTGCAGGTTGATCCTCATTTGGGCTTTCTGGGTAGCCCCAAACGGGAATGTTTTTTTTCTGGAGGGCAGGCAGAGTGCTGCATTGTAGTTCTAAATTGCCACTTTGGAGGGCTTGTGGGCCAGTAGTCTGAGGACGGAAGTCTGAGAAACAAAGCTAGGCCTTTGGGGTTTTCCGACGATGGGAGTTGTGAGATGGTCCCAATTGCAAAGATTCTTCTGTAGGACAATTGAGACCTGTTGGTTGGCTCCAGGACCACGATTCCGAGCAGGGTTCTAAGGATGGATGGCTGGGTAGCCCACCTCACATTCCAATTGTCTCCAAGCAACAAGACAGGTCAGATCTGCTGGATCTGGTGGAGCAACCGAGGAGGCTGAGTTGAAATGGACTCTCCCGTGGATGTGTCCTAATATATTTGTGTGTCTATGGAGACCTTGGAATGAAGCGGTGGCACTGGGGCCCTGAAGGGTTCTCCTAAAGAGAGGCTTTCATACAGCTCCATCGTGCAAGTTTCCCATGTGTAGATGAGATTAGTTCTGATGGTGAGTCAAGAAATAGCCATATGCTGTTGTTGAAATCCAGGCCTCTGAGGAGAGATGCCTCGAAACCAAAGCAATGGATCCGATAGGTGCCTAGGGGTCTCTTCGTTCCTTTATTACCTCTGGGGATATCAATCTACGGGTCTGAGTGCAGGTAGGTGCTCAGATGGACTCAGATTGCCCATGTTTGTCCTGGGAAGCCACCACTATTGGGATGGTCTCAGGAATTCTGGAGGTTTATCCTCTTAGTAGGGTTGTGGCCATTGGAATGGGCACATACAATTCACTTGGAGAGGGCAAGCACAGTCTTCAGGTTTGGTCTCAGGGGCCTGAGCCTGTAGGGTGAGTAAGCCAGAGCTGTTGGGACAGTTGTCTGAAAACACAAACTCGGCTTATGTTTCGGGTCATAGGTATGGCAGGACTGATATACAGACCATGAGGAGAACACTTTGGGATATGAAAAAAGGGCGAGTGTGAGGCTCTTGCTCACGTTTTTTGTCTCTAGATATTGTTTCACTAATGGTCGTGAAATTTCCGGGTGACTTCATGGGAAATGGACGAGTCTTACTAACTTGGGGTTTGGCCCCGTCCAAGGAGTTTGGGGTCATTCTGTGGGATGGAAGCGGACCGTTTTTTGTGTTGTTGTTGATTTGTTTTGTTTTGTTTTTCAATCTCAGGTGTCCCACCAAATGAGGGATTCCAGAGTAGAGCCCTGGGTAGGGGCGATTGGACAACCAGAAATCTGGTTTAAATTTGGGGCCTAGGGACATGACAAGCCCATTATGACATCTAATTGTCTAGCCACTGAGAGGACGTACTAGAGGACAGGACTCACGCTGAGGGACACAATGCGTGTTTATGCCCTCGTCGCACTCAAGAATGGGCGAGGCCTCAGGCTGAATGCTGGTTTCTCCGACAATGAACATTGGACAACATGCCAACCACAAGGTTTCTTTCCATGGGTAAGGAAGAGTTCTGATTTCTGCATCACACTCACCCCCCCGGGCAGTGATTGGAGATCAGGTCTAGGTTCTGAAGCCTGAAAATTGAGGTAGGGAAGAGATGATGACCTAAGGCCATGGTGGGTCTGATGAGCTCAGTGTGCGGTCAGCTGTCTGGGTGTTGGTCACGAGGTCCGGGCTCAGGTTGTCAGACAGTGCATTAGTGTCAAGGTTAGACTATATATGTTCTGTGTGCCTTCGATTGCCGTGTAGGTTCTTATCTGAAGAACTCTTCAGGTAATGAAGAATGAGCGAGTCTGAGGCGCGTGCTCAGGCTTTTGTCTCTGGATTTTGTATCAGCGATGGCCGTGGAATGTTGGGGAGGCCTCATGGGCCATGGTGGAATCTTGCTCTCTGTGGATTTGGCCCGATCCCAATTGTTTTTTTTTTAATCGTCAATCTGATGGATGGGACGACTCCTTTCAGGTTTGTTACCTCAGGTGTCCCACCAAAAGAGGAATTCCAAAGCAGAGCCCTGGGGAAGAGTGAAGGGACAACATGAACTACGGTTAAAAATTGGGGCTAAGGGGCATGGCAAGCGCAATATTCTGTCTCTCCATCCAGCCACTGAGAGGCCTTACCTAAGGACTGTGCTCAGTCTGAGGGTCACAATGTGTGTTTGTGACCAATGTGGCCCGCAAGCATGGGCTGGGCCTCATGGGCCACACGGTTTTCAACTTCACTGAACCATGGACAACATGCCAACCACAAGGTTTCTTGCCATGGGGAAAGAGTTCTGATTTCTGCATCACTTTCAAACCCGGGCCGTGTTTGGAGATAAGGTCTAGGTTCTGAAGCCTGAAAACCGAGGTTGAGAAGAGACGACGATCTAAGGCCATGGCGGGTCCGATGTGCTCAGTGTGCGGCCAGCTGTCTGGGTGGGGCCAGGAGGTCCAGGCTCAGGCTATGTCAGAAAGGGCATTAGTGCCCAGGTCAGCCTATATATTTGGGGTACAGCTTAATGGCGTGCAGGTTGATCCTCATTTGGGGTTTCTGGGTAGCCCCAGAGGACAATGTTTTTCTTCTGGAGGGCAGGCAGAGTGCTGCATTGTAGTTCTGGATTGCCATACTGGAGGGCTTGTGGGCCAGTAGTCGGAGGACGGAAGTCTGAGAACCCAAAGCTAGGCCTAGGTTTCTGGGTGAGGATATGACAGGCACAATCTACAGACCTGAATCGAGATCTCATGCATCTGAAGTCAGGGCTATGATCAGACGATTGCTCAGGTTGGACATTTTGTCCCCAATGGCCCCGACTTGAAGGGGGGGTTGGATCATGAGGCCATGGGGGTTTTCCCACGTTGGGAGTTCTGAGGGTGTGTAGGCCAGGGCTGTTTGAAGAGTTTTCTGTAAACACAAACTCGGCTTATGTTTCGGGTCATAAGTATGGCAGGACTGATCTACAGACCATGAAGAGAACACTTCGGGATATGAAAAAAGGGCGAGTGTGAGGCTCTTGCTCAAGTTTTTGTCTCTGGATATCGTGTCACTCATGGTCTTGAAATTTCCGGGTGACTTCATGGGAAATGGACGAGTCTTACTCTCTGGGGTTTTGGCCCCGTCCAAAGAGTTTGGGGTAATTCTGTGGGATGGAAGAAGTCCGTTGTTCTGTTGTTGTTGATTTGTTTTGTTTTGTTTTTTCAACCTCAGGTGTCCGAGCAAAAGAGGGATTCCAGAGTAAAGCCCTGGGGAGGGGCGACTGGACAACCAGAAATCTGGTTAAAAATTGGGGAATAGGGACATGTCAAGCCCATTATGACATCTAATTGTCCAGCCACTGAGAGGATTTACTAGAGGTCAGGACTCACGCTGAGGGTCACAATGCGTGTTTATGCCCTCTTCGCACTCAAGAATGGGCGGGGCGTCAGGGTGAATGCTGGTTTCTCCTACCCTGATCGTTGGACAACATGCCAACCACAAGGTTTCTTGCCATGGGTAAGCAGGAGTTCTGATTTATGCATCACGGTCACCCCTGGGGCAGTGATTGGAGATAAGGTCTAGGTTCTGAAGCCTGAAAACTGAGGTAGGGCAGAAATGATGACCTAATGCCATGGCGGGTCTGATGTGCTCAGTGTGTGGTCAGCTGTCTGGGTGTTGCTCAGGAGGTCCCGGCTCAGGTTGTGTCAGACAGTGCATTACTGCCCATGTCAGACTATATAATTTGGGTACATTCGAGTGCCGTGTAGGTTTATTCTCATTTAATGTGCCCGGGCAGCTCATTAGGCAATATATTTTTAGTAGAGGTCAGGCAGAGTGCTGCAATGATGGTCCGGAATTACCAAACCTGTGGGCTTCGGGGCCAGGAGTGTGAGGATGGAAGTCTGAGAACACAAGCTAACTTGGGTTTCAGGGCGAGGGCACGGCATGTACCCCCTGAAGATCTGAAGCAATATGCTTCATGCTTCTGAAGTCAGAGCGAGGATCAGAGGTTGGCTCAGCTTGGATTTTCTGTTCATGACGGCCCCTTTATAAAGGGAGCGGATTCTCGAGAGCGTGGAGGTTTTCCCACGTTGGGAGTGGTGGGATGCCCCCTCCAAGGATTCTTTCTGCAGGACAATTGAGACATGTTGGACAGCTCCAGGTCATCCCATATGGATGAGTCCAGACCAACATTCGAGGATGGATGCCTGGGAAGCCCACCTCGCATTCCAATTGTCTCCTAGCGACAAGACAGTTTAGATCTGATGGCTCTGCGGGAGCAACCGGGGTGGCTGAGTTGAAATGGACTTTCCTGAGGATGGGTCTAATGTGTGTTTGTGTCCATGAGGGCCTTGGAATGGGGCGGTGGCACCGGGACCCTGAAGTATTCTCCTCAGCTTTTGACATAGCTCCCATGCACAATTTTCCTTGTGGAGACGAGTTTTGTTCTGATGGGTGCCTCAGGAAAACCCCAATGCTGGAATTGGAAACCAGGGTTTTGAGGAGACATGCCTGTAAACCAAAGCAATGGATCCGATTTTGGCCTAGGGTCCTGTCTGGTTCAATCTTCTTCTCTGGGGACATCCTTCTAGGGTATGAGTGGAGGTAGATGCTCAGCTGGTGTCAGACTGCCCTTTTTTGTCCCGGGCGACCTATACTATTGGGATGGCCTCAGGGACTTTGGAGGGTTCTCCTAATTTGTACGATTTTGGACAATGGAATGGGCAGAATTCCCATGGATTGGGTAGGCACAGTCCTAATGTGTGGCTCCAGGGTCCCCAGCCTGGATGGTGTGTGGCCCAGGACTTTGAGGACAGAAGTCTGAAAACACAAACTCAGCTTATGTTTGGGGACGTAGGTATGGCAGGCCCGATCTACAAACCATGAGAAGACATCTTCAGGATATGAAGAAAGTGCGAGTCTGAGGCGCTTGCTCAGACTTTTGTCTCTGGATTTTGTTTCAGCGATGGCCCTGGAATGTCGAGGAGGCCTCATGGGCCATGGACGAATCTTGCTCTCTGTGGATTTGGGGCCGATCCCAATTGTTTTTCGTCAATCTGTTGGAAGGAGTACTCCTTTCAGGGTTGTTACATCAGGTGTCCCACCAAAAGAGGAATTCCAAAGCAGAGCCCTGGGGAAGAGTGAAGGGACAACCCGAACCATGGTTAAAAATTGGAGCCTATGGGCATGGCAAGCCCAATATGCTGTCTCTTCATCCAGCCACTGAGACGCCTTACCTGAGGACTGGGCTAAGGCTGTGGGTCACAATGTGAGTTTGCCACCTATGTGGCCCACGAGCAATGGCAGGGCCTCATCGGACAAACAAGTTTCCACTACACTGAACGTTGGACAAGCCAACCACAAGGTTCTTGCCATCGGGAAGGAGTTCTGATTTCTGCATCATTTTCAAACCTGGGCAGTGATTGGAGATAAGGTCTAGTATCTGAATCCTAAAAACCGAGGTTGGGAAGAGATAACGACCTAAGGCAATGGCTGGTCCTATGTGCTCAGTGAGCGTCAAGCTGTCTGGGTGGGGCCAGGAGGTGCAGGCTCTGGCTCTGTCTTAAAGGGCATCATGCCCAGGTCAGCCTATATATTTTGGGTACAGCCAAGAGGCGTGCAGGTTGATCTTCTATTGGGGTTTCTGGGTAGCCCCAGAGGGCAATGTATTTCTTCTACAGGGCAGGTAGAGTGGTGCATTGTAGTTCTGGATTGCCAAACTGGAGGGCTTGTGAGCCAGTAGTATGTGTACAGAAGTCTGAGGACACAAGCTAGGCTTAGGTTTCTGGGTGAGGACATGGCAGGCACAATATACAGACCTGCATCGAGATCTCGTGCATCTGAAGTCAGGGTGAGGATCAGACTATTTCTCAGGTTGGACCTTAGTTTCCTGATAGCCTCTTCATGAAGGGGAGGGGAATAACGAGGCCATGGGGGTTTCTCACGATGGGAGTTGTGAGAAGCTCCCAACTGCAAAGATTCTTCTGCAGGAAAATTGAGACCTGTTGGTTGGCTCCAGGCCAATGATTCTGAGCAGGGTTCTAAAGATGGATGGCGGGGTAGGCCACCTCGCATTCCAATTGTCTCCTAGCAACAAGAGAAGTTAGATCTGCTGGATCTCGCGGAGCAACCAAATATGCTGAGGTGAATTGGACTCTCTCATTCATGTATCCTAATATGATTTTGTGTCTATGGAGACCTTGGAATGAAGCGGTGGCACAGGGGCCCTGTAGGGTTCTCCTAAAAAGAGGCTGTGACACACCTCCCACGTGCAAGTTTCCCATGTGTAGATGAGTTTTGTTCTGATGGGTGAGTCAAGAAACAGCCATATGCTGGTACTGAAATCCAGGCCTCTGAGGAGAGATGCCTGGAAACCAAAGCAATGGATCCGATTAGGGCCTAGGGGCCTGTTCGTTCCTTTTTACCTCTGGGGATATCAGTCTACGAGTCTGAGTGCAGGTAGGTTCTCAGATGGGCTCAGATTGCTCCTGTTTGTCCTGGAAAGCCACCACTATTGGGATGGCCTCAGGGAATTTGGAGGTTTATCCTATTAGTAGCGTTGTGGCCATTGGAATGGGCACACAGAATTCCCTTGGAGAGGGCAAGTACAGTACTCAGGTTGGCTCCAGGGGCCTGAGCCTGTTGGGTGTGTAGGCCTGGGCTGTTTTGGACAGTTGTCTGAAAACACAAACTCGGATTATGTTTCGGGTCATAGGTATGGCAGGACTGATCTACAGACCATGAGGAGAACTCTTCGGGATATGAAAAAAGGGCGAGTGTGAGGCTCTTGCTCAAGTTTTTATCTCTGGATATCGTGCCATTCATGGTCATGAAATATCCTGGTGACTTCATGGGAAATGGACGAGTCTTACTCTCTGGGGGTTTGGCTCCGTCCAAAGAGTTTGGGGTCATTCTGTGGGATGGAAGAAGTCCGTATTGTTGTTGTTGTTGTTTTGTTTTGTTTTGTTTTTCAAACTCAGTTGTCCCACCAAATGAGGGATTCCAGAGTAGAGCCGTGGGGAGGGGCGATTGGACAACCAGAAATCTGGTTTAAATTTGGGGCCTAGGGACATGTCAACCCATTATGGCATCTAATGGTCTAGCCACTGAGAGGACGTACTAGAGGACAGGACTCACGCTGAGGGACACAATGCGTGTTTATGCCCTCGTCGCACTCAAGAATGGGCGGGGCCTCAGGGTGAATGCTGGTTTCCCCTACACTGAACGTTGGACAATATGCCAACCATAAGGTTTCTTGCCATGGGTAAGGAACAGTTCAGATTTCTGCATCACACTCACCCCTGGGCAGTGATTGGAGATAAGGTCTCGGTTCTGAAGCCTGAAAACTGAGGTAGTGAAGAGATGATGACCTAAGGCCACGGTGGGTCTTATGGGCTCAGGGTGCGGTCAGCTGTCTGGGTGTTGCTCAGGAGGTCCCGGCTCAGGGTGTGTCAGACAGTGCATTACTGCCCATGTTAGACTATATAATTTGGGTACATTCGAGTGCCGTGTAGGTTTATTTTCATTTAATGTGCCCGGGCAGCTCATTGGGCAATATTTTGTTTCTAGAGGGCATGCAGAGTGCTGCAATGATGGACCGGAATTGCCAAACTTGTGGGCTTCGGGGCCAGGAGTGTGAGGTCGGAAGTCTGAGAACACAAGCTAGACTTGGGATTCAGGGCGAGGGCACGGCATGTACCCCCTGAAGATCTGAAGCAATATCTCAAGCATCTGAAGTCACAGTGAGGATCAGACGTTGGCTCAGCTTGTATTTTCGGTTCATGACGGCCCCTTCAAAAAGGGAGCCGAATCTCGAGGCCGTGGAGGTTTTCCCACGTTTGGAGTGGTGGAATGCCCCCTCCTAGGATTCCTTCTGCGGGACAATTGAGACCTGTTGGACAGCTCCAGGACATCCCATATGGATGAGTCCAGACGAACGTTCGAGGATGGATGCCTGGGAAGCCCGCCTAGCATTCCAATTGTCTCCTAGCGAGAAGACAGTTTAGATCTGATGGCTCTGCGGGAGCAACCGGGGTGGCTGAGTTGAAATGGACTTTCCTGAGGATGGGTCTAATGTGTGTTTCTCTCCATGAGGGCCTTGGAATGGGGCGGTGGCACCGGGACCCTGAAGTATTCTCCTAAGCTTTTGACATAGCTCCCATGCACAAGTTTCCTTGTGGAGACGAGGTTTGTTCTGATGGGTGCCTCACGAAAACCCCAATGCTTGTATTGGAATCCAGGGTTTTGAGGAGACATGCCTGTAAACCAAAGCAATGGATCCGATTTTGGCCTAGGGTCCTGTCTGGTTCAATCTTCTTCTCTGGGGTCATCCTTCTAGGGTATGAGTTGAGTTAGATGCTCAGCTGGTGTCAGACTGCCCTTTTTTGTCCCGGGCGACCTATACTATTGGGATGGCCTCAGGGACTTTGGAGGGTTCTCCTAATTTGTACGATTTTGGACAATGGAATGGGCAGAATTCCCATGGATTGGGTAGGCACAGTCCTAATGTGTGGCTCCAGGGTCGCCAGCCTGGATGGTGTGTGGCCCAGTACTTTGAGGACAGAAGTCTGAAAACACAAACTCAGCTTATGTTTGGGGACGTAGGTATGGCAGGCCCGATCTACAAACCATGAGAAGACATCTTCAGGATATGAAGATAGTGCGAGTCTGAGGCGCTTGCTCTGGGTTTTGTCTCTGGATTTTGTTTCAGCGATGGCCGTGGAATGTCGAGGAGGCCTCATGGGCCATGGTCGAATCTTGCTCTCTGTGGATTTGGCCCAATCCCAATTGTTTTTCGTCAATCTGTTGGATGGAGTACTCTTTTCAGGGTTGTTACCTCAGGTGTCCCACCAAAAGAGGAGTTCCAAAGCAGAGCCCTGGGAAAGAGTGAAGGGACAACTCGAACTATTGTTAAAAATTGGGGCCTAGGGGCATGGCAAGCCCAATATGCTGTCTCTTCATCCAGCCACTGAGAGGCCTTACCTGAGGACTGGGCTAAGGCTGAGGGTCACAATGTGTGTTTGCCACCTATGTGGCCCGCGAGCAATGGCGGGGCCTCATTGGACACACTGGTATCCACTACACTGAACATTATACAACAAGCCTACCACAAGGTTTCTTGCCATCGGGAAAGAGTTCTGATTTCTGCATCATTTTCAAACATGGGCAGTGATTGGAGATAAGGTCTAGGTTCTAAATCCTGAAAACCGAGGCTGGGAAGAGATAACGACCTAAGGCAATGGCTGGTCCGATGTGCTCAGTGAGCGGCCAGCTGTATGGGTGGGGCCAGGAGGTCCAGGCTCAGCCTCTGTCAGAAAGGGCATTATTGCCCAGGTCATCTTTATATTTTGGGTACAGCCAAGTGACGTGCAGGTTAATCTTCATTTGGAGTTTCTGGGAAGCCCTAGAAGGCAATGTTTATCTTTTGGAGGGCAGGCAGAGTGCTGCATTATAATTCTGGATTGCCAAACTGGAGGGCTTGTGGGCCATTAGTCTGAGGATGGAAGTCGTAGGACACAAGCTAGGCTTAGGTTTCTGGGTGAGGACATGGCAGGCACAATCTACAGATCTGAACCGAGATCTCGTGCATCTGAAGTCATGGTGAGGATCAGACGATTGCTCAGGTTGGACCTTATGTCCCTGAGGGCCACTTCATGAAGTGGGGGGGATCAAGAGGCCATGGGTGTTTTCTCACGATGGGAGTTGTGAGAAGCTCCCAACTTCAAAGATTCTTCTGCAGGACAATTGAGACCTGTTGGTTGGCTCCAGGACAACGATTCCGAGCAGGGTTCTAAGGATGGATGGCTGCTTAGCCCACCTCGCATTCCAATTGTCTCCTAGCAACAAGACAAGTTAGATCTGCTGGATCTCGCGGAGCAACCGAATATGCTGAGTTCAATTGGACTCTCCCGTGCATGTGTCCTAATATGATTTTGTGTCTATGGAGACCTTGGAATGAAGCGGTGGCACTGGGGACCTGAAGTGTACTCCTAAAAAGAGGCTTTGAACACCTCCCACGTGCAAGTTTCCCATGTGTAGATGAGTTTTTTTTTCTGATATGTGAGTCAAGAAACAATCATATGCTGGTACTGAAATCCAGGCCTCTGAGGAGAGATGCCTGGAAACCAAAGCAATGGATCCGATTAGGGCCTAGGGGCCTGTTCGTTCCTTTTTTACCTCTGGGGATATCAGTCTACGAGTCTGAGTGCAGGTAGGTTCTCAGATGGGCTCAGATTGCTCCTGTTTGTCCTGGGAAGCCACCACTCTTGGGATGGCTTCAGGGACTTTGGAGGTTTATCCTATTAGTAGGGTTGTGGCCATTGTAATGGGCCCACAGAATTCCCTTGGAGAGGGCAAGTAGAGTCCTCAGGTTGGCTCCACGGGCCTGAGCCTGTAGGGTGTGTAGGCCTGGGCTGTTTGGACAGTTGTCTGAAAACATAAACTCGGATTATGATTCGGGTCATAGGTATTGCAGGAATGATCTACAGACCATGAGGAGAACACTTCAGGATATGAAAAAAGGGCGAATGTGAGGCTCTTGCTCAAGTATTTATCTCTGGATATCGTGCCATTCATGGTCATGAAATATCCGGCCGACTTCATGGGAAATGGACGAGACCTACTCTCTGGGGATTTGGCTCCGTCCAAAGAGTTTGGGGTCATTCTGTGGGATGGAAGAAGTCCGTTTATATTTGTTGTTGTTGTTGTTTTGTTTTGTTTTTCAAACTCAGTTGTCCCACCAAATGAGGGATTCCAGAGTAGAGCCCTGGGGAGGGACGATTGGACAATCAGACACCTGGTTTAAATTTGGGGCCTAGGGACATGTCAAGCCAGTATGGCATCTAATGGTCTAGCCACTGAGAGGACGTACTAGAGGACAGGACTCACGCTGAGGGTCACAATGCGTGTTTATGCCCTCGTCGCACTCAAGAATGGGCGGGGTCTGAGGGTGAATGCTGGTTTCCCCTACACTGAACGTTGGACAACATGCCAACCATAAGGTTTCTTGCCATGGGTAAGGAAGAGTTCTGATTTCTGCATCACACTCACCCCTGGGCAGTGATTGGAGATAAGGTCTAGGTTCTTATGTCTGAAAACTGAGGTAGGGAAGAGATGATGACCTAAGGCCACGGTGGTTCTTATGGGCTCAGGGTGCGGTCAGCTGTCTGGGTGTTGCTCAGGAGGGCCCAGCTCAGGGTGTGTCAGACAGTGCATTACTGCCCAGGTTAGACTATATAATTTGGGTACATTCGAGTGCCATGTAGGTTTATTCTCATTTAATGTGCCCGGGCAGCTCATTGGGCAATATTTTGTTTCTAGTCGGCAGGCAGAATGCTGCAATGATGGTCCGGAATTGCCAAACTTGTGGGCTTCGGGGCCAGGAGTGTGAGGACGGAAGTCTGAGAACACAAGCTAGACTTGGGATTCAGGGCGAGGGCACGGCATGTACCTCCTGAAGATCTGAAGGAATATCTCATGCATCTGAAGTCACAGCGAGGATTAGACGTTGGCTCAGCTTGGATTATCTGTTCATGACGGCCCCTTCATGAAGGGAGCCGAATCTCGAGGCGGTGGAGATTTTCCCACGTTTGGAGTGGAGGAAGGCCCCCTCCTAGGATACCTTCTGTGGGACAATTGAGACCTGCTGGACAGCTCCAGGAAATCCCATATGGATGAGTCCAGACCAACGTTCGAGGATGGATGCCTGGGAAGCCCGCCTCGCATTCCAATGTCTCCTAGCGAGAAGAGAGTTCAGATCTGATGGCTCTGCGGGAGCAACCGGGGTGGCTGAGTTGAAATGGACTTTCCTGAGGATGGGTCTAATGTGTGTTTGTGTCCATGAGGGCCTTGGAATGGGGCGGTGGCACCGGGACCCTGAAGTATTCTCCTAAGCTTTTGACATAGCCCCGATGCACAAGTTTCCTTGTGGAGACGAGGTTTGTTCTGATGGGTGCCTCACGAAAACCCCAATGCTTGTATTGGAATCCAGGGTTTTGAGGAGACATGCCTGTATACCAAAGCAATGGATCTGATTTTGGCCTAGGGTCCTGTCTGGTTCAATCTTCTTCTCTGGGGACATCCTTCTAGAGTATGAGTGGAGGTAGATGCTCAGCTGGTGACCGACTGCCCTTTTTTGTCCCGGGAGACCTATATTATTGGGATGGCCTCAGGGACTTTGGAGGGTTCTCCTAATTTGTACGATTTTGGACAATGGAATGGGCAGAATTCCCATGGATTGGGTAGTCACAGTCCTACTGTGTGGCTCCAGGGTCCCCAGCCTGGATGGTGTGTGGCCCAGGACTTTGAGGACAGAAGTCTGAAAACACAAACTCAGCTTATGTTTGGGGACGTAGGTATGGCAGGCCCGATCTACAAACCATGAGAAGACATCTTCAGGATATGAAGATAGTGCGAGTCTGAGGCGCTTGCTCTGGGTTTTGTCTCTGGATTTTGTTTCAGCGATGGCCGTGGAATGTCGAGGAGGCCTCAAGGGCCATGGACGAATCTTGCTCTCTGTGGATTTGGCCCAATCCCAATTGTTTTTCGTCAATCTGTTGGATGGAGTACTCCTTTCAGGGTTGTTACCTCAGGTGTCCCACCAAAAGAGGAGTTCCAAAGCAGAGCCCTAGAGAAGAGTGAAGGGACAACCCGAACTATTGTTAAAAATTGGGGCCTAGGGGCATGGCAAGCCCAATATGCTGTCTCTTCATCCAGCCACTGAGAGGCCTTACCTGAGGACTGGGCTAAGGCTGAGGGTCACAAAGTGTGTTTTGCCACCTATGTGGCCCGCGAGCAATGGCGGGGCCTCATTGGACACACTGGGATCCACTACACTGAACATTATACAACAAGCCTACCACAAGGTTTCTTGCCATCGGGAAAGAGTTCTGATTTCTGCATCATTTTCAAACATGGGCAGTGATTGGAGATAAGGTCTAGGTTCTAAATCCTGAAAACCGAGGCTGGGAAGAGATAACGACCTAGGCAATGGCTGGTCCGATGTGCTCAGTGAGCGGCCAGCTGTTTGGGTGGGGCCAGGAGGTCCAGGCTCAGCCTCTGTCAGAAAGGGCATTATTGCCCAAGTCAGCCTATATATTTTGGGTACAGCCAAGTGGCGTGCAGGTTGATCTTCATTTGGGGTTTCTGGGTAGCCCCAGAAGGCAATGTTTTTCTTTTGGAGGGCAGGCAGAGTGCTGCATTTTAATTCTGGATTGCCAAACTGGAGGGCGTGTGGGCCATTAGTCTGAGGATGTAAGTCATAGGACACAAGCTAGGCTTAGGTTTCTGGGTGAGGACATGGCAGGCACAATATACAGACCTGAACCGAGATCTCGTGCATCTGAAGTCATGGTGAGGATCAGACGATCGCTCAGGTTGGACCTTATGTCCCTGAGGGCCACTTCATGAAGGGGGGGGGGAACATGAGGCCATGGGTGTTTTCTCACGATGGGAGTTGTGAGAAGCTCCCAACTTCAAAGATTCTTCTGCAGGACAATTGAGACCTGTTGGTTGGCTCCAGGCTAACGATTCCGAGCAGGGTTCTAAGGATGGATGGCTGCGTAGCCCACCTCGCATTCCAATTGTCTCCTAGCAACAAGACAAGTTAGATCTGCTGGATCTCGCGGAGCAACCGAATACGCTGAGTTGAAATGGAATCTCGTGTGGATGGGTCCTAATGTGTTTTTGTGTCTATGGATACCTTGGAATGACGCGATGGCACTGGGGCCATGAAGGATTCTCCTAAACAGAGGCTTTGACATCACTCCCACGTGCAAGTTTCCCATGTGTAGATGAGACTTGTTCTGGTGGGTGAGTCAAGAAACAGCCATATGCTGGTACTGAAATCCAGGCCTCTGAGGAGAGATGCCTGGAAACCAAAGCAATGGATCCGATTAGGGCCTAGGGGCCTGTTCGTTCCTTTTTACCTCTGGGGATATCAGTCTACGAGTCTGAGTGCAGGTAGGTTCTCAGATGGGCTCAGATTGCTCCTGTTTGTCCTGGGAAGCCACCACTATTGGGATGGCCTCAGGGACTTTGGAGATTTATCCTATTAGTAGCGTTGTGGCCATTGGAATGGGCACACAGAATTCCCTCGGAGAGGGCAAGTACAGTCCTCAGCTTGGCTCCAGGGGCGTAAGCCTGTAGGCTGTGTAGGCCAGGGCTGTTTGGACAGTTGTCTGAAAACACAAACTCGGTTTATGTTTTGGGTCATAGGTATGGCAGGACTGATCTACAGACCATGAGGAGAATTCTCCGGGATATGAAAAAAGGGCAAGTGTGAGGCTCTTGCTCAAGTATTTATCTCTGGATATCATGGCATTCATGGACATGAAATTTCCGGGTGACTTCATGCGAAATGGACGAGTCTTACTCCCTGGGGGTTTGGCCCAATCCAAAGAGTTTGGGGTCATTCTGTGGGACGGAAGAAGAAGTCCGTTTTTGTTGTTGTTGTTTTGTTTTGTTTTGTTTTTCAAACTCAGTTGTCCCACCAAATGAGGGATTCCAAAGTAGAGCCCTGGGGAGGGGCAATTTGAAACCAGAAATCTGGTTAAATTTGGGGTCCTAGGGACAGCTAGACTTGGGTTTCAGGGCGAGGGCACGGAATGTATCCCCTGAAGATCTGAAGCAATATCTCATGCATCTGAAGTCACAGCGAGGATCAGACGTTGGCTCAGCTTGGATTTTCTGTTCATGACGGCCCCTTCATAAAGGGAGCCGAATCTCGAGGCCGTGGAGGTTTTCCCACGTTTGGAGTGGTGGAATGCCCCCTCCTAGGATTCCTTTTGCGGGACAATTGAGACCTGTTGGACAGCTCCAGGACATCCCATATGGATGAGTCCAGACCAACGTTCGAGGATGGATGCCTGGGAAGCCATCCTCGCATTCCAATTATCTACTAGCGACAAGACAGTTTAGATCTGATGGCTCTGCGGGAGCAACCGGGGTGGCTGAGTTGAAATGGACTTTCCTGAGGATGGGTCTAATGTGGGTTTGTGTCCATGAGGGCCTTTAAATGGGGCGGTGGCACCGGGACCCTGAAGTGTTCTCCTCAGCTTTTGACATAGCTCCTATGCACAAGTTTCCTTGTGGAAACGAGTTATGTTCTGATGGGTGACTCAGGAAAACCCCAATGCTGATATTGAAAAGCAGGGTTTTGAGGAGACATGCCTGTAAACCAAAGCAATGGATCCGATTTTGGCCTTGGGTCCTGTCTGGTTCGATCTTCTTCTCTGGGGATATCCATCTAGGGTATGAGTGGAGTTAGATGCTCAGCTGGTGTCAGACTGACCTTTTTTGTCCCGGGCGACCTATACTATTGGGATGGCCTCAGGGACTTTGGAGATTTCTCCTAATTTGTACGATTTTGGACAATGGAATGGGCAGAATTCCCATGGATTGGGTAGTCACAGTCCTAATGTGTGGCTCCAGGGTCCCCAGCCTGGATGGTGTGTGGCCCAGGACTTTGAGGACAGAAGTCTGAAAACACAAACTCAGCTTATGTTTGGGGACGTAGGTATGGCAGGCCCGATCTACAAACCATGAGAAGACATCTTCAGGATATGAAGATAGTGCGAGTCTGAGGCGCTTGCTCTGGGTTTTGTCTCTGGATTTTGTTTCAGCGATGGCCGTGGAATGTCGAGGAGGCCTCATGGGCCATGGACGAATCTTGCTCTCTGTGGATTTGGCCCAATCCCAGTTGTTTTTCGTCAATCTGTTGGATGGAGTTCTCCTTTCAGGGTTGTTACCTCAGGTGTCCCACCAAAAGAGGAGTTCCAAAGCAGAGCCCTGGGGAAGAGTGAAGGGACAACCCGAGCTATTGTTGAAAATTGGGGCCTATGGGCATGGCAAGCCCAATATGCTGTCTCTTCATCCAGCCACTGAGAGGCCTATCCTGAGGACTGGGCTAAGGCTGAGGGTCACAATGTGTGTTTGCCACCTACGTGGCCCACGAGCAATGGCGGGGCCTCATTGGACACACTGGTATCCACTACACTGAACATTATACAACAAGCCTACCACAAGGTGTCTTGCCATCGGGAAAGAGTTCTGATTTCTGCATCATTTTCAAACATGGGCAGTGATTGGAGATAAGGTCTAGGTTCTAAATCCTGAAAACCGAGGCTGGGAAGAGATAACGACCTAAGGCAATGGCTGGTCCGATGTGCTCAGTGAGCGGCCAGCTGTATGGGTGGGGCCAGGAGGTCCAGGCTCAGCCTCTGTCAGAAACGGCATTATTGCCCAAGTCAGCCTATATATTTTGGGTACAGCCAAGTGGCGTGCAGGTTAATCTTCATTTGGGGTTTCTGGGTAGCCCCAGAAGGCAATGTTTTTCTTTTGGAGGGCAGGCAGAGTGCTGCATTTTAATTCTGGATTGCCAAACTGGAGGGCTTGTGGGCCATTATTCTGAGGATGGAAGTCGTAGGACACAAGCTAGGCTTAGGTTTCTGGGTGAGGACATGGCAGGCACAATATACAGACCTGAACCGAGATCTCGTGCATCTGAAGTCATGGTGAGGATCAGACGATCGCTCAGGTTGGACCTTATGTCCCTGAGGGCCACTTCATGAAGTGGGGGTGATCACGAGGCCATGGGTGTTTTCTCACGATGGGAGTTGTGAGAAGCTCCCAACTTCAAAGATTCTTCTGCAGGACAATTGAGACCTGTTGGTTGGCTCCAGGACAACGATTCCGAGCAGGGTTCTAAGGATGGATGGCTGCGAAGCCCACCTCGCATTCCAATTGACTCCTAGCAAAAAGACAAGTTAGATCTGCTGGATCTCGCGGAGCAACCGAATACGCTGAGTTGAAATGGACTCTCGTGTGGATGGGTCCTAATGTGTTTTTTGTGTCTATGGATACCTTGGAATGACGCGGTGGCACTGGGGCATGAAGGGTTCTCCTAAACAGAGGCTTTGACATCACTCCCACGTGCAAGCTTCCCATGTGTAGATGAGATTTGTTCTGGTGGGTGAGTCAAGAAACAGCCATATGCTGGTACTGAAATCCAGGCCTCTGAGGAGAGATGCCTGGAAACCAAAGCAATGGATGCGTTTAGGGCCTAGGGGCCTGTTCGTTCCTTTTTACCTCTGGGCATATCAGTCTACAAGTCTGAGTGCAGGTAGGTTCTCAGATGGGCTCAGATTGCTCCTGTTTGTCCAGGGAAGCCACCACTATTGGGATGGCCTCAGGGACTTTGGAGATTTATCCTTTTAGTAGCGTTGTGGCCATTGGAATGGGCACACAGAATTCCCTTGGAGAGGGCAAGTACAGTCCTCAGCTTGGTTCCAGGGGCCTAAGCCTGTAGGCTGTGTAGGCCAGGGCAGTTTGGACAGTTGTCTGAAAACCCAAACTCGGATTATGTTTCAGGTCATAGGTATGCCAGGACTGATCTACAGACCATGAGGAGAACTCTTCGGGATATGAAAAAAGGGCGAGTGTGAGGCTCTTGCTCAAGTTTTTATCTCTGGATATCGTGCCATTCATGGTCATGAAATATCCGGGTGACTTCATGGGAAATGGACGAGTCTTACCCTCTGGGGGTTTGGCCCCGTCCAAAGAGTTTGTGGTCTTTCTGTGGGATGGAAGAAGTCCGTTTTTCTGTTGTTGTTGTTTAGTTTTTGTTTTGTTTTTTTTCAAACTCAGTTGTCCCACCAAATGAGGGATTCCCGAGTAGAGCCCTGGGGAGGGGCGTTTGGACAAACAGAAATCTGGTTTAAATTTGGGGCCTAAGGACATGTCAAACCATTATGGCATCTAATGGTCTAGACACTGAAAGGACTTACTAGAGGACAGGACTCACGCTGAGGGTCACAATGCGTGTTTATGCCCTCGTCGCACTCAAGAATGGGCGGGGCCTCCGGTTGAATGCTGGTTTCTCCTACACTGAACCTTGGACAACATGGCAACCACAAGGTTTCTTGCCGTTGATAAAGATGAGTTCTGATTTCTGCATCACACTCACACCTGGGCAGTGATTGGAGATAAGGTCTAGGTTCTGAGGCCTGAAAACTTAGGTAGGGAAGAAATGATGACCTAAGGCCACGGTGGGTCTTATGGACTCAGGGTGCGGTCTGTGTCTGGGTGTTGCTAAGGATGTCCCGGCACAGGTTGTGTCAGACAGTGCTTTAGTGCCCAGGTTAGACTATATAATATGGGTACATTCGAGTGCCGTGTAGGTATATTCTCATTTAATGTTCCCGGGCAGCTCATTAGGCAATATTTTGTTTCTAGAGGGCAGGCAGAGTGCTGCAATGATGGTCCGGATTGCCAAACTTGTGGGCTTCGGGGCCAGGAGTGTGAGGACGGAAGTCTGAGAACACAAGCTAGACTTAGGATTCAGGTCGAGGGCACGGCATGTACCTCCCGAAGATCTGAAGCAATATCTCATGCATCTGAAGTTAGAGCGAGGATCAGACGTTGGCTCAGCTTGGATTTTCTCTGTTCATGACGGCCCCTTCATGAAGGGAGCCGAATCTCGAGGCCGTGGAGGTTTTCCCACGTTGGGAGTGGTGGGATGCCCCCTCCTAGGATTCCTTCTGCGGGACAATTGAGACCTGTTGGACAGCTCCAGGACATCCCATATGGATAAGTCCAGACCAACGTTCGAGGATGGATGCCTGGGAAGCCCGCCTCGCATTCCAATTGTCTCCTAGCGACAAGACAGTTTAGATCTGATGGCTCTGCGGGAGCAACCAGGGTGGCTGAGTTGAAATGGACTTTCCTGAGGATGGGTCTAATGTGTGTTTGTGTCCATGAGGGCCTTGGAATGGGGCGGTGGCACCGGGACCCTGAAGTATTCTCCTAAGCTTTTGACATAGTTCCCATGCACAAGAATCCTTGTGGAGACGAGGTTTGTTCTGATGGGTGCCTCAGGAAAACCCCAATGCTGGTATTGGAACCCAGGGTTTTGAGGAGACTTGCCTGTAAACCAAAGCAATGGATCCGATTTTGGCCTAGGGTCCTGTCTGGTTCAATCTTCTTCTCTGGGGACATCCATCTAGGGTATGAGTGGAGGTAGATGCTCAGCTGGTGACAGACTGACCTTTTTGTCCCGGGTGACCTATACTATTGGGATGGCCTCAGGGACTTTGGAGGGTTCTCCTTATTTGTATGATTTTGGACAATGGAATGGGCAGAATTCCCATGGATTAGGTAGGCACAGTCCTAATGTGTGGCTCCAGGGTCCCCAGGCTGGATGGTGTGTGGCCCAGGACTTTGAGGACAGAAGTCTGAAAACACAAACTCAGCTTATGTTTGGGGACGTAGGTATGGCAGGCCCGATCTACAAACCATGAGAAGACATCTTCAGGATATGAAGATAGTGCGATTCTGAGGCGCTTGCTCAGGGTTTTGTCTCTGCATTTTGTTTCAGCGATGGCCGTGAAATGTCGAGGAGGCCTCATTGGCCATGGACGAATCTTGCTCTCTGTGGATTTGGCCCAATCCCAATTGTTTTTCGTCAATCTGTTGGATGGAGTACTCCTTTCAGGGTTGTTACCTCAGGTGTCCCACCAAAAGCGGAATTCCAAAGCAGATCCCTGGGGAAGAGTGAAGGGACAACCCGAACTATGGTTAAAAATTGGGGCCTAGGGGCATGGCAAGCCCAATATGCTGTCTCTTCATCCAGCCACTGAGAGGCCTTACCTGAGAACTAGGCTAAGGCTGAGGGTCACAATGTGTGTTTGCCACCTATTTGGCCCGGGAGCAATGGTGGGGCCTCATCGGACACACGTTTCCACTACACTGAAGATTATACAACAAGCCTACCACAACTTTTCTTGCCATCGGGAAGGAGTTCTGATTTCTGCATCATTTTCAAACCTGGGCAGTGATTGGAGATAAGGTCTAGGTTCTAAATCCTGAAAACCGAGGGTGGGAAGTGATAACGACCTAAGGCAATGGCTAGTCCGATGTGCTCAGGGAGCGGCCAGCTGTATGGGTGTGCCAGGAGGTCTAGGCTCAGCCTCTGTCAGAAAGTGCATTATTGCCCAGGTCAGCCTATATATATGTTTTGGGAACAGCCAAGTGGCGTGCAGGTTGATCTTCATTTGGGGTTTCTGGGTAGCCCCAGAAGGCAATGTTTTTCTTCTGGAGGGCAGGTAGAGTGCTGCATTATAATTGTGGATTGCCAAACTGGAGGGCTTGTGGGCCATTAGTCTGAGGATGGAAGTCTTAAGACACAAGCTAGGCTTACGTTTCTGGTGAGGACATGGCAGGCACAATCTACAGACCTGACCCGAGATCTCGTGGATCTGAAGTCAGGGTGAGGATTAGACATTCACTCAGGTTGGACCTTATGTCCCTGAGGGCCCCTTCATGAAGGGGGTGGGTATCACGAGGCCATGGCTGTTTTTTCTCACGATGGGAGTTGTGAGAAGCTCCCAACTTCAAAGATTCTTCTGCACGACAAATGAGACCTGTTGGTTGGCTCCAGGCCAACGATTCCTAGCAGGGTTTTAAGGATCGATGGCTGGGTACGCCACCTCGCATTCCAATTGTCACCTAGCAACAAGACAAGTTAGATCTGCTGGATCTCGCAAAGCAACCGAATACGCTCAGTTGAAATGGACTCTCCTGTGGATGGGTCCTAATTTGTTTTTGTGTCTATGGAGACCTTGGAATGAAGCGGTGGCACTGGGGCCATGAAGGGTTCTCCTAAACAGAGACTTTGACAAAGCTCCCAAGTGCAAGTTTCCCATGTGTAGATGAGATTTGTACTGAAGTGTGTGTCATGAAACAGCCATATGCTGGTATTGAAATCCAGGCCTCTGAGGAGAGATGCCTGGAAACCAAAGCAATGGATCCGATTAGGGCCTAGGGGCCTGTTCGTTCCTTTTTACCTCGAGGAAGTTCAGTCTACGGGTATGAGTGCAGGTAGGTTCTCCGATGGGCTCAGATTACTCCTGTTTGTCCTTGGAAGCCACCACTATTGGGATGGCCTCAGGAATTTTGAAGGTTTATCCTATTAGTAGGGTTGTGGCCATTGGAATGGGCACACATAATTCCCTTGGAGAGGGCAAGTACAGTCCTCAAGTTGGCTCCAGGGGCCTGAACCTGTAGGGTGTTTAGGCCAGGGCTGTTTGGACAGTTGTCTGAAAACACAAACTCGGCTTATGTTTCGGGTCATAGGTATAGCAGGACTGATCTACAGACCTTGAAGAGAACACTTCAGGATATGAAAAAAGGGCTAGTGTGAGGCTCTTGCTCAAGTTTTTGTCTCTGGATGTCATGTCACTCATGGTCGTGAAATTTCCGGGTCACTTCATGGGAAATGGATGAGTCTTATTCTCTGGGGTTTGGCCTTGTCCAAAGAGTTTGAGGTCATTCTGTGGGATGGAAGTAGTCCGTTTTTGTTGTTGTTGTTGTTGTTTTGTTTTGTTTTTTAACCTCAGGTGTCCCACCAAATGAGGAATTCCAGAGTAAAGCCCTGGGGAGTGGCGACGGGACAACCAGAAATCTGGTTAAAAATTGGGGCTTAGGGACATGTCAAGCCCATTATGACATCTAATGGTCCAGCCACTGTCAGGACGTACTAGAGGACAGGACTCACGCTGAGTGTTACAATGCGTGTTTATGCCCTCGTCGCACTCAAGAATGGGCGGGGCCTCAGGGTGAATGCTGGTTTCTCCTACACTGATCGTTGGACAACTTTCCAACCACAAGGCTTCTTGCCTTGGGTAAGGAGGAGTTCTGATTTCTGCATCACATTCAACCCTTGTCAGGGCTTGGAGTTAAGGTCTAAGTTCTGAAGCCTGAAAAGTTAGGTTGGGAATAGATAACGATCTAAGACCATGTCGGGTGTGATGTTCTCAGTGTGCGGTCAGCTGTCTTGGTTTTGGTCAGGAGGTCCGGGCTCACTCTGTATCAGACAGTGTATTAGTGGCCAGGTTAGACTATCTAATTTGGGTACATTCGAGTGCCGTGTATGTCTATCCTCATTTGGGTTATGTGAGAAACTCCATAGGTCAAAATTTTTCTTCTGGAAGGCAGGCAGAATGCTTCATTTTGTGTCCCGAATTTCCAAATGTGAGGGCTTGGGGGCCAGGAGTGTGAGGACGGAAGTCTGAGAACACAAGCTAGTCATAGGTTTCAGGGCGAGGGCAAGGAAAGCACACTGTGCAGAGCTGCATCGAGATCTCGTGCATCTGAATTCAGGGTGAAGATCAGACGTTGTCTAAGGTTGGAGTTCCTGTCCATGATTTCCCTTTCATAAATGGGGGGAGGCATCACAAAGCCATCTAGATTTTCCCAGGTTGGGAGATGTGAGATGCTCCAAAACTCAAGGATTCCTTCTGCTAGATATTTGAGACCTGTTGGATGGCTCCAGGACATCCCATACGGAACGACGCCAGAGCAGAGCTCTAAGGATGGATGGTTGGGTAGCCCGCCTCGCATTCCAATTGTATCCTAGTCAAGACAGGTTCAGTCTGCTCGCTCTGGGGGAGCAACCAAGGGAGCTGAGTTGAAATGGAATTTCCTGCGGATGGGTTCTAATGTGGAATTCTGTCCATGGAGACCTTGTAATGGGGCAGTGGCACACAGGCCCTGAAGGATTCTCCTAACTGGAGGTTTTGAGACATCTTCAAAGGATAATTTTCCCATGTGGAGAAGAGATTTGTTCTGATTGCTGCCTCATGAAATCCCCATATGCTAATATTGGAAACCAGGCCTCTGAGGAGAGATACCTGTAACCGAAAGCAATGAATCTGATTCAGGCCTAGGGGCCTGTCTGATTCAATCTTCTTCTCTGGGGACATCCATCTACGCTGAGTAGAGGTAGATGCTCAGCTGGTTTCAGATGACCCTTGTTTGTCCTGGGCGGCCTACATTATTGGGATGTCCTTGGGGATTCTGGAGGTTTGTCCTAATTTGTACGATTGTGGACAATGGAATGGGCAGAATTCCCGTGGTATGGACAGGCACAGTCCTGATGTGTGGCTCCAGGGGCCCCAGCCTGAGGGGTCTGTGGGCCAGGAATGTGGGGACAGAAGTCTGAAAACACAAACTCGGCTTATGTTTGGGAAGTAGGTATGGCAGGGCCGATCTACAGACCGTGAGGAGAACTCTTCGGGATACGACAAAAGAGCGAGTGTGAGGCGCTTGCTCAGACTTTTGTCTCTGGATTTGTTGTCAACGATGGCTGTGGAATCTCGGGGAGGCCTCATGGGCCATGGACGAGACTTCCTCTCTGTGAATTTGGTCCAATCCCAATTGTTTTGGGTCAAACTGAAGGATGGGAGGAGTCGTTTTAGTTTTGTTACCTCAGGTGTCCCACCAAAAGAGGGATTCCAAAGCAGAGCTCTGGGGAGGGATGAATGGACAACCCGAACAATCCAATTGGGGTGAGGTCGAGAACCGAGCAGGTTGATCCTCATTTGGGGTTTATGGAGATCACCATAGAGCAACGTTTTTCCTCTGGAGGGCCAGCATAGGGCTGCATTTTGGTTCCAGAATTCCAAGTCTTTTGGACATGTTTGTCAGGAGTGTGAGGAAGGAAGTATGAAAACACAGGGTAGCACGAGGTTTGGGCCCACTGTGCAGAGGCTGAATCAAGATCTCTTGCATCTGAGGTCAGGGCGAGTATCAGATGATGCCTCAAGCTGGAGTTTGTGTCCATGACGGCCCCTTCCTGAAGGGGGTGGGGGCGTCATGAGGCCATGGAGGTTTCCCTACCCTGGGAGTTGTGAGCTGCTCCAAACTTCAAAGTTTCCTTCTTCAGGACAGTTGAGTACTATTGGATGGTTCCAGGATGCCCCATACAGAAAGACTCGAGAGCAGAGGCCTAAACATGGATGCCGAGAAAGGCCAACTCACCTTCCCATTGCCTGGTCGAGATAAGGCACGCTCAATCTGCGGGCTCTTGGGTGAGCTACCCAGAAGGCTGAGTTTAAATGGACTTTCCTGAGAATTAGTCATAATGTGGGTTGGTGGCCATGGAGACCTTGGAATGTGGCAGTAGCTAAGGGACTCTGCAGGATTCTCCAACCCGAAGGTTTTGACACAACTCCAACAAGGAAGCTTTCCATGCGGAGATGAGAGGTGTTCTGTCTGGTGCCTCAGGATAGCCCCATATGCTGGTCTTCGAACCCAGGCCTCTGAGGAGTGATACCTGGACACCAAAGCAAGAGTTCATAATAGGGCCTAGGGGCCTGTCTGGTTCAATCTTCTGTCTCTGCGGATATCAGTCTGTGTGTCGGCATGGAGGTAGTAGTTGCTCAGCTGGTGTCATAATGCCCCTGTTTGTCCAGTGCGGCTTGCGGTAGTGGGATGTCCTTGGGGACCTTGAGGTTTCTACTATTTTGTAGACTTGTGGCCAATGGAACGGGCAGTTTCTTAGGAGAGAGCAGGCACAGTTCTGTGGTGTGGCTCCAGAGACCCCAGCCTGAAGGCGGTGTGGGCCACGGCTGTGCAGACAGACATCCAAAAACCCAAACTCAGCTCAGGTTTGGGGCCGAGGTTATGGCAGGCCTGATCTACAGTCCGTGAGGGGAGCTCCTCTGGATATGAAAGAAGGGTGAGAGGGAGGCAGTCGCTCAGTCTTTTGTCTCTGGATATTTTGTCCACAATGGCGGTTTAATGTAGGAGTTGCCTCATGGGTCGTAGAAGTCTCCCTCTCTGGTAGTTTGTCTAGCCCCCAAGAGTTTGGGGTCATTCTGTGGGAAGGGAAGAGTCCTGTTTTCTGCTTTATGTGTCGCCCCAGTACAGGGATTCTGGAGCATAGCAGTGGGTACTGACAACTGGAATACTCGCTCTATGGTTAAGCATGGGGGCCTATGGATATGACAAGCCCCATATGCAGGATCTTGGTCCAGCCACTGAGAGGCGTTACTTTAATACGGGACTCACGCTACAGGTCACAAATCATGTCTGTGGCCTAGGCGGCCCTCAAGCACTGGCGTGGCCTTTCCGACAATGCAGGTTTTCCCACATTGAACGTTGGACAACATGCCAACCACAAGGTTTCTGGCCATGGGGAAGGAGGAATTCTAATTTCTGCATCACGTTCACCCCTGGGCAGTGGTTGGAGATAAGGTCTAGGTTCGGAAGCCTGAAAACGAAGGTTGGGAAGAGATGACGAACTACAGCCATAGCGGGTCCCTTGTGTCCAGGTTGGAGCCAGCTGTCTAGGTGTCGTTTGGGATGTCTTGTCTCAGGCTGTGCCAGACAGGGCATTCGTATTCAGGGTAGGCTGTATAATTGCTTTATAGTCGAGTGGCATGCATTAGATAATCATTTGGGGTTTCTTATTAGCAGCATAGGGCAAAGTTTTTCTTCTGGAGGGCAGGCAGAGTGCTGCATTGTGGCTTCGGAATTCCCAAACTGGAGGGCTTGTGGGCCAGGAGAGTGAGGACGGAAGTCTGAGAACACAAGCTAGGCTTAGGTTTCGGGGAATGGACATGGCAGGCACACTCTGCAGAGCTGAATTGAGATCTCATGAGTCTGAAGTCAGGTCGAGGATCAGACTTTGGCTCAGGTTGGAGTTTCTGTCCATGTTGGCCCCTTCATGAAGGGTGGGGGCATTATGAGGCCATGGGGGTTTTCCCACTATTAGAGTTGTGAGATGCTCCAAACCGCAAGGATTCCTTCTGTGGGACAATTAAGATTTGTTGGATGGCTCCAGGACGTCTCATAAGGTATTTTTCCAGAACAGGGTTCTAAGTATGGATGCCTGGGCAGACAGCCTCAATTCCAGTTGTCTCCTAGCAACAAGAAACGTTTGATCTGCTGGCTTGTGGTAGCATCAGAGGGGGCTGAGTTGGAATGGACTTTCCTGAGGATGGTCTTAATGTTGGTTTGAGTCCATTGAGACCTTGGTATGGGGCAGTGGCACCAGAGCCCTGAAGGTTTCTCCTAACCAGAGGTTATAACAAAGCTCCAATGAGCAAGTTTTCCATGGGGAGACGATATTTGTTCTTATTGGTGCCTCAGGAAACCACCATTTGCTGGTATTGGAAATGAGGCCTCTGAGGAGAGATGCCTGGAAACCAAAGCAATGGATCTGATTAGGGCCTAGGGGCCTGTCCGGTTCAATATTCTTCTCTGGGGACATCTTTTGCCTGAGTGGAGGTAGTTGCTCAGCTGGTTTGAGATCACACCTGTTTGTCCTGGGCGGCCTACACTATTGGGATGGCCTCGGTAACTTTGGAGGTTTTTCCTAATTTGCAAGGTTGTGGCCAATGGAATGGGAAGAATTCTCTTGAAAGGGAAGCACAGTCCTGATGTGTGGCTCCAGGGACCCAAGTGTGGAGCGTGTGTGGTCCAGGGCTATTTGGACAAAAGTCTGAAAACACAAACTCCACTTAGGTTTGGGTCTGTAGGTCTGGCCGGCCCGATATATAGACCGTGAGGAGAACTCTTCGGGATATGAACAAAGGGCGAAAGTGAGGTGCTTGCTCATGCTTATTTTTTTCTGGATATGTGTCACCGATTGCCATGGAATGTCCGGGTGTCCTCATGGGCCATCGATGAGGCTCTCTTTCTGGGGATTTGACCCAATCCCAAGAGTTTGGGGGTCATTCTGTGGGAAGGGAGGAGGCCTTTCTGTTTTTTTTTTTTTTTTTTTTTTTTTACCTCAGGTGGACCACCAAAAGAGTGATTCCACAGCAGAGTCCTGGGGAGGGTGCGACTGGACAACCAGAACTCTGGTTAACATTGGAACCTAAGAACATGGCAAGCCCCATATGTGGGCTCTTGGTTCAGACACTGAGAGGCCTTCCTTGAGCATACGGCTCACATTGAGTTTCACAAACTGTTTTTGTGCCCAAGAAGCCCCTCAAGTCAGGGCGTGGCCTAATGTACCATGCTGGTTTCTCCTACACTGAACGTTGCACAATATGGCAACCACAAGTTTTTCTGGCCATGGGGGAAGAAGGAGTTCTAATTTCTGCAACACTTTCACTCCTGGACTGTGATTGGATTTAAGGTCTAGGTTCTGAAGCCTGAAAACTGAGGTTGGGAAGAGATGAAGACCTAAGGCCATGGTGTGTGACTGATGTGCTCAGTGTTCGGCCAGCTGTTGAGTGTGGGTTGGGACGGGCAGGCTCAGGCTGTGGC
This sequence comes from Mustela putorius furo, assembly GCF_011764305.1. Taxonomy (NCBI): domain Eukaryota; kingdom Metazoa; phylum Chordata; class Mammalia; order Carnivora; family Mustelidae; genus Mustela; species Mustela putorius. Next base: position 16,331 of record NW_025422165.1, on the reverse strand, counting down.
ACACAGGGAATTAGTGCCCAGGCTAGACTGTATCATTGGGGTGCAGTCAAGTTTCGTGCAGGTTGGTACTCATTTGTGGTTACTGGGTAGCCCCAGAGGGCAACGTTTTTCTTCTGGAAGGAAGACACAGTGCCACATAGTGGCTCCAGAATTCCCAAACTGGAAGGCTTGTGGGCCAGGAGTGTGAGGAAAAAATTCTGAGAACACAAGCCAGACTTAGATTTCGGGGTGAGGGGACGGCAGGAACCCTCTGCAGAGATGATTCGAGATCCCGTGTACCTGAAGACAGAGCTAGGATCAGACGTTGGCTCAGGTTGGAGTTTCTGTCCATGACGGCCCCATCATGAAGGGGAGGGCGTCACGAGGCCATGGAGGTTTTCCCACGATGGGAATTGTGAGATGCTCCAAACCGCAATGATTCCTTCCGTGGGACAGTCGAGACCTGCTGGAAAGCTCCAGGACATCCCATAAGGAAGTTATCCAGAGAAGGGTTCTAAGGATGGATGCCTGGGCAGCCTGCCTCCCATTCCAGGTGTCTCATAGCGCCAAGGCAAGTTCGATCTGCTGGATCTAGGGGAGTAACCGAGGCGGGTGTGTTGAAATGGGTGAGTTGAGGATGGGTCATAATGTGCATTTGTGTCCATGGAGACCTTGGAATGGGGTGCTTGATCCGGGGCCTTGAGGGATGTTCATAACCGGAGGTTTTGATGGAGCTCTAAAGAGTACGTTTCCTATGTAGAGAAGAGAATTGTTTTGATGAGTGCCTAAGGAATCTCCCATATGCTGGTATTGGAAACCAGGCCTCTGAGGAGAGATGCCTGGAAACAAAAGCAATGGATATGATTAGGGCCTAGGTGCCTGTCCGGTTCAATCTCTTTCCTGGGGGATACGTGTCTATGGATCTGAGGGGAGGTAGTTGCTCGGCTTGTGTCAGATCGCCCCTGTTTGTCCTGGGCAGCCTATAATATTGGGAATGGCCTCGGGATTTTGGAGTTTCTCCTAATCTATAGGGTTGTGGCGAATGGAATGGGCAGAAATCCGCTGGAGATGGCAGGCACAGTTCTGAGTTTGGCTCTAGGGGCCCAGCCTTGAGGGTGTGTGGGCCAGGCCTGTGGGGACAGAAGTCTGAAAACACAAATTCCGCTTAGGATTGGGGACATAGGTATGGCACGCCCAATCTACAGACCGTGATAACACTTCGGGATATGAAAAAGGGTGAGTTTGAGGTGCTTGCTCAGGTTTTGTCCCTGGATTTGTGTCAACAATGTGGGTCGAATGCTGGCGTGGCCTCATGGGTTGTGGACGGCTTTCCTTCTCTCAGGATTTGACCCAATCCCAAGAGTGTGGGTACATTCTGTGGGATGGGATGTGTCCTTTCTCTTTTTTTATTTTGTTTTATGTACCTCATGTGTGCCAATAAAAGAGGGATTCCAGAGCAGAGTCCTTGGTAGGGACAACTGGATAACCCCACCTCTGTTTAAGTTTGGGGGCCTAGGGGCATGGCAAGTCCAATATGTGGGCTCTTGATTCAGACACTGAGAGGTCTTCCTTGAGGACAGGGCTCATGCTGAGGGTCACAATGCCTATTTGTGCCCAACAAGGCCCTCAAGCATGGGAAGGGCCTCATGGGCCACGCTGGATTCTCCTACACTGAACGTTGGAGAATATGCCAACCACATGGTTTCCGGCCATGGCGAAGGAAGAGTTGTGATTTCTGCATCACGTTCACCCCTGGACAGTGATTGGAGTTTAGGTCTAGGTTCTGAAACCCGAAAACCGAGGTTGGGAAGAGATGAAGACCTAAGGACCTGATGGGTACAATGAGCTCAGTGTGTGGCTAGCTGTTGAGCGTAGGTCTGGAGGTGTGGGCTCATGCTGTGTCAGACAGGACATTAGACAAGGTAGACTGTATATTTGGGGTGCAGTCGAGTGGCGTTCAGTTGATCCTCATTCGGGTTTCTAGGTAGCTCCATAAGGCAACGTTTTTCTTCTGGAGGGCAGTCAGAGTGCTGCATTGTGGCCCCAGTATTGCCAAATTGTAGGGCTTTCGGGACAGGGGTGTGAGGACGGTAGTCTGAGAAACACAAGCTAGGCTTAGTTTTTGGGGTGAGGGCACAGAAGGCACACTCTGCAGACCTGAATCAAGATCTCATGCACCTGATCCAGGGCGAATATCAGACGTTTGCTCAGGTTGGAGTTTCTGTCCATGATGGCCCCTTCATAAAGTGGAGCGTCTCAAGAGGCCATGAAGATTTTCCCACAATGGGAGTTGTGAGATGCACCAGACTGCAAAGATTCCTTCTGTGGGACACTTGAGACCTGTTGGATGGCTCTAGGATGTCCCATATGGAACGACTCCAGAGTAGGGTTCTAAGGATGGATGCCTGGGCAGCCCGCCTCCCATTCTAGTTGTCTCCTAGCAACAAGGCAGGTTTGATCTGCAGGCCCTGGGGGAGAAACCAAGGGGGATGAGTTGACATGGACTCTACCGAGGATAGATCATAATGTGGGTTTAAGTCCATGGAGACCTTGGAATGGGGCGCTTGATCCGGGGCCCTGAAAGATTCTCCTAAACAGAGGTTTTTATAGAGCTCCAAAGAGTACATTTCCTATGTGGAGACGAGATTTTTCTATGAGTGCCTCAGTAATCCCCCATATGCTGGTATTGGTAACCAGGCCTCTGAAGAGAGATGCCTGGAAACAAAAGCAATGGATCTGATTAGGGCCTTAGTGCCTGTCCAGTTCAATCTTATTCTATGGGGATATCTGTCTCTGGGTCTGAGTGGAGGTAGTTTCCTAACTTGTGAAAGATCATCCCTGTTTGTCCTGGGAAGCCAACACTATTGGGATGGCCTCGGGGAGTTTGGAGGTTTCTCCTAATCTATAGGGTTGTGGCCAATGGAAATGGCAGAATTCCCCTGGAGAAGGTAGCCACAGTCCTCAGGTGTGGCTCCAGGGGGCCCAGCTTGGATGGTGTGTGGGACAGGACTGTGGGGACAGAAGTCTGAAAACACAAACTCAGCTTAGGTTTGTGGGATATATGTATGAAGGCTCGATCGACAGACCGTGAGAATTTTCCGGGCTATGAACAAAGGGCGAGTATGTGGCATTTGCTCAGGCTTTTGTCTCTGGATTTTGTGCCTACGGTGGCCGTGGAATGTCGGGGTGTCCTCAAGGGCCATGGACAAGTCTTTCTCTGGTGAATTGGCCTGATCGCAAGTGGTTGGGATCATTCTGTAGATGGGAAGAGTCCTTTCTGTATTTTTTTTTTTTTACCCTCAGGTGTCCCACCAAAGTGGGATTCCAGAGCAGTGCCTTGAGTAGGGGTGACTAGACATCTCTAACTCTGGTTGAGATTGGGGGACTAGGGGCTTGGCAAGCCCCATATGTGGGCTGTTGTTCCAGTCAATAAGAGGCTTTACATGAGGATAGGGCTCACTCTGAGGGTCACATTGTGTGTTTGTGCAAATTGTAGACCTCAGGGATAGGTGGGGCCTCATAGTCCATGCTGCTTTCTCCTACAATGAACGTTGGACTACATGCCAACCACAAGGTTTCTTGCCATGGCGAAGGAGAAGTTCTGATTCTTGTATCACGTTCACTCCTGAGCAGTGAGTGGAGATAAGGTCTAGGTTCTGAAGGTGAAAACTGAGGTTGGGTAGAGATGATGGCCGAAAGCCATTGTGGGTTTGATATGCTCAGTGTACGGCCAGCTGTCTGGGTGTTGGACTGGAGGTCTGCCTTCAGGCTGTGTCAGACAGGGTTTTAGTGCACAGGCTAGATTGTATAATTGGGGTATGGTCGTGTGGCATGCAGGTTGTTACTCATTTGGCGTTTCTGGTTAGCCCTATAGGGCAACATTTTTCTTCTGGAGGGCAGGCAGAGTGCTGCATTGTGTCTCCAGAATTGCCAAACTGGAGGGGTGTGGCCAGGATTGTGAAGACGGAAGTCTGAGAACACAAGTTAGGCTTAGGTTTCGGGGCGAGGGCACAGCAGGCACACTCTCAAGTGCTGAATCAAGATCTCGTGCTTCTGAATTCAGGGCGCGGATCAGACTTTGGCTTAGGATGGAGTTTCTGTCCATGATGGCCCATTTATGAAGGTGTGGGGCATCATGAGGAAATGGAGGTTTTCTCACAGTGGGATTGTGTGATGCTTCAAACCACAAGGATTCATTCTGCGAGACAGTCACGACAGGTTGGTTGGATTCAAGACGTCCCGTAAAGAAATTCTCCAGAGCAGGATTCTAAGGATGGATGCCTGGGCAGCCCACCTCGCATTCCAACTGTCTCCTAGTGACAAGGCAGGTTTGATCTGCTGGCTCTGGGTGAGCAGCCGAGGTGGCTGATTTGAAATGGACTCTCCTGAGGATGGATCATAATGTAAGTTTGTGTCCTTGGCGACCTTGGAATTGGGCCATGGTGCCAGCGCCCTGAAGGATCCTCCTAACCTGAGGTATTGACACAGCTCCAAAGAGCAAGTTTCTCATGTGGAGATGAGATCTGTTCTGATTTTTCCCTAGGAAACCCCCATAATCTGATATTGGAAACCAGGCCTCTGAGGAGAGATACATAGAAACCAAAGCAATGGATCAGAAGTTGGCTCAGGTTGGAGTTTCTGTCCATGATGGCCCCTTTATAAAGGGGAGCATCTCATGAGGCCATGTAGGTTTTCCCACGATAGGAGTTGTGAGATGCTCCATACTGCAAGGATTCCTTCTGCAGGACAGTCAAGACCTGTTGGAAGGCTCCCAGGACATCCCATATGGAACGGCGCCAGAGCAGGATACCAACGATGGATGCCTAGAGAGTCTGCTTTGCATTCCAGTTGTCTCCTAGCGACAAGGCAGGTTTGATATTCTGGCTCTGGGGGAGTAATCAACGGGGCTGAGTTGAAATGTACTCTCCTGGCGAATGGTCATAATGCGCGCTTGTGTCCATGGAGACCTTGGAATAGGGCGGTGGCTCCGGTTACCTGAAGGTTTCTCCTAACTGGAGGTTTTTACAGAGCTCCAAAGGATAAGTTTCCCATGTGGAGACAAGATTTGTTCTGATTGGTATCTCTGGAATCCCCCATATGCTGGTATTGGAAAAACAGGCCTCTGAGGAGAGATGCTTAGAAACAAAAGCAATGGAACCAATTACGTTCTAGGGGCCTGTCCAGTTTAACACCTTTCTCTTGGGATATCTGTCTACGGGTGAGTTGAGGTCGTTGCTCAGCTTGTGACAGATCACCCCTGTTTGTACTGGGCGGCCTACACTATTGGAATGGCCTCTGGGACTTTGGAGGTTTCTCCTAATCTGTAGGGTTGTGGCCAATGGAATGGGAAGAATTTTTCCTTGGAGAGGGCAGGCACAGTCCTGAGGTGTGGCTCCAGGGGCCTCAGCCTGGAGGGTGTGTGGGACAGGGATGTCAGGATAGAAGTCTAAAAACACGGTTTGGGGACGTAGGTATGGCAGGCCCGATCTACAGACTATGAGGAGAATTTTGGGGGCTATGACCTAAGGGTGAGGCTTATGTCTCTGGATTTTGTGTCAGTAGTGGCCGTGGAATGTCGGGCTGGCCTCATGCGCCATGGAGGAGTCTTTCTCTCTGGGGATGGCCTGATCCCAAGTGATTGGGTTCATTCTGTGGGTGGGAGGAATCCTTTCTGTGTTTACTTACCTCAAATGTCCCACCAAAGAGGGATTCCAGAGCAGAGACCTGAGTAGGGGTGACTAGATGTCTCTACCTCTGGTTAAGATTGGGTGACTTGGGGCATGGCAGGCCCCATATGTGGGTCATGGTCCAGCCACTGAGAGGCTTTACTTGAGGACAGGGCTCAAACTGAGGGTCCCAATGTGTGTTTGTGCCCACCGCAGCTCTTAAGCATGGGCAGGGCAGCGCCTCAGGGACCCTACACTACCCTCAGGGTCCCTACTACTACTCCTGTAGGCCCTACAGGGGTCCTACACTGAACTTTGGAGAAGATGCCAACCACAAGATTCTGGCGAGAGGGAAGGAGGAGTTATAATTTCTGCATCACGTTCACCCATGGGAAATGAGTAGAGATAAGGTCTAGGTTTCTGTAGCCTGAAAACCAGGTTGGAAAGAGATGGGAACCTAAGGCCATGGCGGTTCAGATGTTCTCAGTGTACGGCATGCTGTCTGGGTGTCGGTTGGGAATTCAGGCCTCAGGTTGTGTCAGACAGGGCATTAGTGCACAGGCTAGACTATATAATTGGTGTACAGTTGAGTGGCATGCAGGTTTATCCTCATTTGAGGTTTCTGGGTAGACCCATAGGGCAACGTTTTTCTTCTAGAGGGCAGGCAGAGTGCAGCACTGTGTCATCGGAAATGCCAAAATGGAGGGCGTGTGGTCCAGGAGAGTGAGGACGGAAGTCTGAGAACACTAGCTATGCTTAGGTTTTGGGGTGAGGGCACAGCAGGTACACTCTGAAGAGCTTATTCAAGATCTCGTGCATCTGAAGTCAAGGCGAAGATCAGCCGTTGGGTCAGGTTGGAGTTTCTTTCCATGATCCGACATCATGAATATTGGGGGCATCATGTGACCTTGGAAGCTTTCCATGATATGAGTTGTGAGGTGGTCCATTCACAAGAACTCCTGTGGGACAGTCGAGACCTGTTGGATGGCTCAAGGATGTCCCATAAGGAACGACGCAAGAGCAGGATTCTAACGGTTCTAAGGATCTCTAAGGAGAGATGCCTGGAAACCAAAGCAATGGATCCGATAGGTGTCTATGGGTCTGTTCGTTCCTTTTTACCTCTGGGGACATCAGTCTACGTGTCTGAGTGCAGGTAGGTGCTCAGATGGGCCCAGATTGCCCCTGTTTGTCCTGGGAAGCCCCAAATATAGAGATGGCCTCAGGGACTTTGGAGGTTTTATCCTCTTAGTAGGATTGTGGCCATTGGAATGGGCACATACAATTCCCTTGGAGAGGGCAAGCACAGTCGTCAGGTTTGGCTCCAGGGGCCTGAGCCTGTAGGGTGTGTAGGCCAGGGCTGTTTGGACAGTTGTCTGAAAAACACAAACTCGGCTTATGTTTCAGGTCATAGGTATGGCAGGACTGATCTACAGACCATGAGGTAACTCTTCGGGATATGAAAAAAGGGCGAGTGTGAGGCTCTTCCTCAAGTTTTTGTCTCTGGATATCGTGTCACTCATGGTCGTGAAATTTCCGGGTGACTTCATGGGAAATGGACGAGTCTTACTCTCTGGGAGTTTGGCCCCGTACAAAGAGTTTGGGGTCATTCTGTGGGATGGAAGAAGTCCGTTGTTCTGTTGATGTTGATTTGTTTTGTTTTGTTTTTCAACCTCAGGTGTCACAGAAATGAGGGATTCCAGAGTAGAGCCCTGGGGAGGGGCGACTGGAAAACCAGAAATCTGGTTAAAAAATTGGGGGCCTAGGGACATGTCAAGCCAATTATGGCATCTAATGGTGCAGCCACTGAGAAGACGTACTAGAGGACAGGACTCACGCTGAGGGTCACAATGCGTGTTTATGCCTTCCTCGCACTCAGGAATGGGAGGGGCCTCAGGGTGATTGCTGGTTTCTCCTACAATGAACGTTGGACAACATGCCAACCACAAGGTTTCTTGCCATGGTAAGGAAGTGATCTGATTGCTGCAACACAGTGACCCGTTGGCAGTGATTTGAGATAAGGTCTAGGTTTGAAGCCTGAAAACTGTGGTAGGGAAGAGATGATGACCTAAGGCCATGGCGGGTTTGATGTGCTCAGTGTGCGGTCAGCTGTCTGGGTGTTGGTCACGAGATCCGGGCTCACGTTGTCAGACAGTGCATTATTGCCCAGGTTAGACTATATATTTTGGGTGCCTTCGAGTGCCGTGTAGGTTCTTATCTGAAGAACTCTTCAGGATATGAAGAATGAGCGAGTGTGAGGCGCATGCTCAGGCTTTTGTCTCTGGATTTTGTATCAGCGATGGCCGTGGAATGTTGGGGAGGCCTCATGGGCCATGGACGAATATTGCTCTCTGTGGATTTGGCCCGATCCCAATTGTTTTTCATCAATCTGTGGGATGGGAGGCCTCCTTTCAAGTTTGTTATCTCAGGTGTGTCACCAAAAGAGGAATTCAAAGCAGAGCCCTGGGGAAGAGTGAAGGGACAACCCGATCTATGTTTAAAACTTGCGGCCTAGGGGCATGGCAAGCCCAATATACTGTCTCTCCATCCAGCCACTGAGAGGCCTTACCTGAGGACTGGGCTCAGGCTGAGGGTCACAATATGTGTTTGTGACCAATATGGCCCGCAAGCATGGGCGGGGCCTCATGGGCCACACTGGTTTCAACGACACTGAACCTTGGACAACATGCCATCTGGAAATTTTCTTGCCATCGGGACAGAGTTCTGATTTCTGCATTTTCATTTTCAAACCCGGGCCGTGATTGGAGATAAGGTCTAGGTTCTGAAGCCTGAAAACCGAGGTTGAGAAGAGATGATGACCTAAGGCCATGGCGGGTCCGATGTGCTCAGTGTGCGGCCAGCTGTCTGGGTGGGGCCAGGAGGTCCAGGCTCAGGCTGTGTCAGAAAGGTTATTAGTGCCCAGGTCAGCCGATATATTTCGGGTACAGCCGAATGGCGTGCAGGTTGATCCTCATGTAGGGTTTCTGGTAGCCCCAGAGGGCAATAATTTTCTTGTTAGGGCAGGCAGAGTGCTGCATTGTAGTTCTGGATTGCCAAACTGGAGGGCTTGGGGAGCAGTAGTCTGATCACGGAAGTCTGAGAACCCAAGCTAGGCCTACGTTTCTGGGTGAGGATATGGCAGGCACAATCTACAAACCTGAATTGAGATCTCGTGCATCTGAAGTCAGGGCGGGTATCAGACGATCGCTCAGTTTGGACATTCTGTCCCTGGTGGCCCCTACTTAAAGGGGGGGTGGATCACGAGGCCATGCGGGTTTTTCCCAGATGGGACTTCTGAGAAGCTCCCAACTGCAAAGATTCTTCTGCAGGAAAATTGAGACCTGTTGGTTGGCTCCAGGACAACGATTCCGAGCAGGGTTCTAAGGATGGATGGCTGGGTAGCCCACCTCGCATTCCAATTGTCTCCAAGCAACAAGACAAGTTAGATCCTCTAGATCTGGGGGAGCAACCGAGGTGGCTGAGTTGAAATGGACTCTCCCGTGGATGCGTCCTAATATGATTTTGCGTCTATGGAGTCCTTGGAATGAAGCGGTGGCTCTGGGGCCCTGAAGGGTTCTCCTAAAGAGAGGCTTTCACACAGCTCCATCGTGCAAGTTTCCCAACTGTAGATGAGATTTGTTCTGATGGGTGAGTCAAGAACCAGCCATATGCTGTTAATGAAATCCAGGACTCTCCTCCCATGTGTAGATGAGATTTGTTTTGATGGGTGAGTCAAGAAACAGCCATATGCTGTTATTGAAATCCAGGCCTCAGAGGAGAGATGCCTGGACACCAAAGCAATGGATCCGATAGGTGCCTAGGGTCCTGTTCGTTCCTTTTTACCTCTGGGGATATCAGTCTATGGTCTGAGTGCAGGTAGGTGCTCAGATGGGCCCAGATTGCCCCTGTTTGTCCTGGGAAGCCCCAAATATTGGGATGGCTTCAGGGACTTTGGAGGTTTAACCTATTAGTAGGGTTGTGGCCATTGGAATTGGCACATACAATTCCCTTGGAGAGGGCAAGCTGAGTCGTCAGGTATGGCTACAGGGGCCCGAGCCTGTAGGGTGTGTAGGCCAGGGCTGTTTGGACAGTTGTTTGAAAACACAAACTCGGCTTTTTGGTTCGGGTCATAGGTATGGCAGGACTTATCTACAGACCATGAGGAGAACGCTTCGGGATATGAAAAAAGGGCGAGTGTGAGGCTCTTTCTCAAAATTTTGTCTCTGGACATCGTGTCACTCATGGTCGTGAAATTTCCGGGTGACTTCAGGGGAAATGGACGTTTCTTACTCTCTGGGGGTTTGGCCCCGTCCAAAGAGTTTGGGGTCATTCTGTGGGATGGAAAAAGTCTGTTGTTCTGTTGTTGTTGATTTGTTTTGTGTTGTTTTTTTTCAACCTCAGGTGTCCCACCACATGAGGGATTCCAGAGTAGAGCCCTGGGGAGGGGCGACTGGACAACCAGAAATCTGGTTAAAAATTGGGGCCTAGGGACATGTCAAGCCCATTATGACATCTAATGGTCCAGCCACTGAGAGGACGTACTAGAGGACAGGACTAACGCTGAGGGTCACAATGCGTGTTTTATGCCCTCGTCGCACTCAAGAATGGGCGGGGCCTCAGGGTGAATGCTGGTTTCTCCTACACTGAACGTTGGATAACATGCCAACCACAAGGTTTCTTGCCATGGGTAAGGAAGAGTTCTGATTTCTGCAGCACAGTCACCCCTGGCCAGTGGTTGGTGATAAGGTCTAGGTTCTGAAGCCTGAAAAACAGAGGTAGGGAAGAGATGAGGACCTAAGGCCATGGCGGGTCTGATATGCTCCAGGTGCGGTCAGCTGTCTGGGTGTTGGTCACGAAGTCCGGGCTCAGGTTGTCAGACAGTGCATTAGTGCCCAGGTTAGACTACATATTTTGGGTGCCTTCGAGTGCCGTGTAGGTTCTTATCTGAAGAACTCTTCAGGATATGATGAATGAGCGAGTGTGAGGCACATGCTCAGGCTTTTGTCTCTGGATTTTCTATCGTCGATGGCCGTGGAATGTTGGGGAGGCCTCATGGGCCATGGAAGAATCTTGCTCTCTGTGGATTTGGCCAGATCCCAATTGCTTTTCGTCAATCTGTGGGATGGGAGGACTCCTTTCAGGTTTGTTACCTCATGTGTCCACCAAAAGAGGAATTCCAAAGCAGTGCCCTGGGGAAGGCTGAAGGGACAACCCGAAATATGGTACAAAATTGGGGCCTAGGGGCATGGCAAGCCCAATATGCTGTCTCTCCATTCAGCCACTGAGAGGCCTTACCTGAGGACTGGGCTCAGGCTGAGGGTCACAATGTGTGTTTGTGACCAATGTGGCCCACAAGCATGGGCGGGGCCTCATGGGCCACACTGGTTTCAACAACACTGAAACTTGGACAACATGCCAACCACAAGGTTTCTTGCCATGGGGAAAGAGTTCTATTTCTGCATCATTTTCAAACCCGGGCCGTGATTGGAGATAAGGTCTAGGTTCTGAAGCCTGAAAACCGAGGTTGAGAAGAGATGACAACCTAAGGCCATGGTGGGTCCGATGATCTCAGTGTGCGGCCAGCTCTCTGGGTGGGGCCAGGAGGTCCAGGCTTAGGCTGTGTCCGAAAGGCATTAGTGCCCAGGTCAGCCTATATATTTGGTGTACAGCCGAATGGCGTGCCCCGTTCATCCTCATTTGGGGTTTCTGGGTAGCCCCAGAGGGCAATGTTTTTCTTCTGGAGGGCAGGCAGAGTGTTGCATTGTTGTTCTGGATTGCTAAACTGGAGGGTTTGTGGGCAGTAGTCTGAGGACGGAAGTCTGAGAACCCAAGCTAGGATTAGGTTTCTGGGTGAGGATATGGCAGGCACAAATCTACAGACCTGAATCGAGATCTCGTGCATCTGCAGTCAGGGCGAGGATCAGACGATCCCTCAGGTTGGACATTCTGTCCCTGATGGCCCATTATTGAAGAGGGGGTGGATCACGAGGCCATGGGGTTTTCCCACGATGGGAGCTGTGAGAAGCTCCCAACAGCAAAGATTCTTCTACAGGACAATTGAGACCTGTTGGTTGGCTCAAGGACAACATTTCTGAGCAGGGTTAGAATGATGGATGGCTGGGTAGCCCACCTCGCATTCCAGTTGTCTCCAAGCAACACAACAGTTTAGATCTGCTGGATCTGGTGGGAGCAACCGAGGAGGCTTAGTTGAAATGGACTCTCCCGTGGATGTGTCCTAATATGATTTTGTGTCTATGGAGACCTTGGGATGAAGCGGTTGCACTGGGGCCATGAAGGGTTCTCCTAAAGAGAGGCTTTCACACAGCTCCATCGTGCAAGTTTCCCATGTGCAGACGATATTTGTTCTGATGGGTGAGTCAAGAAACAGGCTTATGCTGTTATTGAAATCCAGGCCTCTGAGGAGAGATGCCTGGAAACCAAAGCTATGGATCCGATAGGTGCCTAGGGGCCTCTTCGTTCCTTTTTTCCTCTGGGGACATCAGTCTACGGGTCTGAGTTCCGGTAGTTGCTCAGATGGGCCCAGATTGCACGTTTGTCCTGGGAAGCCACAAATATTGGGATGGCCTCAGGGACTTTGTTGGTTTATCCTATTAGTAGGGTTGTGGCCATTGGAGTGGGCACATAAAATTCCCTTGGAGAGGGCAAGCACAGTCGTCAGGTTTGGCTCCAGGGGCCTGAGCCTGTAGGGTGTGTAGGCCAGGGCTGTTTGGACAATTGTCTGAAAACACAAACTCGGCTTATGTTTCAGGTCATAGGTATGGCAGGACTGATCTACAGACCATGAGGAGAACTCTCCGGGATATGAAAAAAGGGCGAGTGTGAGGCTCTTGCTCAAGTTTTTGTCTCTGGATATCGTGTCTCATGGTCGTGAAATTTCAAGGTGACTTTATGGGAAATGGACGTTTCTTACTCTCTGGGGGTTTGGCCCCTTCCAAAGAGTTTGGGGTCATTCTGTGGGATGGAAGAATTCCGTTGATCTGTTGTTGTTAATTTGTTTTGTTTTGTTTTTCAACCTCAGGTGTCCCACCAATTGAGGGATCCAGAGTAGAGACATGGGGCAGGGCGACTGGACAACCAGAAATCTGGTTAAAAATTGGGGCCTTGGGACATGTCAAGTCCATTATGACATCTAATGGTCCAGCCACTGAGAGGACTTACAAGAGGACAGGACACACGCTGAGGGTCACAATGCGTGTTTATGCCCTTATCGCACTCAAGAATGAGCGGGGCCTCAGGGTGAAAGCTGGTTTCTCCTACAATAAACGTTGGACAACATGCCAACCACAAGGCTTCTTGCCATGGGTAAGGAACAGTTCTGATTTCTGCATCACAGTCACCCCTGGGCAGTGATTGGAAATAAGGCTAGGTTATGTAGCCTGAAAACTGAGGTAGGGAAGAGATGATGACATAAGGCCATGGCGTGTCTGATGTGCTCAGTGTGCGGTCAGCTGTCTGGGTGTTGGTCACGAGGTCCGGGCTCAGGTTGTCAGAGTGTGCATTAGTGCCCAGGTTATACTATATATTTTGGGTACCTTCGAGTGCCGTGTAGGTTCTTATCTAAGGAACTCTTCAGGATATGAAGAATGAGCGAGTCTGAGGCGCGTGCTCAGGCTTTTGTGTCTGGATTTTGTATCAGCGATGGCCTTGGAATGTTGGGGAGGCCTCATGGGCCATGGACGAATCTTGCTCTCTGTGGATTTGGCCCGATCCCAATTTGTTTTTTTCGTCAATCTGTGGGATGGGAGGGCTCCCCTTTCAGGTTTGTTAACTCAGGTGTCCCACCAAAAGAGGAATTCCAAAGCAGAGCCCTGGGGAAGAGTGAAGGGACAACCCGAACTATGGTTAAAAATTGGGGCCTAGGTGCATGGCAAGCCCAATATGCTGACTCTCCATCCAGCCCACTGAGAGGCCTTACATGAGGACTGGGCTCAGGCTGAGGGTCACAATGTGTGTTTGTGACCAATGTGGCCCGCAAGCATGGGCGGGGGGCCTCATGGGCCACACTGGTTTCAAGTACACCAAACCTTGGACAACATGCCAACCACAAGGTTTCTTGCCATGAGGAAAGAGTTCTGATTTCTGCATCATTTTCAAAACACGGGCAATGATTGGAGATAAGGTCTAGGTTCTGAAGCCTGAAAACCGAGGTTGAGAAGAGATGACAACCTAAGGCCATGGCGGGTCCGATGTGCTCAGTGTGCGGCCAGCTGTCTGGGTGGGGCCAGGAGGTCCAGGCTCAGGCTGTGTCAGAAAGGGCATTAGTGCACAGGTCAGCCTATATATTTGTGGTACAGCCGAATGGCGTGCAGGTTGATCGTCATTTGGGGTTTCTGGGTAGCCCCAGAGGGCAATGTTTTTTCTACTGGAGTGCAGGCAGAGTGCTGCATTGTAGTTCTGGATTGCCAAAACTGGAGGGCTTGTGGGCCAGTAGTCTGAGGATGGAAGTCTGAGAACCCAAGCTAGCCTAGGTTTTCTGAGTGAGGATATGGCAGGCACAATCTACAGACCTGAATCGAGATTTCATGCATCTGATGTAAGGGCGAGGATCAGGACGATCCCTCAGGTTGGACATTCTGTCCCTGATGGCCCCTTCTTGAAGGGAGGGTGGATCACGAGGCCTTGGGGGTTTTCCCCCCGATGGCATCGCTTGGCCTTTTACTCTGGCACTCAGGCGAACTCGCGGACTAGGCCAGTGCTTTCCCACAGGAAAGGAGAGGTGACATTATCCCTGCACACCGCCCGTATACTGAATAGGGAGCTTTGGGGGACTGTCCCCACTCCTTCCCCTTAAACCCCGTGCCTCCTCCAAGCTTCCACATCCTGGAGGAAGACGGCATCTGACTCCCCGTTATTTCAGGGAGCTCTTTCTGCGAGTTTCAGGGTAGGCCCCTGGTTGCTAGAGCATGTCTGCCCCCCCCCCAGGGACAGATGGCCCAAGGAGCTGCTGTATCCTTGCTTTAGCCCTTAGGCTCAGGACAGGACAGGCATACTTCCCCTTCTACCCAGACACCTTCCTAAGAGTGGAGCACGCGCCCTGCCATTCTCATCTCTTCCTGTCTCCTTAGCAGCCAGGCTTCCGTTCTCTCTGCACAGGGAACGTGAGACACTTGTATTGCCACCGGCCGCTGTGCCTGCCAGGGCCGGCTCTCCTGCTTCGCAACCGTTTGCAGAACAGAAGGCCAACGGCTCCTGCTCTTCTCCCTGGGCAGCGTGCTGCACCTTCCACAGATGCTCCTGGGGAGCCCAGTGAAAGACATGTCCCTTTCCTTTAAGGCTCTTTCCACAGGCGCAACCGCGCTTCTCTCTCAGGCAGAGGGGATGCCCAGGCAAAGAGGATTTTCGCTCCATGCGGGTTTATTACACCGTGCTGTGGAGACCAGCTCAGGCAAGCGGGGAGCATCCCTCAGACTGGACTCTGATTTCCCAAAGAATGCTGTGCTTTCCCAGAGGGGATGCCGGACAAAGAGGCTTTCGCTCTATGCGGGTTTCTCCATCCTGCTATGAATACTTGGCTAAGGCAAGCAGCAACAGCAGCCCACAGAACCGACTCTGATTTCCAGCGACTGTTATGCTTTCGCAGAGGTTTTTCAGCTTGGCATGAACCGCACTTCACTGCTGCTTCCTCAGCAAGAATTTGGGTTTCGGCTCTGTTCGCGGCAGGGAAGAAGAGCCGCGGGAGAGCTGGGGTGGCCTCTTGGCCACTTGCTTTCTGTTTTTTGTTACCGGCCTCCAATGTTCACGCCCGGGGTTCACCTTGCTAATCGAAACGAAAGCAAGACACAGTCACAACCCTGCAGCTGCTGTGCGTTGTCCTAGCATGGCACTCTATGCCTATTTACCATCTCCTGGGGTAGGTAAGGCTTTGTCTTTGTCCGGTGCTCAGGCAGACTCGGGTGTCTAGGCCAGTCCTTCACCACAGGGGAGAGGAGGCGACAGTATCACTGCACACGACCCGTGCAAACTGGGATGGGAGAACTGTGGGGGGACTGTCTCCAATCCCTGCCCTAGTCGTTCCCTCATGTCTCCACTAGCACCGCCAGGCATTTCCATGTCTCGTGGGCCCACAGGAGCGAGGTGATTCACTTGTCTTGCCAGCGGTCTGCTGTTCGTGCACAACGGCAGCCTATCCTGCGTCCGAGGTTTCCCGACCCAGGCCAACGGCTCTTTCTCTATCCGGGGCGGCGTGCTGCGCTATTCCCCACACCTTGATTCCCTCTCAGGCAGAGGGGATGCTAGGGAAAAGGTTAATTTCGCTTTCATGCGGGTATCTTCCACGGACCTGCAAGAGACTAGGCCAGGCAAGCAGCAGCAGCCCCAAACCCAACTCTGATTTCCCAAGTACTGTTGTGCTTTCCCAGGGGAGATGCCCATGCAAAGAGGCTTTCGCTGTATGCGGTTTTCCTCCCACCCGCAACAGTCAGGGCTCAGGCAAGCAGCAGCAGCCCGCAGCAACATTTCTCAGCGAAATTCTACGCTTTTCGCAGAGGCTTTGGCTTGGAGCGGACAGCACTTCGCTGCCTCTTCCTCAGGCAAGCTTCAGTCGCGTCAGTAAGATAGAGCTCTTCGGGAGAGCTGGTGCCTCTTGGGCCATGCTTTCCCTGGCTCATTGTTCATCCTGGGTTCACCCTTCCAGGCGGAACTAAGCAGACACAGCCACAACCCTACAGT